>NC_090922.1:416844378-417147408 GCF_040938575.1 Ambystoma mexicanum
GGACCCAGGAAAAAAGATCATTGAACCATGTACTGTCTTCTGCTCCTCCTTCCATCTTCATTTTTTCTCCTAGGTTATGCACTGCTTCGATCACATGGGACAGGGAGCCGTTTTCCGCATCTTCGGAAGGTACGAAAGTGCAGCAGGCACTTCCGATTTTTCGGCAAACACCGCCGTCCATCGCCGTCAACAGGTCCAAGACATACCGGTTCTGCATTGTCATCAGCCGTAAAGCCCTTAGTTCCACCTTGATAACATTAAACCCCTCTTCAGTGTCATTGGCCAGTTGTATCAGTTCCCATCGCGTTATCTGGAGCCATTTTGCGTTTGCCCTTGCTTGGACACTTGAGACGAGTGAAGCGAAGAATGTTTCTGCTGAGCTGAATAATCGATATCTGTCTGGGATCTGAGCCAACAGTTCGGATGATGCCTTTGATATGTAATTTGATGCTCTTTTGTTACGGGTCAGCACCTCTCCCTGGTTTCCGGAAGACAGGACATACATGTGTGATTCTGTAGTCGGCTGGCCTGCACTTGGTTGCCTGCGTTCCTGTGCCCTTTTGCTTCCCTCAATGTGGCTTTCTGGTATTACCATTAGGGCTGAGTGCAGAGTGGCCATTGAGCAGCTGCCACTCCAGGACGGGGGAAGATGCAGGTATGCCTGGTTGCCGCATACCCAGTACATGTCCATCAGGGCCGCTGTCCCTTTTCTCAGATCTGAGATAGTGAGGGTCTTGTTGCAGTTCTTATTTGTTCCCATCGCGGTTTTCCCCTCTCCTTTAAAACATAGTTCATAGTCTATTTCGCTTTGGAGTTTGAAGGGTTTTTCAATGGCAGTTACCCAGGTTAGTTTTGAAATGTGTTCCTTCCATACTGGTGTGCACGTTTCTTCTATCCACTGCAGTTTTTCTGGCGCCACACCTCTCAACGCTTCAACTTTACACATCACTTCTTCATCCTTCCATTTGTTGTCTGAAAAAAGTGTCCCCTGTATTACAAAAAATGGTTCCTCCAGGCATACCACTCCTACTGGTTTTGAGTAGCAGGTTTTTTCGTTCTGTATCATTTTAAAAATAACTTCATGTGCCTGGAAGGTGTTCTTAATCCTGCATAACGTCTGATGAAGGAGACATTGGGCGTCCACCATTGGCAACTCTTTGGGTAATAGTACTTTGGGTGTACCTGAAGCATGAGGAATGAGGGAGCACACATAACAGCTTTCATTTGTTTGTTTTGCGGTGGCACTCATATCTGCATACCACTTATTTGTCTGGTGGGGGTGTCGTGGGTCTTCCATTTTGTCTAATCCTAACCCATAATACTCATCATATCTCCCCCTCCCGGTGTCCCTTCTCCGTCTGTTGTTCTTATTCCTCATGTACTTCCCAGCCTCCTGGGCGAGGGAAAGAATAGACCCCCCTTTCTCATTCCCGCCCCCCTTGGCCCAATCCTCGTATAATATTTTGTGTACTGCTAGCATTTTTTCATTTTCGTCTTTTATTTTATCTTGCAGGTTGTCTTTTAAGACGGGGGCTGGTTGACTGGTGGGCGTATTGTACAGCCATGATATAGCAGATAGGTTTCGGTCATTTAAACTGCGAGCATTATACCTTTGCATCCCAGGTGGGGGCATTGTGTTGTTTTGCACTTCACCCTGTGACCCTTTCTTTTCAGATATAACAGTATTGGATGGTGTGGTGTGATAGCCCCATACAAGTTTAGTACCATCCCATACCAGAAAATCACCTTCCCTCATACTGGCACTATGGGTTACATTGGTCCCAGTGGTGCTGTTAATCCTAGTGCTGTTAATCCCTCCCCCCTCGTTCATCTCGATAGAGATGAACGCTATAAACCAATATGTAACCAGACCAAACAGTAACATAAAAAACGTTATAATACACACAGATAATCCGCACTCATACGAATATATGCATCTTTCAGTTATTAATTCTCTCATTCTACTAATTCTATCCGTTGCAGGCTGCCTGTTAGATGCCATGGTAGTTCCTGTTTGAGATATAAAAGTGCATTAAGTGCATTTGTGTAAACATTGTTGTTGGCACCGTTGGTACCAGTATATACGTTGACGGGTAAGGGAAGCGGGGAGGGTTGCAGGGGAGGGTTTTCACAGATAAGGGTATCGACATATCATAATTTGATCACTTCATTAATTACATCTAATTTCAAACAAAGTCCCCCCTCCCTTATTATCATTATATATATATATATATATATATTTTTTTTTATTACAAAAAACACAGGTATATTTTATCAATCACTTTCTCATTTACGTCCATTGCTGACGCACATACACAAGGTAATAATCATTCACTTCATTCAGTTGCATCTGTTGCTGTTGTTTGTGCCTCCTCTTCTACCTTCTCTCGCACATTGCTATATGCTCTTCGCACATCTGTCAAGTGTATCCAATAGCGCAATCCCTTTACTTTTACAGCGGTGGGCGTGCAGAACACTACTTCGTATGGGCCGTGGAACCGTGGAGCATTCCATCGACGCACAAAATTCCTGACATATATTAATTCGCCCGGCATTAGCTGTAGCTGTTGCTCGGGCTCTGTTACAGACCCTGTTATGTTCTCCTCCTCTCTAGTGAGGGGTGGGGAGAGCTGCTTTGATATTGCGCGCGCTGCCCTTGTTAATTTTTTCAAATAGTCTGTGAATTCTTCTCCCAATATCGCAGCGCTCCTGTGTGCATCTGAGTGTTCGCGCAGTGGAGAGTGTGCCGTGTGCATTCGTCTCCCAGTCACGATTTCGTGCGGGGACAAATGGTGATCCTTACTCGGCTGATTTCTTAGTTCAAATAGTGCAAGGGGCAGACAGTATATCCAATTTTTCTTCAATGAGAAGCATAGTTTTGATAGCCTGCCCTTCAACAGTCCGTTCATCTTTTCTACTACGCCATTACTTTGGGGATGATAAATCGAACACAATTTATGTTTTATTCCCAATAATGTTGTCACCTCCTTGAAGAGTTCATTCACAAAGTGTGTGCCGTTGTCCGAGCGGATTACGTCACAAATCCCCCAGCGCGGGAACACTTCCCTCACTAGGAATTTCGCTGCGCTCTTGGCATCCGGTCGTGCACACGGACCTGCTTCCACCCACCTTGAAAATGGGCACACAACCACGATCATGTATCGTGCACCATTACACCTTTCCCCCATGTCTGCATAATCAATATGCAGCTCTCTGAATGGGCCAATGGGTTTTGGGATAGTTCCTCGTAGTGTGCGTAATGTCATTCCTGAATTGTAGATCTGACATGTTGTGCATTCCATTGCTAATCGGGATACGTGCTCCTGGAGACAGGGTACGTACCATTCTTCTTGTATTTCAGCTGCAATGTGCTGTCTTGTATTGTGCGCAGGGAAGTGTAGTTGCTGGAACGCAATCTCTAGTAGCTTCATTGGCATTACTAACTTTCCTGAGTTATTTTGCCGCCACAATAAGTCTGTTCCCGACTTGCTGCACCCTTGTTTTGTCCACATCAACTTTTCGTCAGCACTAGCCCCATCCTGTAGTTCTAGTATTTGGGATATAGGCATCGTATTGTACCCTTCTGGGGGTTCTTCGTTTGTTTTGTGCTGCATCATGTACTCACCTGCTTCATATTTCTGAAAATAGGAGGCTTCCTTGGCGGCAGCGTCCGCTGCCGCGTTTCCCAAAGACACAATGTCTGTGTTGGATGTATGTGCTTGGCACTTAACTATTGCCACTGCAGTAGGGTTTTGTAGGGCCTCAATTAAGTCTTTCAACAAATCTGCATGCTGTACTGGTGTTCCGTCTGCCCGCCGAAATCCCCTCCGCCCCCATCTTGCTAGACCTCCATGCACTGTTGTTGTCATGTAAGCTGAGTCCGTGTATATGGTTACTGCGCAACCTTTTGCTGCATGCAACGCTTCTATGAGCGCGATCAATTCTGCTGCTTGTGCGGAGTAATGTGATGGGAGGCGGTACTGCACTAGTGTTTCATACTCACCATCTTCTAATCTCACCACCGCCATCCCAACATGCTTTTCTCCTGTATCCACATCAATCGATGCAGACCCATCCACGAAGTACACTTCCCCCTCGCTCAGAGCGTTCTCACACACCACTGTGTCCCCCTCTCTTTCTCCTGTATAGGTTGCGCAATCGTGGTCTTGCATGTCTTCTAATGTGCAGGTCTCTGAAATGAATGTCGCGGGGTTTACTGTTTTGCATCGTACCACATGGATGTTGGTGCTGGACAATATTATTTCATATGCTGTTGCCCGCTGTGTTGTTAGTGTGCTTTTTGACCTCTCAAGTATTGCAAACAATGAATGTTCCACAAACAATGTTACTGGGCAACCCATTACTATTGTGGCACTTTTCTCAATCGCGAACGCGGCTGCAGCGAGCGATTGCTCGCACGCGAAATGGCCTTGCATTACGGCATCCAAAGTGCCACTATAGTAAGCCAAAGGCTTGTGTCCTAAGGACGTCTTTTGTGTCAGAACAGCTGTCATGAGTGTTCCCTTGCAGTGTGAGAATAGGTAAAATTCGCGTCCATAATCAGGGTTGGCTAGCACTGGAGCGCTTGAAATTAACTCTTTTAATGACTGAAATGACGTACTCATTTCTCCTGACCATTCGATCTTTTTATTGTCCTGTTGTGCTTCTTTAAGTGCTTGCAGTAGGGGTCTGGTGTATGCTGCATAATCTAATATCCATGCTCGGCAATAGTTGCACATTCCCAAGAATTTCTGCATCTCTTTTACTGTTGTGGGTTCCGCTACTGACCTTATCGCTTCTGCCCTGTCGGGAATTATTCTTTTTCCATCTTTGGATATCAGCTGACCCAGGTATAAGACCTCTGTCAGGCAATACTGTAGTTTCTCCTGATCTACCTTGTACCCCTTATTGGCTAATAGTGTCAGGAGCGTTGTTGAATCCTTCCTACATGCTTCTTCGTCTTGTGCACACACTAACAAATCGTCTACGAACTGAATGATTGTACTCGCAACTGATAGGTTTCCCAAGTCTTCATGCAATATGCGGTTGAATATGCTCGGGCTCTCACAGTATCCCTGTGGTAGTCTGCAGTGTTCATACCTTTTCCCCCTAGTGTGAATGCTGTAAGGTATCTACTCTCTTCGGCAAGGGGTATTGAGAAAAATGCATTTTTCAAATCCACTACTGTGAAATGTGATGCCGTCTTCGGAATGCTGCATAATATGGATGCAGGGTTCGGGACCAAAGGGAACTCTTTCTGAATTACATCGTTTAGGGGGCGTAAGTCCTGTATCATCCTCCAAGACCCTCCTTTTGCTTTTTTAATTGGATAAATGCATGTGTTACATGGGGAGGTCGAGGGCACTATGATTCCTTGTGCTAATAGTGCATTGATGGTCTCTTTTATCCCTTCTTCAGCCTCACGGGACAATGGATACTGTTTGACTCGGGGTAAAATCGCTCCCTGCTTTAATTTTATTACCACAGGTTGTACTCCATGCAACAGCCCTACATCATGGGGGCCTGTTGTCCACAAATTATTTGGTACGAGCCTCATGTCATCATCAAAGAATGACGGTGGTGCTCCTACCACTGCCATCAGTTGGACGGGGGTTTCCCTGGCTTGAATCAAAATGTCACAGGGCATCGCTATTTCCATTACTATCTCACCATCCCCTTCTGCATCAGAGAAGAGATCCTCATCTGTTACCTCTCGTAGGGCGATGTTGGCATTTGTACATAGTACTGTGCGCCATTCACATCCTTCCCTATCCATTCCAATCACAGCAATTCTTTTTGCTGACACCTGTACAGCGTGCAGGTCTAACGGTACCACTGTTCCAGGTGCGGTATGAGGGCACACTATGGGGCGGAAGAGGAATTCCGCTGGAATCCTCCAGTTCATTCTTCTTAGCTCTGGAATTATGAGGGCCAATGTTTTTAGCCCTTCAATAAACATTTCTTTATTTTCTGGTACTCCTCGTACTTCCAGTGTGGTCGTGTAGGCTTGCACTACCAGCATTGCCCGCAAGGGGAATATCCCGGGTGTAGAGCACACTATACCTCTCTCAGTGAATGATATGGTCATGTTAAGTTTGCTTAGGAGATCCCTCCCTAATAAATTTATGGGTGAATGCTCATAATACATTAAGGGTGCCTTTACAGTTTTACCCCCCCCCTGTTACATCCAATGCTTCTGTGTAAGGAACTTCAATTACAGCCCCAGAGAACCCCTGCGTCTCTAACTTCCTGTTAGACAACGGGAACCGGCCCTCCCTGATACATGATTTTTCCGCTCCCGAATCAACCATGAATATGAACTGCTTGTCTCCTATCTGCGCCCCAACCAATGGTTCCTCTGCGGCATTGTAGGTTGTAGATAGAACTGGACACGCAAGTGTTCTCTGTGGGCTGTCCTATGCGGGATGTCTCATCGCCCCCCCCTGGTTGAAGACACTCCCTGAAACCACTGACATGCTGTTGTAGGGTGCTGGTGTAGGGGCTCCGTTTGCTGTTATTGCGAAAGGGTTGCCTGGCGTGTATTCCATATTGTCATTATTTTGTGGGTGGGCCTGTGTTCTGTACTGGGGCCCCTGCTGCTGTTCAGTGTTACCTTGTCCTGGGTTTCTCGGCTGTTGCTGTCCCATGGGAAGACCGTATGGGCTCCCCGGGTGGGGGTGGCCATACTGTCCTCCTTCTTGGAACCCATTGTTGGGCCTGGTTCTGCACTCCCTAGAATAATGCCCCATCTTCCGCAGTTCCAGCAACTCCCTTGCGCACCTCTAGGGCCCTGCCATCCATTTCCTCCCATTCCTCCATATCCCGCTCCACCTCCCCTTCGGCCCCTGTACCCACCTCGTCCCCCTCGAGGGGTCCACTCTTGCCACTGCGGACCTCCACCTTGTTCCTGCTCGTTCCACTGCCGCTGTCCTGCTCCTGCCCAATTAGTTGCCACTCTCCCTTGTATTGCTGTCAGCCCCTCCTCCTCCTCATCTCCCTCCCTGCAGTGGGGGAGTGCGGCTACAGCCGCTGCGACCTTCACCAACTTTGTCTGCACTAGTTTTGCTTCATCTGCCAATCTCTTCTGTGCCACTTCCTTCTCTCGTTCCTTTATTCTTTTACAATGGTGTACTATTATGCTTTGGATCTCAGGCCACCCCTTTGCTTCAATACCAGCTATTTTATCGAGCGCTTTTTGCACTTCTTTGGGGAGCCCCCTTTTTATAATAAAATAGAATAAGGATGTTGATTGATACCAGGGCGTACCCGTTTCAGCTCTCCACATCTCTTGGACCCGAAAAATGTAATCCATAGCCTCCTCTCCATCATTCATTGTACACTGCATTACTGACTGTAAGTCTGGCGTATCCGGGAATGTTTCCCGCAAGGCATCCCACACCCTTGCCCGTACTGTGTTAAAGGAGGCTCCGTCATGGCGGTCGCAGTCTAATGTTACTCCCGGGAAACCGGCCTTAACCCATACTCTCTCAGCCTGATCCCCCACCGCTGATACGAGCAAGCTCTTCACGTCTCCTATTGCTAGGGGTACCCCGGCAGTGTGCTTCTCAAAGGCGTATATCCACTTGCTTGCCCCTCCTGACAATGGGGGCAATAACTTTAGTAGATTGGCTTTATCCATCTGAGCCCATGGGATATAGTTGGGCCTCCCTCCTCCCCTATGTATCAATGGGAGCTGTAGCCTTCCTTTTGTCGTTCCATCTGTACCCGGTTTGACCGCTGATGTACCCAGTGATGCCATTTTCCCCACCCTGTTCCTCAATCGCCCCGTCCACTCATCGTCTAATGTTCTCATCGAACATGTACCTTCCTCCCCTTCGCTTCCCCCTCCCATCGCCATACTCAACCTGTCGCTTTCTTCTAACTCGTCCCTTATATCACATAGTAATTCCTCTCTAATTCCCCCAAGCCTTTCTTCGTTACCAACATCTCCCTCTCGGGACCCTACCTCTATTATTCGTGTTGGTTCTTCCTCAATTCGAAACAGGATCTCGCCCTTTTTCCACCCCTCTTCGGGCTTTCTGTTTTCACCTGGTGCTCTAGACGTACGCCCTGGTCTAGTTGCATCTAGTGCTGTTCGTTCGCATATGTCTTTTATCCTTGAGAGCTCATCTTTTGCTATCGACAGTCTTGATTCTAAATCATCTGTGAGCTTCTCTATGTCTACCCTTTGTGTGCCTGCCTGGGCTCGCTCCCTCGTGCTTTCATATGGCGGAGGTGCCGTGGGCCGGTGGGGTGTAGTAGCTGTCGGGGGAGGTACGTAAGTGGGGTCACTGTACCCCTCTGCGGGCACAGGCTTGTTTAATATCGGGTACAAACTTATTACCTCTACTGGTGGCGCTACACTTGACACTTCTTTGACATCTTTCTGTATCAGTATTGGATTGTCTGTGGTGGACGGGAGATCAGGATTTAATGCTGGTGTTTTAGGCGGTGGTATCTCTTCAAATAACCTCCAGAAATCTAATACTTCTCTCCTATTCTGCAACTGCTTCCCCTTGTACTTTAGAAAAATGCATGTGGCCACCGTGTCCAAAACGCTTTTATCAAAAGACCCTCCCTCGGGCCAAATCTGAGGTAACCCCTCCCCCTTTAACTCGGTCACCCATTGGTCATGATATTTCTTAATCCGCTCCGCGTGGCCTGGTAAACTCTTACAAATGTGCGACAAGGGTGTCTCGGCCCCCATCTTGTGTGTTCCCCTAGCGCTTGTTTCGATCTGTGTGTCTACAATTACAATGTAACCCTCTTACCAATATTGTTTTCGTTTTTTACCTCTCAGTCAATAATGGGCTCCTCTGTGCTCTATCCCCTCCCTGCGCAATGCACAACTGGCTGTACACAGTAGCTATTCTCTTCTCTTTTGGGGGGGGGGGCACATACAAGAGCAAACCATTTACCCGGAAACCAAAATAGGCACACACTCACTCCCCCTTGTCGTTTTATCTCTTCAACAGAAATCCTATCTGGTCACACTTACCATGACCGTTCCATTTCTGTACATTTATAGCCAGTTTACACACTTACAACATCAACTTGTCGTCTGACCCGTACGAGGTGCACACTCCTCCCAGTAACACTCTGTTCACAATTCACGCTGCCCTCCCTTTCCTCCCTAGCCGGCTGTCCCTATCCTTCTGATTCCGATATACGGATGCGCATGTATATATATATATGTATTGGTCTCCTCTTTCCTCTTGTAGTAGGATTCTCCCCCTCTTACTTTCCCCCTTAGCTTTGTACTGATCTCACATTTATTTTTCCCCCTAACCCTAAAGAAAAAGAAAAGAAGTAATAGCGGTCTCTAATATATTCTCAGTGCCCCCTTTTGCTGGACACTTTTTCTTATATTCCACTTCTTTATATATTCCCAGTACTAGTCAAGATAGCACTATGCGGCGCCGCCTTCCACCCCCTTTCGGAGCTAGGTTCCCGTCACTTTTATCTCTTATTCACCTCTGTATCCTAATGGCCATATGCAAAGAAAAAGCAAGGAAATTTTAGGATGATCCTTAGTAGATCTGCGTACCCTCTCTTCGTTCCCTGTCCTACACTTCTTTCCCCACTCCCTTTACAGTCGCTCGCACTCAATACTCACGTGCCCGTCTTGAACCGATAGTCTCCGAAACTGGGTCCGTCCAGGCAGTGTCGCCGTCAGCTCAACAGTCAGCCCCGGCTCCGGCGAGCGGTACTCAAAGGGGATTTTGCAACTGGGATCCCGTACCCCCTCTTTTTTGAGTGCGCACTTCTTAGTGTACCGGTCGCCGTTGGCGGCCAGCCTCCCGGAGCCGGCTCACCGTGCGTATCCCTTTTCGACCGGAGATTCTCGTGCCAAAAGGGGACGGTAGCGTTAGATCGGGAAGAAATAATAGTAAATATCACGTCGGGGTCACCACTGAAAGGGAGCGTCCCCAGCCAGCACGATCCTCCCCGCAATGAGAGACAATGAAGGACTCTCCCAAGTAGGGAATAAAGCCAAGACCGAGTGCGGGTGAGCTTAAATGGGAGTTTATCAATCAGAATAGGGCATGCAAAGAACTCTGCAAAACTCCGAGAGCGCTCTGTCTGACAATAGCAAAGACAGGCGTATATATTTACAAAAAACGTCATCAGAACCTACATACTATAGGGGGCACAAATTCAATGGGATTGGGTGGCGATGACTAACTATAGGTGCTGCTGCGAGGTGGTTGGTCGTGGCAGAAGAACGTCACTGGTCAGCCTCGTGGGTAGGGCTGGGCCTGACAATTTGGCAGAGTTCATCCGGGCGGTGTTGGTGTGCCTCCGCGGCCAGTGTCAGAGATGAATGTCTTTTCCTGACTTCTTTGCCCTAGGCCATGCACACCGCAGTCATTCAGTCATTGCATTATTATCTTTTTTTCAGTAAATCTTCCAATAGGTTATTCTACAGGTCAATGCAACACAGGAGGAATGCACCTTGTGAGAGGTCTGATGTTCATTCATCAGGGCATGGTTACCAGCGTCCTGTTGACCAGTACCATAGGTTGAGGGGCTAAGCTTCAGGGCATGGGACGGACGGTACAAGTCTCCCTGTCTTTTTAGATGTGGTTATAAATGTGTCGCTGTGTGTTGCCACAGTGTTGGGTGTCCTCGTTGCACAGGGCCATAGGTCTGGGATGATCTGGTGGGTTGTGGGGTTTACGAGGGGGCGCCTTTGGATGTGTGGGTTCAGGCCGAGGTTTACTGCTAGGCTGTAAATAGTTAAGGTGGCGGCCCGTGGCCTTCGGTGCTGCTAAGGGGGGCTGCGCATCTGTGGAGCGGTTCCAGTCTGGTTGGGGGAGGTAGGGCAGCGCGGCGCGGGTCTCTGTTCTCATGCTGTTGGCAGTCTTCGCAGGGTGGGAGGGGAATGGCCTTGCATATTTCTACAAAGGTATCTTCCTCCCGTGTTGCCGGTTCTTTGGAGGTGTAACCATTTACAATCATTAAAACACTGTATAATATTTGTATGGATTATTTGAGAACGCACATTTTAACTTTACAGAACGTGTTTCAGTTATATTCAGTCTGAGTGCCTTATTAGTACACTATATTTCAATAATCACAACATTTAACTATATGCATAGACATCTTGCAATAAATGAGGTAGCATTACGGTTGGTGCAGCACACAGAGAATGACCCGCCGCCGTATTGTGACGGTGGCGGTTAAGCAAGGGGCGTTGAACAAACACACGTGGCGAGTACATTCTTGCACACCTCTCACAGGTGCCCCCTGCATAGTTACACTCGTCTTCTTGTGTACTGTAGCAGCATTAGTTCAGGCATGGCGCAGGACCGCGGGGTGTGCGGGTCCTTTATGGCTGGTGTTATGTACACTAACTACACAATTCTACAGGTATCTTTGGCATGCATGGTGTGTATGGGGGAATGCAACAAGTAGTTTTTTACATTTATATCTGGGTACTTTTCCTCTTCCATCAGAGGCCCGTTCTACAGACCTTCCCATCACCCAGGCCCTGCCAACCGGGTCATTCTGGGAGCAGTGATGCCCTGCGGACGGTGAAATGTTACAGTGTCAGTGTATTGTGTTAGCTCATGTCCGTCCTTCTCGTGGGAACATGCTTGCAGCGGATCTGCCAGGGAGCTGCGGCAACAGGGACAGTTGAAATCCTCCGAGGGTGGGGGCCGCGCTACATTGCGCTGAGTTCACCTCATCCTTGGTAGGCGAAAATGGTTTCTAGGTCTAACTAATTTCAATATATATATATATATATACGGGCAATCGATACGTGTGAGCAATGTCGTCAGCAGGTGGACCCTCCACCACCTGGGCCCGGGTGGTATGAGGGGATGCCCAGTGAGCCATGGCCCTCACCTGGGGAGGAGACGTGGGCGAGGAGGGTCTTTTGGACCAGTCCTCCCCTACAGGGGCTTCCTTCCGATGTTGATCTGCTCCTTTCTTGTATTGTTCTTTAGCCCTTTGAAGGTGAGAAACAGCTTCCTTAAAGGCTTGGGTGATTGTAGAATGCAGGTAGTCTACTGCTGGTGTTTCAAGATCTTGGAGGGGATCCAACTCCGAGGTTCGAGGGTGACTGCCGTATTAAAGAAAAAATGGGGTTTTCCCAGTTCCCGAATGGACAGAGTTATTGTAGGCATATTCGGCTATCCAAAGGATGTCTTTCCAAGTTTTTTCAGTTTGTTGCAGCATGCAGCGTAAATACTGTTCCAGAGTTTGATTGGTCCTCTCGGTTTGTCCGTCGGTCTGAGGGTGGTGACTGGTCGATAGTCTCACATCAATTTGAGCCGACCGACAGCAACTTCGCCAAAAATGAGAAATAAATTGACTACCTCGATCCGAAATTAGAACCGAAGGAAAACCGTGCAGTCGGACGATGTTTTCGAGAAATTCTCGGGCCAGAGTTGCTGCTGTTGGCAAACCTTTGAGCGGAATGAAATGCGCCATCTTGGAGAATAAGTCCACAATTACTAGAATCGTATTGTATCCGGAGCATGGAGGTAGATCGGTGATGAAGTCCATAGAAAGCGTATGCCAAGGGCGAGGTGGGATGTCAATAGGGCGTAAGAGGCCTGCTGGTCTTTCCTTTTGACTCTTGTTTTGGGCACATACTCCACAGGACATTATAAAGTCTCTGATATCTTTTTTCCAAGACGGCCACCAGAAGTAGCGCTTGATCTTTTCTGAGGTCTTGGCCATACCGGGATGTCCTTCCATTAAAGAATCGTGATAACAAGAGATTACTTTTTTCTGTAAATCTGTGCTGGGCAGGTATAATCGTTCTTGGAAATACAATAAGTTGTCCTTTACTGCAAAGTCCTTTCCCTGCAGATGCCAATTCTGTATGTCTGCTGGAGTTACAAGTTGCCTGGCTTTATCCTTAACTTCCTCTATGGATTGTGTGGCGATTACACCCAGAATTCTTTGTTCGGGAATGATTGGTACAGGTTTAGGGTTGATCAAGTGTTCTTCCACTCCCATCCGAGAAAGGGCATCAGCTTTACCGTTTTTTGTACCAGGTCGATAGGTAATTATGAAGTCAAACTCGGCAAAGAATAATGCCCAACGGAGTTGTCTAGAGGATTGGGCTTTTGCGGTTTTCAAATATTGCAGGTTTCGGTGATCCGTAATCACAGTAACGGTGTGTCGGGCCCCCAGCAGATAATGCCGCCAAGCCTTAAAGGCAGACTTGATAGCCAGAAGTTCCTTGTCAGTAATCGTATAATTGATTTCAGGAGGCGAGAATTTGCGGGACCAAAATGCCACGGGATGCAACTGATTGGTTACCGGGTCCTTTTGTGATAGAACTGCCCCCATGGCAAGGCTTGAAGCATCAGTTTCCACGATGTAGGGGAGTTCGGGGCGAGGGTGTTTTAAGATTGGTGCAGAGATAAATTTAGTCTTCAAATCCTGGAAAGCTTGTTCCGCCTCGGTAGACCATTCAAAACGTTTGTTTTTCTTTAACAAGGCAGTGATGGGCTGGACTATTCGAGAAAATTCGGGGATAAACCTGCGGTAAAAGTTAGTGAAGCCTAACATGCTTTGCACACCTTTTACGGAGGATGGTGATGGCCATTTGAGAACTGCATCGACCTTCTTTGAATCCATATGCACTCCGCTAGGTGATAATATGAATCCCAAGAATTCAACTTCAGTCACGTTGAAAACACATTTTTCCATCTTAGCGAAAAGTTTGTGTTGACGCAATCTTTCGAGTACCATTTTCACGTGTTTCCGATGTTCAGATTCCGATGAAGAATAAACGAGGAGCTCTCTGAGGACATCGTTCATAAAATATTGAAAGGCGGCCGGGGCATTGCAAAGTCCGAAGGGCATGACCTGATATTCAAATAGCCCATATTTGGTGCGGAAGGCCGTCTTCCATTCATCGCCCTCTTTTACTCGTACCAAGTGGTAGGCTCCTCTAAGATCCAGCTTTGTAAATATACATGCTTTTCTGACTTGGTCCAGGAGTTCAGGGATCAAAGGTAACGGATATCTATTCTTGACGGTGATCTGGTTCAGGGAGCGATAATCTATACAAGTTCTAAGGTCTCCTTCCTTTTTTGGAACGAAGAACAAAGCTGAAGAAGCAGGGGACTTGGAAGGACGAATAAACCCATTTGCCAGGTATTGATCCAGGTATTGTCGAAGGTGAAGGTTCTCAGGCTCGGTGAGGGCATAAATTCTACTACAAGGAGGAGTAGATCCAGGTATCAGGTCTATCTGGCAGTCATAAGACCTATGAGGAGGTAGAGAGTTAGCCTGATCCTTCCGGAAAACATCTTGGTATTCTAGGTATTCGGGAGGTAACTGGGGAGTCTCTGAAGAAATTGCTGCCAGTGCAACACCAGGTGGAGGGTGACAAGTAGGGACACATTCCGGAAACTGGACCGTTCTTGCTCGCCAATCGATCAGAGGATTGTGTTTCTCTAACCAAGGTATTCCTAGAATAATCTGAAACTGAGGAGCCTTGATCACATCGAACACGATCTTTTCATGGTGTCCATCTTGACTTACTAGCGTCACTTCTTGAGTGGTATGCGTTACTGGTCCGGAGGCTATCTCCGTTCCATCCACCGTAGTAATGACGTCCTTTACAGCCTTGGGACAAAGAGTTAGATTCATCCTCAAAACCATTTCATGATCCACATAATTGCTGATGGCACCGCTGTCGACGTAAGCTTCAATTGCATGTAATCGATCCAGGTTATCAGGGCTAATGAGGACCATAGGTATCACGAAATGCGAGGTCACGGAACTGGTTTTCACGCTCGGCAAGAGGACCTCTATTCTTGTCGGGCGAGGTCGTTTCCCTGCTCGGAGTTTGTAACTTTGGTAACTGCAGCTCCTACTGCCTTCTTGGCAGGTTTCACCGGACAGTCTCGAAGAAAGTGCCCTGAGTTTCCGCAATAGAGGCATAATTGCAACTGTTTTCTCCTTTCCCGCTCCTTTTGTGTTAGAGGACCTTTCAGGCCCCCTATTTGCATGGGTTCCCCGGAGTCTACTCCTTTGGAAGGAGTTGGCGGTTTGGAAAATACTCGAGCATCAAACTTGGAACGATCGGCCTTCCTGTTCTGCAGTCTGTGATCTATATGAACGACTAAGTCTATATAGTCCGAACAATCTTGTGGGGGATTCACTACTTGGGCTAACACATCTTTGAGCTCTCCACGTAGACCTCTATAAAACAGCGTAATCCTTTTGTCCTCAGGCCATTGAGTTTCCACTATCAGTCTGTTGAAAGACGCAATATAAGCCAAAAGGTCTTGATTACCTTGTCGCAACTAAAGAAGCTCATTGTCCAAGGCCTGCCCCTGTGAATGTCTTGCGAACAGTTTTTCCATACTGAGCTGAAAAGCTTGAAAATCATGGAGGACCGGATCATCTTGATTTACTAGAGGGATCGACCAGTCTGCCGCATTGCCACTAAGGTACGAAAGCACGAAAGCTACTTTAGCTTGATCAGTTGGAAAGGCTGCTGGTCGGCATAAGAAATGCAACCGGCACTGATTGATAAAGACTGCAAACCTCTTTGGGTCACCAGAAAATCGTTCGGGCGGAGCCAGAGGTACATTCCCAGGTAGGTTGATCTGCACTGGATTCATAGAGGATGTAGAAGGAAGATTTCCCCCAGATGCGGGTAACGGGGTCTGTCCGGCTTGTGACTGTAGCAATTGTCTAGCGAGATCATCTGTTCGCTCCTTGGAAATAATCAGTTCCCTTCTTAGAGCGTTTGTTTCCTGACGGGCTGCATGCACTTCTGCCCTTAGTTCCCCAAGTAACTGGGCTAGCTGGTCGGTATCCGAGGTTTCCATAGCGCCTGGACGGGAATTTTGCGGTAGGCTTTGCGTTCTGTAACGCTCACCTGATTCCCGTAGAGGCGCCGGTCTTGACTGGGCGTATACCGTATCTTCAAAGGTGATGTGTAACACACGGCTGGCTCTTTGGGCTGGACCTCTGTGCACTGTATGTCTGACTCGAAGGGTAAGATGTCTTAGGTAAGTGAACGCCGTGCTCTCCATCTGCCTCGGGGCAGGGTGCTGTAACCAGTTTCTTCACTGGATAAGGGGAGCAGGCCTCTTGACTTCAGAGGACTGCTGTCCGTCGTTTACTGCACGAACGGTAAGTTTCGAGTAATTCTAATGTCTTTAAAAGTCTTTAGTAATGATGTCTCTTGTTTTGCAGGGTTCCGGCGATGGCGGATGACGGGCTGAAGTGAGTTGAAGATGGAGCCCGTGTGATGAATAGAAGCGCCTGGAAGCACGTAAGTAAGTGCTTGTTGCCTGCTTCACGATGCGCTCTAACTGTCTTTTTATTTTGCAGGTAAAAGTTCGGAGCGGCTGCAGGGTGCCGGAATACCCACTGGGTTAGATGTGGAAAGGAGTAATGGCACGTGAGTATTAAAGTTCCCCAATGTCTTTAAACGCACCTTGTTTTGTCTTTCAGATGCGGGATGCAGCGCCGAAGGCCTCCGGAGCGTGCGAAGAGTTGGTAAGCTTTTGTCTTTCAGATGCCGGAATGCAGTGCGAAGACCTCCGGAGCGCACGAAGAGTAGGTAAGCCTTTGTCTTTCAGATGCCGGAATGCAGCGCGAGGCGTTGGTGACAGCCGATGGACCAGGTAAGTGAAGCGCTGTCACTGAAGACCGTAATGCTAACCTGTTCTTTCTTGTCTTTATAGGTGTTGCTGAAGACTGGATTCAGGATGGTAAGCCTTTTTCCTTAGGCCCAGGATCAGATGCAGAAGACACGATGAGCGTTCTGCTGCAGAGGATGCAGAATAACGCAAAGCAAGATTCATCCATCGGGTGTGGTTTAAATAGCCTCCTGTAGTGCTTAGGTGTCTCCTTCCACAGCCACGCCTAGGTAAGAAAAGAGTTCCTGCTTTCCAGAAGAGTTCCAGTGTTCTGAACCTAGGGAGTGGCTCCTGCCCCACCCAACAGGAAAAGTAGTTCCAAACAGAAGAGGATCAGAGGCTCAACTGGCAGGCAAGTAAGCAGCATGGTCTGCTGCAGGTAAGTCCACCCAAGCATTATGAGCCCGGCGCTTCCAGCGCTGGGACTGGGCATGTTTATGAGCCTGGTGCCACTGGCGCCAGGACTGGGTCCAAAAGGTCCCAATTGGGACTGGTTGGCACTCGGAACCTGGGTTATGGATCTGCTTCCAAGGGAGTTGGGAAAACCCTGACCTTTTGGAAGCAGAGATCATGACAAGATGATAGAAGAAGCAGAAGATATTGCTGATGACAGCTGGATTGGATCACTCTTCTAATGGGTTCCACAATGGATGGCAGATATGTTCACATTTCTTGGAGCCTTGCTATTATTAGTGATGCTTGGATTCTGTGTGATCAAGATAATAATCTCACAATGCAAGAAGACAGCAAAAAAAGCCATATGAATGAAGGTCCTGATCGATGTTGAACCAGGATGGAAGCCTAAGGACATGACTGATGAAGAAATCAGAGACTTTGTGAAGTCTAGTATCCATGCACTCGAGGGAACGAAGTTCCTGTATCCAAAGGACCACAAGAAATATGTGGGAAGATGGATCCACTGCAGTCCAAGTGGATAGTGCATGCTCATGACATGGAACAAGGATGAGCATATGAAATCAGCCGGATGCCTGAAGGGAGTCATAAAAATATGGGTCCCTAAGAGGCACTTCTTCAGACCGGATGTCTAGGAATAGAGGATGATGTGAGAGTGGTCGATAAATTGCACAGAGGGGCGAGTGTAGAGGAGGAGCCAAGTACCCCCATTCCACTGGTCCCGCCTACATTACCTGAAAAGTATGAACCAAAGTATATGACGTATACTACACCAATAAGAAAGCAAGAAGAAGAGCAATGACTCTGTGCAGTACACATAAGAATACCTATACCTAAGAGAATATGGGAAGTAAAGTACCCATTGAGGAAACCATACCTATATCCAAGACAATATGATGGCCATTTGAACGTGATTCCTGAAGAAAAAAAGAAACTGAATGACCAGGATGAATGGTGATGTCATACAAAGCTGAATTGACTCCATTTAGAAGATAACTAGACCAGAGAGGCAGACGATTTATGAAGAGGCGGTGGATTAGCCATCATCTTCAAATCTACCCATCCCATCAGACCTGCCACGTCAGCCTCCTACTCATCCTGTGAAACACTCACAGCAAAAATGTCCCTTTGTAATAATCGCACGCTCTCAATCCACCTGATATATAGACCTCTGGGGCCGCTAGGCACCTTTGAAGATGATCTAACTAACCTCATAACCAACAACACCAAAGATCACTCCCAAACCCTACTGCTGGGAGACTTCAACCTTGGCTTCAATGAAACTGACCATAAACATGCAGAGCCAGTTGCAGCCCTGATCAAGGACCACAGGCTTGATCAAAAAGTCCTCTCCCCTACCCACATCAAAGGAAGGACCCTCGACTGGGTATCTGAACTGAATTGCAATATCAGTATTACAGATATTGCTCCACAAACATGGACTGATCATTATCTAATAACTTTCTCCGCCACACTAGATCTCCTGAGCCCTAAAATCAACAACACGGTTCCTACTCTCCCAACTAGAAGCAAGAAGGATATGACTGCTGAAAATATTATCCCTCTCCTCCTTCCAGCCATATCTGGACTGGAAAGTAACAACCCTGAGGTCTTAGTAAATACTTTCAATGATGCTATGATCAAAGCCCTAGATGCTACTGCCCCAATCAAACTGCACAAAGCAAAACAGGAAGCCCACCTAAATGCCTGGTTTACACCCTACCTCAAATCTCTAAGACTACAAAAAAGAAAGCTCCAATCTATCTGGCGCCACTCACCCACTGAAAACAACAAAAATAATCTAACTGAATTTGCCAAAGCCTAGAAAAAAGAAATAATCAAAACCAAGAAGAACACCTTTAACGACAGGATTGCGAAAGCTAAGTCTAATACTAAAAACCTATTCGCCATCCTCCGCGAATTGGAATCCCCTATTCAACCTACAGACAATGCCCCCAAAAATAAAGTCTGGTGCACCAACATACAAAATGCCCTCTCTAACAAAATGTCCTTGCTTCAATGCAAATTTGCAAAAAAAAAGGCCACACTGTCAACTTCTGACCAACAAATACCCCAACCTCAGGATAATAAGTCCACCACACCCTTCAGATTCAAGACCATCTCCATAACCGACACAGAAAAAATAATATTGTCCCTCAAACCGTCAAACTGCAAGGGCGACTCCTGCCCTGCCCAAATAATAAAGGATGCAGCTAGGGACTTAGCCCCCTTCATTACCAAGCTCATAAACTCCTCCTTTAAATCCAACACGGTACCCACCAACCTCAAAGAATCATGGGTCCTCCCACTACTGAAAAAACAAACCTTGGACCCCACTGTCCCCACCAACTACAGACCTATCACCACTTTGCTATTTCTACTTAAGATCCTAGACAGAGCCACCTACATACAAATCCAGGATTACCTGGAAGCCAACCACCTGCTTGGCTCACGGCAATCTGGCTTCCACCCACTCCATGGTACGGAAACAGCTCTGTTAGACCTCAAGACACAAATTGAGGAACTAAAGGATATTGGAAAAACAGCCCTGCTCCTCCTACTGGACTTGTCGGCAGCGTTTGACTTGGTAGACCATGCAGTCCTATGCAACCACCTCGAATCTGCCACCAACTTCACCGGAGATGCCATTGCTTGGGTCCAATCCTTCTTAGCTAATCGCACTATGCAAGTCTTATCCCCCTCCGACTCTGCTGACCCTATCAAAATAACCTGTGGTGTCCCACAAGGATCCTGTGTCTCCCCCACCATGTATAACATCTTCACCAAGCCTTTGTTTGACAAGTTGGACAGACTGGGTGTCACCTACATGAACTACGCAGATGACACCCAGTTCCTCATACCCCTTTCTGGCAACTACGAGACAGACTTAGCCTTGGTGAACAGGATATACACCCTCATTCAGGTATGGATGGCCTCACATGGCCTCTGCCTGAATGATGATAAAACAGAGATACTAATCCTAGGCTCTGAAGCTAATATCCAAAAACTAAGCCGAAACTACACATCCTTCAGCATTGATAACAACCCTATCAAAGTGATGTCTGTGGTTAAAACCCTTGGATTCTATCTGGACTCCTCCCTCACTCTCAAGAAGCAGGTCAACTCCCACGCCTCCTCCACCACCTACACCTGCAAACTCATCCGCGCGGTGGGCAGTCATAATTTCGAAAAATAAATGTCGACAGACAAAAATGTCGACAAAAAAATGTCGAAAAAAAAAATGTCGACTTTCGTTTTTTTTAATTATATATTTATTTTAGGGGTTCGGGAGTTAAAAAAAAGGGAAAAATTAAAAAAAAATTTTTAAAAGGGGGTTTGGGGGGAACCCCCCCATTTAAAAAAAAAATGCATTGAAAAAAAAAGTCGACATTTTTTTTTCGACATTTTTTTTTCGAAATTTTGACTGTCGACATTTTTGTTGTCGACATTATGACTATAAACCCATCCGCGCATCCAGACCGTACCTCTCCAGTGCTAGCTGCATCACTCTAGCTAATGCTCTCATCATGTCTAGGTTAGACTATTGCAATGCCCTGTACTCAGGAGCTAACAAATACATCACAGACAAAATTCAAAGACTGCAGAACAATGCCTTGAGAGCAGCACTAAACATCCCCCACAGAGAGCACGTCACCAAATTCAGGAAAGAGGTTAACAGACAGAATCCTACTCAAAACACCTTCCCTCACCTCTAAATGTCTGAACAGCCTAGCCCCCCGTACCTAATGGAAAAAATTATGAGGAAATCCTCCATGCGACCCATGAGATCGGCTAACACCTTTAAACTAGAAACTCCTCGGTTTAAACGCTCGACTGCGGGAGGAACAAGCTTCCCTGTCAAAGCTGCTCACTGCTGGAACAAGTTACCACTCAACCTCAGACCTGAACAACCGTTCCCTAAATTTAGACATACGATAATTAACTGGTTGCGGGCCAATGACACATAACCTAACACCCAACCACAGGTATATGATACCTAGATTTATAGTCTGACCTATAAACCTGATTATATATTCAGCTGTTAGACAGGCTTGCTAGAATGCTTCGGACTTTTCTAAGTTATGTCTTGTACTTGCAGACATGTTTGTATATATTACTGTATATCTTTCTTTTTGTCTTGTGTTCGCTATACTCATGCCAAATATTGTAATAAGTTTAAGATTTTTTGTACACTGCTGTGCCCGGCTACCCAAGTGTTTGATGCGCATTACCAGATAAACAAACAAACAAACAAACAATAAGCATGATGAAGATGCTTAGTTAGTTTAAACGTATACAGATGTAATGAAATGCAAGCACCAAAGCAATCATGAAGCTAGCCATATGCTTATAGTTAATAGAATAGATTGCGGCAAGCGCCAACATATACATATATACCTCATAGATACATATAGATTAAATAAGAATGAATGTTTCCGCTATGTATAAAACAGTCTTGAACAGCGAGGAAGGCCTCAGGTCAGTGTTGCAGTTACAAAAGAAAATTGAATTAAGCAGAATATATTTCAGCTAAGGAGTTCACTGAGCCAAGGAAACCAAGGTTTTATCAGAACTGGAATTGGCTGACATTGGATACAATTAACGTGAAAGAACAGAAGTTCCTGTTCAAGAAGGTCAAGTGAAAACAAAAGACGTCAGAGGACTATTGGAGAATAAAATCAAATACACAAAAAGGCTTAAATCATGGTGTCCAGTCACGTGATGGAAGAAACTTGGACGCATGAGAAGATCACACCTACGCACGGAAGCTAGAAAGCACCCATACTCCTTAAAAAATCCCAGAGAACAGTACAAACTCAAGCCCAACTTCAAAGAACTAATTGACACTGAACCATTAAGGTGCTGATGGAGTGTATTTTTAATTGGTGGGATGCTGGTATCAAGACAAGCTAACCCGCACCTGGTTGTTCGGTCTGCGTGCTGCTCACGTAGGTGGAAAGTTATTGACGGGGGTTAGTAGCCAACCAATTGTAGAGGACAACGTAGTTCGTGGTCCTATAGTTTGTGTAGCCAATGGGACGTCGTACATTTAGTGACGTTCATAATGTCCATTTTGAAGCGAGGGCTTAGTTGCCCCACCTGATGTTAAATATCCAATTATTTCTCTCTGTTACTCTATACAGATATAACGCCTATGCTTAGTTATACAGTTAGACCCAATCCCGCTTCCCGATAGGTTTTAGAAGTTTGCCACGTAGGATGACGTTGGTAATGACGTAGGTCAACACGTCAGCTATGACCAAGTTTGGGTGTAAGAACCCATCTTTTTTATGAAATGATTGAGAGTTGAGTATCGAGCAGTTGCTGATGTTCGTTGTACTCCCTGTTTTAGTTACTTGAATTAAAACAGACAAACTTTTGACAAGCTATTTGTGTCATCTGAATTATTGATGTTTGATTAAAATCTGCATCCCCATCCATCTCCAGGGTATTGCTACTCATCTTAAAGAGCTGGAAGCCTCCAGTTCAAGTGAACATATCTTTGTTTCCAAACCACCATAAAGAGTAAGTACAACACGTTATGAAAATAGCTGACAAGGAGTCACTCTTTGCTTTTTACCAGCAAACACTTCCTATTTGAGATCAAAAATATTGGAAACTTAAAACTGCAAATCCCAAAACGCAAAGCATTGCTGGCTGAAAAAACAGGGCTTGAGGGATTTGTCAAACATGTCATCGGTCCGTGGAATTTAGTCTGTTCTCTGCACATCTTTCGGGTTGACCCTTATCAAGTGTGAGACTCTCCACCAGTCAATTCCTCCTGTGTCACATCACAGAGCACATCCACAGCTTGTTCTCCTGCATTCATAATGTCAACTTTAAACGTCGAACTATATATATAAAATGCTTAGGTATGGTTCCATATTCAGCTGATGCAATTTATCAGTGTTAGGTTGCCCTCTGCTGTCCAAATGAAAGTGCATCCTCTTCAACAACAGCTATCATTTCAACAAATAGAATGAGCACAGTTCTATACGGTCACCTTCAGCTTCCACTATCGCAAAAATTTGGAATAATTTCAAGTTACTTCTTTCCACCCTCACTTCTCTTCACACAAGGCATGGCGGTTCCAGTGTCAATGAACAGTTACTTACCGGCGCAACGTTTCAGTCTCTAAAGAGCGAAACACTGTTGGACGAATGCCTCCTCACAAGCTAAAACTGAAAGTAGGTACTGTAATTATGTTATTATGTAATCTTATGCCATCACAGGGAGTCTGTAATGGAACAAGATTGACAATTATGTGTCTAGAAAGACACATCATAGAGGCCTTTGTGATCGATGGAACTTAGATACTGTTCTTATACCGTGTATACCTCTCATCCCATCTGATACTTTTAGACTTTTCAATGATCATTAACAAGTCACAGGGACCTATGGCCCCTTCCTGGAAGCGATTGGTGGTCATTCCAATATTTAAGAAGGGGGCTGAAGTGACCATATGATTTAACAACCGATATTGACCTTTAAGGTTTGCTAGAACGGTGTATGTTACGCCGGGAACAGCTAGTACTGTATAAGAAAGCAAAATGGTGTGGCATAACAACTTTCAAAAATAGACGGGCAGACATGCCAAATCTGACATAGGACAAAACATGGCCTCAGGTGGTGCATATTTCAGATCAATTTATAGGACTGATTGCTGGATCTTAGATGTCAAAAGTGGGCAGTAGTTTCTTAACAATCCTAGTTGTGTTATGCCTGCAAAATGAACTCGGTAACATCTCTTTCAGACTACTATTCTGTGACTAAACAATGCAAGAAGCACGCCTGCCACATAGTGCCAGCTCGGAAATCTTTTTATAACTACGCCCCCAATGATTCTAGTTAAAATAATGCTCCTGGCAGTAGTTTATCACCCATTGGCCTGGGATCTGCATTTCTTTGTTTTCCCATGGACATTGAGAAGGTTGTGGAAAGCAGATGTATTGTGCCAGAATGTGTTCCGCTGGTGAACAGACCCCAAGTCTGCATTGTCTCAGCATTTCATTAATATAGGCTACCATAATTTGACATCAAAGGATGAAACTCCATATGGCCCCTTCAAGATTCATTCTATCGCCTAGATCTCACACACATCTCTGCAGGAGGCCCTCCGCTCACAGAGGTGTGCTTTCTTTGTTTCCTTAATATCTGAACACACAACACTGATCAATGGCTAAATGATATGTGGAAGCATGTTCTTTCAGCATGTGTGTCAACTTCTGAAACAGTTGCCCATGTTAAATCTGAGGGGCTCATTCATTTGAACATATACACATTTGTTTCTGTCCCTTGCATTTGACATCATACGATGAGAATGACAGAGATCCATATGTTTTGCAACATGCCAAATTGCAGTGCATTCCTCTTCATGGCACAGGGGAAGGAATGGACAGGAAGGAATCGGGGTATATCGCATAATTAGTCAAATTGGAAGCAAGCCAGCATTTTAAAAATCAAATTCATTGTTTATTTCAATGGAGGGTCGGATTCCTCCATAAGCTCAGGTGGACAGTACATTAGGATTGCCAGATAATAGATTGCACCAGGGTTGATAACTACTTCAGCTAGTCTTCCAGTAGGACATAGGCCCTCATTACGAGTTTGGCGGTAGCCATGCCGCTATTGGCGGCATGGCTGCCGCTGAATTCGCATCCGGGTCCGGGTCCTCAGAATGAGGAATGACCGGGCCATTCCGAGTTTGGAAGGCCTGGTAATTTCTCCCTCCAAGGACCCGGACCCGGTCCTTTCCCATTCCCATTCAGCCCCTATAGGGCTGAATGGGAAAGGGAGCAAACAACGGGCCATTACGAGTTGGCCCGTTGTTTGCTCCCTCTTCCCCTCGCCGGACCCGGTAAGCACGCCTGGTTTGACCAGGCGTTGCTTCCTGGGTCCCGCGAGGGACCTCGTAATGAGGCGGTATGGGGTAAACGGCGCCGGCACCTTTTACGGTGCCGTTTACCCCGTAGCGCCAGGGTCGTAATGAGGCCCATAGTGTATTGAGGTAAAGTCTCTGCGACCTCCGGATCCATTGTAGATCCACCATGGTTTCATGGCAAATATCATTCTCGCCACCGTATTCAACAGCAGTTGCAATTGAATGATATGCTTATTGAGGCCCATTTAGCTATTGCAAGACTCTAGGCATGATGGGGAGCTGCCATTTAACGTGCATTGTAAATAAGAGGACACTGTTCAGTTGTATCTCACCTCATTCCATCACACAGCCCACCTAACTGGGAAAAGTGTTGCCTTTTTCATTAGTGGGAATGGCCAATGGAGACGAACCATTCCTCTTTATTGGCAATCCTTAAAACCATTTTCATATTCGTCAACCACTTGGTGTTATAACATTTCCAGAATGCAAAACGTTCATCCACAATGCATTTGTCTAAAGAGCCATCCTCTGATTGCCATATTGTTACACAAGCTTCAACGCTATAGAACAAAAAAGATGACACTAAGCCATAATATGTCTTGTTGGTCGAAAATCACCTTCTGGCTCAATGTGTCCATGAGGTCTGGGGCCGCAAGAAAACACTGGTATGCTTTTTACTTTTTTCTCCCTGGTACAAATCACCCAAAAGAAGAAAGTTGGCCCCTATAATAATCGAAAAGAGATGGGGTAACTACAGACAAGCTGTTTTAACTTGCTGAACCTATCCATTGTTCTGTTTAGAATGCTAGCTTTTATTCGAGGTGATTACAAAAAGAACCGTGGGAGCCGGATCGGGCCGATTAGCTTTCCTCTAGCTTGTAGCCATTTGAAGCCATCTCAAAATCACTGGTAGATTGAAGCCTGACGTCTGGAAGGGTTTGAAGGAGTTTGAAGGAGTTCGGAGCCTCAAACCTGAAAGAAGAAGCTGTGAAGAATCACGAATCTGCGTGCTATTGAGACTAGAGCTCTGATCAACTGAAGGACGTGAGCGCTGTACAAGCTCCCCACCATATAAGAAGGTGACGACGGAGGACAAAATGGAGGAGGCACCCCGATAACCAGGGCAGGGTCCTCCTCCTCCCTCCCTCGTGGGTAGAGGGGAGGGTCACAGCAAAGTGTGCCAAAGTGCTACCAAAGCCCACGAAGGGAAACAAAGGAGTGGGGTGTGGCGCGCCCAATATATACAGGCGGGCGTCCTGCTGTAGGAAGCATCCAGTCCCCAGCAGAAGGACACCCACCGCAGCCAAGGAAAGGATTTTCGTTTTCCACCCACCCACCCTACATAAGGAACAGCGGTACGGCAAGGCCTGGCCGTTGATGTCGCGGGACAGCGAGGCAGTGTTTGGGCGACCAATGACAAGAGACAGACTCCGAATGAGCCATGGGAAAGCTGGAAGGGTCTTCACTCCTCTCGGGACCAGCGCCTCTTGGGAGCCTAAGCAGCAGGGGCATCCGGTGGTATCAATAAGGGCTCAGCTTCCACCGAATAAACAGCGCTCTCCCAGCCCAGGAACACCTGCAAGGGCAGTCGGGGATCAGACACAAAGGATTGGGGGAGTTGTGCCTACTGTGGACTTTGTTGGGAAAAGGGGCAAGCAAGTGTTTGGACACGGAGTAGTCGCCAGTGGTCGAAGTGTATGAAAAGAAGTAGTGGAAATATGTTCCCTGCTGGCCTGCACCCACTCCCCACAAACCCCATCACCACGTCCTCTCCCACACACAATACACACCCCCAAACACTTACACCTGCTGTTTAAGGGAACGTTCAGTGCAGTGCAATGAAAGTGTAAGTTCCAACTTCTCCCACCCTTTTATTTTAAAAAGAAACCATTTTGGAACAGTTTCTTTTTAAAATAAAAGTATAGGAGCTGTAAATGGTCATTTAAAAAGTAGAGGAGCACCGCTCCGGACCGCTCCCGCTCACTTCGACAACTGGTAGTCGCTGCAACTTTGGAACTATTTTCACTAATATGTGTGCAGTGTTTTGGAATATATGATGTTGTGAAATAAATCTGCAGCCTTTTTATGCCAAAAAGAAGACATGTATCATTCTGCACCTTACTGGGGGGAGAGGAAAGGGGCAAAAAGAATGAGCAAGTATAATGTATGTGGGTACAAAGATGGACAAATGCCCAGGTTATTACCCACTCAGGATCTTGCTGAAGATCACGCAAGGAAGCTAGGCGCTAGGAGCGGCGGGTCGGTCTGGAACGAGAGCTGAACACAGATGGACAGAGCAGGCTGGAGGTAGGCTGTGGCTGAAGGGAGGTTTCCTTGGTGCGAACCCGGAAGTGAACTGTGTTAACGATTGGGCATTGACACTACGCTGCGGCTAAAGTTTTTTTGCACCTGAATTCTAGCCTCTGACTACTGTGCATTGATCGGCTAATTAAACCTTGTGTAAAGCCTCGCTGACCGAATGCCTTCCCAGCTTGGATCGGATCAGTCACCCCTTTCCTAGCTCAGTCTCACCAAGTAATTTGCTTGTTTATCTGCGATTTAGCCGGGGGTCCTCTGTTTGGCTTTGTGGTTTGAATAGAGTGGACAGAGTGTTTTTGTGCTACAGAATGTAGAGCTAGCCATTGAGGTTGCGAGATTTTGCTACATCTGTGCTACATCTTTGATGATACTCTTTGAGGGTGCCTGAGCCTGTCCTACATTGCACAAAGGGGTTGACCCGAAGGCCGTGAAAGGGGACTATAACATCCATCTATCAGCGAGTGGTTTGAAACAGGGCGGGGGCGGAGCTCAAGCAGTCGAGCGTGCCTCGCCCTGTACTTGTTCTAGATTATTCAAATTTCAATTGCATTTTAACTGAAAGTGCTGAAAAATAGAGACTTTGCATCTGAAAAGAGGACAAATTGCAGACATTTTGAACTCTTATTCAGGTCTGAATACGGACGCTGTATTATTCTTTGTTACTATATTGCAACAAAATAGACAGATAGTCCACTATATTGTGTCAATTTAGTTCAAGTCAGTCTGGTATATCTCCTGTAGTCTCCAGCTCTTTGTCCTGGTCATAGATCTAGGTGCCTGATATAGTGCATTGCAGTATCGCCATCTATGTTCTGACATTAAGCTCCTTCGGTTGTTTGAGTGGCCTCAGTATGGGAAGAAATGGGGAAAAGGAAGGCCTTGCAGTCACTTCCTAATGGCAAGGCTGGGAAAAGAGCTGCTATATGTACCACCCAAATAGACGAGGTAAATGCCATGATAGATGAAATTGCCAGTTTACTCCACCAGATTGAGCCTGAGGGGTCTAGTGGGACGATGGTGCAGCGGGGGAGGGAGGTAAAGAAGAGGGGGGCACAAGTTGTCTAACTGTGTGGCAGTGGGGAATGAAAAAATGGCACCACTGGCAACTGGAGACATCTCTACCGAATCTATTCCATTAAGCAGGGCAGTCCGGCCAAATGTTACCAAAGAGGACATGCGGAAACTAGCTGGAAAGAATCTGAGTAGCTCTAGAGTTCCTCTCCCGGCACTGGCACAGGTGCGGAAGCTCCTCCCAGCACATGAGGTACTCAACTCCTCCAGGCGGAGCGGGGGTAAATGTTATACCTTCCCGGGAGTTAAAGAATATCATTTTGCCGCTTGATACTAATAGTGACAATGGAGTTAGCAAAGCCGCTACCTCTTGTAGCAGTGGGCCTTCAATGGGGCACCTAAGGGAACCTGGACCAGAACAGTCTAATGATACACATTGTAAAGGATGTAGGGCACTTTGACTTATTGTATCTTGACTAGAAAATGATAATAGTTCCCTATGCTAAGAGGTCTCTGCAAGTTAGGCTATTATTCCAGGCCTGATTTGAACATGCCACCAGTGGTCATTCGGGCCCAGTAGAATAATACAGAGAAATTAAGTAGTAATTGCATTGTGGATAGGCTGGTCGGTGTAAATAATGTGCATGAGACCAAAAACCAACTGAAGAGGCCATTGCAATTTGTTAATCAGTGCCAGAGGGCTAGTGGGATGCTAGCACCTAGGTCTCAGGATGCAAAGGGTTGCTGGTTTTACTTGGTAAATGTTCCGAAGCCAAAGAAACCCCACCAAAAACCATGAGATAGCCTGACTACCTTTTTTTACATTTTTTTTAATTTGTTTTGGCTCGACAAGCCTTTACAAAAAAAGAAACAAAATAAAATATATATTACAATTTATACAGAAACGTAAAACAAGGAAAAGATAAGTACAACATTTTTTTTCCCCTCTTTTTTATCAACCCTGTCAAGTTTTCTGTTTCCTATGTGCACGTTGTTTAGATGCATTTATCCTTTACCTTTGTACGTTAAATGACTATTTCACATTTGGTTAGCACCTGGATTGCTGCAAACGTCAATGCAGCATTGGTACCTGAAATAATTCTGTCCCACAGGAAGTCTGAAATTATATCTTCCTCTCTGCGCACAACATTTCTGAAGAATCTTGAACGATATGTCCATGAACCTTCACAGTCCATTAGTAGATGCCTTAATGTTTGTTTGGCAGGGTTTATGCACATTGAACACAGTTTTTTTGCCGTATCCCCTTGGTTGTGTTTTTCCAAGACCGCCCCACAGTGGACGAGGTTTAGTCTCATTCTGAGGAAGTTTGAGCACAACTTCCTGTTGGGGAATTTCATTAAGTAGCGAGAGGGACACCCGAGTTCCTTTTCTACCTTCTAAAAAGCACTTTGGATTGGGTCTGCTACGTTCTCTATTGTTTTGATCCAATCCCAGAGTTCTAATTTTCTTTTTACTTTGCCAGGGTTTAGGACCAGAGTTTCTTCATCGAGATCTATTCTCATCAGTGCTTTCGTTGCCTTTTCCCCTAATAGGGTCAGAAGAGATGATTTATTTTGCAACCTTTGATATCTTAGATCTCCATAAAGTGTAGAATCTTTACTCATAATTATTTCTCGAAACAGGGAAATAAGTTTCCATTCTGCCATGCACTTCAACGACTTGAGAACTAGCGCAAATCTTAAGCTTTTTAAGGAAGCGCAGCTTGGAAGGCCCAAGACTCTTTTCCATAATCGACCCTTGAAGCTTTCCCAATTAGCAGACCAAAGTCCTGGTTTAGCTTCCAGGCCATAGAGTAGCACTGGGACCACTTTTGCTAGGTAGAACTTCACTAGCGGAAGGATAGAGAATTTACAAAATGTGTAGTCAGTTTGATCATTTGTGATGTAGCTTGTGTTATTTTGGCCATTACCTCGGATTCTACTTTATATAGTGCTGAATGTGGTTAGAGTGAAACTGGCTGAGGAAAAACTGGTGGAGGCTCTACTAGCAATGGAGCAAAAGGCACTACAACCATTGGGAATGGAAAAACCAATCATATTAATTATTCCTGTACCACCTTCTTCATTAACAGAGAGAGTAGAAAGGGAGAAGGGTTGCACCCCCAGTCAGGGTGCAGAGGTGCAGGCATGGCATGGCAGGCATGGCAGGCTTCCAAAGCAAAACAACAACACAAAAATATTGAAGAGGTGGCGAGCCTGTTTATGCCATCTAACCTAAGGGCATGCAATGTTAGACACCCCAGCTGGATTGACCTTTATTAGTGTTTGTAAGGACTGGAGGGGGATATCTGTACTCCTGATCCCTACATGGCGGAGTCGAAGCATAGGGTACCCCAGCCAAGATTCTTTATTCAGTAGCTATGGGCGAGCAATCAAGGCTTAAGCTCTCAGGAGGTGATTCAGGCTGGCTTCTTAAGTACAGTGTAGTTCCCAAGCACCCACAAAGGAATGTCCCCACACTATGTTAGTGAAAACACAGTTCTTTATATAAATATGCTCATGTTATGTGTACAATCACAATAACACAATTTGTGCTCAAGTTAATCTAACATGGAAAGTATATACAGTTTCTATGTGGTACCACTATTACTCTGATCCCCCCACCTGGACAACCTGTAAAGAAAGATATAATACAAGCCCAGTCCATATAATGTTCAATGAGTCTTATTTCCCTCTAAAAAGGTTCTAGCACCCCAATGTCCCTGGAATAGCAGAGTTTGACGTCGGGTCGTTCTTGAGCGGCTCCCTTTTAGGCAGGAGCCATGGATCGTCGAGATCCCACAAGGAAAAGGTGAACAAAAGCGTTGAGGCAGCAGCTTCAGTCCTGGCAGTGCTCATCGACGATCTGCCTTGAACGTCCTGCGAAGATGAGGCGTGCGGTGCACCCCGATGATGATAGTTCGTTGCCACAATCCAACATCTTGGCAACCTTAGCCTGGATGTGGTTCTTCACAGTGTCTGACATCTTGTAGTATTTGATTTTGACAGGGACGCTGTCACCAGTCTCAATTTCGTGCCTGCACCATGGAGTGAGGCCTGGTGTCAGCGAGAACAGAGGCGCATACTGCTGGAGCGAAGCCCTACAGGCCCTCTGCTGTTCTGGAGTCAGATCTGGAGAGAGATGCACTCCCTCCACTGAGCAATCCTGAGGGTTGCTATGCAGCAAATCGGGAAGGGGCTCACACTCATCCTCTTCTTGCTGAGAAGCTTGCAATAGGCAGGAGACTTCTGCTCGCCTATGGAAAGGCCTGAGCCTGTTGACCTGAAATACCTGAGGGGCTACCCCAGGGACTCCCATGTCAACCAGATAATTGACTTCGCCCATCTTGGAGATTATCCTGAAGGGTCCAGTCCACTTATCTGCCAAAGCTCTAGGATTGGTAGAATCCATCACAAGGATCTCCTGTCCTGGAGTCCAATCGACTTGTGATGCTTTAAGGTCATGCCAGTATTTGTTCAATTCCTGGCTTGCCTTAAGGTTTGCTGTCGCCTGACCCATCGTCTGTCAAAGGAATGTCCACACACTATGTAAGTGAAAACAGTTATTTATATGAATAGGCTCAAGTTATGTACACAATCATAATAACACACTTTGTGCTCAAGTTAATCTAAAATGGTAAATATATACAGTTTCTATGTAGTACCACTATTACTCTGATTCCATTAAAATGCATCAACTGTAGACAGTTCAAATAGCATACAAATTAATATAGCAAAAGTTATTAACCATTGACATAGGAGGAAAGAAGGTTGGTTGGATAAACAATAGGCAGAATACTGGGCCCTACCCAAGACACAGCTCTGCGTGAGAATCCCCCCACCTGGGCAACCTGTAAATAAAGATATAATACAAGGCCAGTCCATATATTGTTTAATGAGTTGTTTAATGAGTCTTATTTCCCTCTAGAAAGGTTCTTCCACCCCAATGTACCTGGAATAGCAGAGTTCGATGTCGGGTCGTTGACAGATCCTTCTTGAGTGACCCCTTTAAGGCAGAAGTTACAGATCATTGAGATCCCATGAGGAAATGGTGAACAAAGGCATCGAGGCAGCAGCTTCGGTCCTGGCGGTGCTTGTTGACGATTGGTCGTGAACATCCTGCGAAGATGAGGCATGCAGTGCACCTCGACGATGATAGTTTGACTGATAACTGATTCCAATTGGCAGCGCCTGGGTAACCCAAAATGGAGGATACTCAGAGCCCTGTCAAATTCAGCATGGATCTGCCACCAGCCCATACCCTGCTCCGTGGGCCACACACAGGTGCTCAAATACATACACAAAGGGTACAGGGTTGTACCCCCACCAATGGGTGCTATAAGGGTATCCCAAGAGTCTATAAACAATACAGAACACACATCAAAAAGGACTACAGAAAAAGGACAGGGAGGCCCTGTCCCTCCAATGCATTTCCAGCATCACAGTGTGGCACACACAAGCTTTATTGATTATGTTCTGGTTTATCTAGAAGCTTGGGTCCTAGTAAGGCATTTCCTCATAACCGTGTGAGTGGAGAGTGACCATGATCCTTTGATCATGATAACCGATAGAGCCTTGCATGCTGAGAAAGCGAAGATCCCAAACATAGCGATAACTATTACTGGACATGCCAGGCATGTTATAAAAAGGGTACAATTAGACATGGATAAGGTGATACCACAGGAATGTCATTGCATCCTCTAAAGATTGGTGGATTTCTTTGGTCCTAACTTAAATAAGTCTACTAAAATTTTGAAAACCCATGTAAAATTCACCGAAGAACTCTGGGAGTTTTTTTACCAAGCCAAATAGACTAGTCAACCGCAGTGAACAGGGTGGGACACCCTGGTATGACGGGGACTGTCGTAAGTCTATGATGCTGGTGCTTAGGCAAGCTAAACGGGTTTCCTCCGAGGAAGTGACAGCACTTCGGGAATCCAGGAAGAGTTACCGCCTGCTCCTCAGAAACAAGAAAGCGGCTCATGTTGAGGAAGTCTGGAACTCTTTGTTGGCAGCGATAAAGGATAGGGACACTAAAAGGTTGTGGGTAATTATGGGAACAAGATGCCCGACGGAACTTAGCTCGTAGCGGAGCGGAGCTATACACCGTAAGCAACCTGGGTAGAGCACTTTACGAGCTGAATCAGGAAACTAGGGACCCTGGGGTTAACAGAGTACTGAATACAATACAGAAGCAGGATGGTAGATCGCAGAACTATACCCCATGATTTTGACAAGGGAAGATGCTAGGATGGCATTGGGGAGCCATAAATTGGGCAAAGCGCCAGGTCCTGATAAGGTGCTCTTGACTTTTATGCCTCTGAACCAGAAGTCTGCATACCATACCTAATGAAGCAGTTTAATGTGGTCCTCAGACCCAATGTGGCACCCCCTAATGGACCTGTGCCGAAATAGTGCCGGTATTCAAAAAGGGCACTAGGGACCTCCCAGGCAATTACTGTCCTATTTCCGTACTGGATGCGGGGGACAAATCTTTGAGAAGGCCATTTTAAAGCACGTTGGAGACTGGATTGAGGAACAGGGGGGGTTTTAAACCATCTTCACATAGATTTTAGAAGGGGGACTAGCACCATTGACCAAAGGCTAAGGCTACGTCTATTGTGCGATAAATATGTTACCCTTAGAAAAATGCATATGACTTCACCTGCGAACAACTTTTGATACTCTACCAAGCAGTGCTCCAGATAGGATTTGGCAGTAGGAGTATTTGATTCCCTCTTTTTTAAAGTTGGCAGTACTATGATTTTTTAGGGAGTAGAAATGTAGGTCCAATTCCCAATGGGAGTATTTTATATGTGGGTAAACATATGTTTTAACTGAAAAACAGAAATGTGTTTGTAATAATGATTTCTTTGCACCTAGTTATTCATGCACATAAAGATATAGGTTTACTTCTTGCCATCAGGCAGTAATAATAGTAGTTTCTTCCTGTGGCACTACGTGCACTACTGATCCAAACATACAACGGAGCTTTGTGGGTGAAAGCTATTTTTTGTTAGGGGTATTTTTAATCCCTATTTTTATTTTTTGGGGAGTATTTTCCTATTTTTAGGGAGTAATTGTGGCTGTGACACCCCTTATCTGTAGGCCTGGTACGAAGACATAGGTTCTGGGATGTACGTCTTACCCTCAATATTCCCATGCCGCTGCTAAAGGCCATCCAAAGCCTCTATAATCGGAATGTGGGAGTGGTAAAATGGAGGTTGGATGGCAGTATTACAGCACCATTTAAAAAAGAGATGGGTGTGCTCCAGGGGTGGGTTCTCGTACACCAACATTATTTTGAGTTTTTATCAATGTTGTGATTCACAAAAAATAGTTAGATTTAAATGTAGACACACCGTACTGGCCAATGATAAAATTCCAATACTCATGTTTGCTAACAATGCCCTCCTGATTTCTCTTACACCAGTAGGTCCCAAAAAGCAGCTTTCAGCTTTGACTGAATTTTGTGATCTTAATGGTCTACCAATCAATGTGTCAAAGACAAAATCTTTGGTTTTTAGTAATTGGAGGTGATAGGACAAGCCAATCCTGAATCTTAAACTGGGGGAAGGGGAAATGGAGCAGGTTGACCAATATTACTACTTGGGCCTGAGAGTCAAGGGGAACTGTAGGTGGGACGGAAAAGTAGCCAAGGCGGAAATCCCGCTGGTCAGGTATAGTGGTACCTTGATGAGGTTTACCAATGACCATGGGAATGGATCAGTTAGGGAATCTCTTGAAGCCTATAAATCCCAGACGAGGCAAGAAGCCTTATAAGGTGCTGAATTGTGGGGGAGTACCAGATGTTTGAGCTTGTCAATAACTGCAAATAAGTATCTGAAGAACTTTTTAGGCCTACCTAACAGTACGCCGAATCTGCGGGTATAGATAGAGACTAACATGTATCATATTGAGTCACAATGTAAAGCTACACTGATTTATTATCGGGCCAGAATCTGGACGTCGCAGTTGCTGGGGAAATTCAGGGAGGCCCTAAATGATCCTATGATGCAGAACAGAGGTAGATCGGTCCCCTGAATTGCTCATATCAAAAAAGAGCTGTGTGACCTTGGTTTGAGGGAGAACTGGGCAAGGCCTTCTCGCATGGATGCTACCAGCAAGCTGGTCATTAAGAATGCTTACGAGGCTAAGTTGGAAGGCAAAGTCCTGACCAAAATAGGCCTATCTACTAACCTGACCAGTTACTGGAGCTCGAAGCAATCATTTTGATATGAGCTTTATCTGGCTTGTGTAAGCCCTAAATATATGGGGGCACTCTCTATAAAGTAACGATTGGGCATGCTACCAGTTTTGAGCTTATGCAATACATGGAATAATAATCGGGGTAATTCATAGAACCCAGCGCACAAGTGGTGCACGGGGCTGGCGCACAGTGTGCACGATGTGACAGTCTGCGCCAGCCGCGTGCGCTAAAATCCATTTCCGCAGACAGCGTATTCATGGATTTGAACATCCATAACCAGCCGTGGCGCAGAGTGGCGCAGCGACCCTGCAGTACCGCCAGTTATGCCCCCAACCCCTCCCTGTGGCGCCATGTACAGCGCACAAATTCCGTAGATGGCGCACAGGCCCCCAACCACGAAAATGACTGTAAAACTCCCTGCGCACCCCTCCGAATACACGTGCCCCGCTGCACGGGAAGTTTCACACGTGATTGGCCGGGTGCGAGTGGGGTACGTGTATTTCGGGGGTGCGCAGGAAGTTTCACATGCGATTGGCCCTGTGCGAGTGGGGTACGTGTATTTCGGGGGTGCACGGGAAGTTTCACATGCGATTGGCCCTGTGCGAGTGGGGTATGTGTATTTCGGGGGTGTGCAGGAAGTTTCACACGCGATTGGCCCTGTGCGAGCAAGGTATGTGTATTTCGAGGGTGCGCGGGGTGTTTCACATGCGATTGGCCCTGTGCGAGCAGGGTATGTGTATTTTGGGGGTATGTGGGTTTCACACGTGATTGGCCCTGTGCAAGCAGGGTACGTGTATTTCGGGGGTACGCGGGAAGTTTCACATGCGAATGGCCCTGTGTGAGCAGGGTACGTGTATTTCGGGGGTGCGCAGGAAGTTTCACGCGCGATTGGCCCTGTGCGAGCAGGGTACGTGTATTTCAGGGGTGCCCGGGAAGTTTCACACGCGATTGGCCCTGTGCGAGCAGGGTACGTGTATTTCGGGGGTACGTGGGAAGTTTCACATGCGATTGGCCCCGTGCGAGCGGGGTACGTGTATTTGGGGGGTACGCGGGAAGTTTCACAAGCAATTGTCCCTGTGTGAGTGGGGTACGTGTATTACTGGGGTGCGCGGGGAGTTCCACACGCGATTGTCCCTGTGTGAGCAGGGTACGTGTATTTCGGGGGTACGCGGGAAGTTTCACACGCGATTGGCCCTGTGCGAGCGGGGTACGTGTATTTTGGGGGTGCGTGGGAAGTTTCACATGCGATTGGCCCTGTGCGAGCAGGGTATGTGTATTTCAGGGGTGCGTGGGAGGTTTCACACGCGATTGGCCCTGTGCGAGCAGGATACGTGTATTTCGGGGGTACGCGGGAAGTTTCACATGCGATTGGCCCTGTGTGAGCGGGTATGTGTTTTTCGGGATACGCGGGGAGTCCCACACGCGATTGTCCCTGTGCGAGCGGGGTACGTGTATTACTGGGGTGCACGGAAAGTTTCGCACGCGATTGGCCCTGTCCGAGCGGGATACGTGTATTACTGGGGTGCGCAGGGAGTTCCACACATGATTGGCCCTGTGCGAGAGGGGTACGTGTAATACTGGGGTGAGCGGGGAGTTTCACACGCGATAGGCCCTGTGCGACTGGGGTACATATATTCCTGGTGTGCGCGGGAAGTTTCACACGCGATAGGCCCTGTGCGAGTGGGGTATGTGTATTCCTGGGGTGCGCAGGAAGTTTCACTCTTGATTGGCCCTGTGCGAGCGGGGTACGTGTATTACTGGGGTGCGCGGGGAGTTCCACACGTGATTGGCCCTGTGTGAGTGGGATACGTGTATTCCTGTGGTGCGCGGGAAGTTTCACACACGATAGGCCCTGTGCGAGTGGGGAACGTGTATTCCTGGGGTGCGCGGGAAGTTTCACACGCGATAGGCCCTGTGCGACTGGGGTACATATATTCCTGGTGTGCGCGGGAAGTTTCACACGCGATAGGCCCTGTGCGAGTGGGGTATGTGTATTCCTGGGGTGCGCAGGAAGTTTCACTCGCGATTGGCCCTGTGCGAGCGGGGTACGTGTATTACTGGGGTGCGCGGGGAGTTCCACACGTGATTGGCCCTGTGTGAGAGGGGTACGTGTAATACTGGGGTGCGCAGGGAATTACACACGCGATTGGGCCTGTGCGAGCAGGGTACGTGGATTCGGGTGTTTGCGGGAAGATTCACACATGATTTCGCTGTCAGAGCGGGGTACGTGTATCCAGTGGGGTGTGCGGGGAGTCCCACATGTGAATTGGCAGTGTGGGTCCTCCCAGGTGTGCCCTCTATCCCCTCCACAGCCCCTGCAGGCAACCCACACCACAGGGGATTACCCTGCACCCATGGTCATGTCCCGCAGGCAGCCCATCCACCATTGGCATGCCCCCCAGCCAGCCCACATGTCACCTTCCACTAGTGATCACCAACTCATGTCCCCCAGGACCCCCACCCACCCAGCATTGACGGGCACCTGCCAGCAGGCCCCGACTCATGTCCCCCAGCACCCCCACCCACCCAGCAGTGAGCCTCAGGCCCTGACTCATGTCCCCCAGCACCCCCACCCCCAGCAGTGAAGGGCACCTGCTAGCAGGCCCCGACTCATGTCCCCCAGCACCCCCACCCACCCAGCAGTGAGGGGCACCTGCCAGCAGGCCCCGACTCATGTCCCCCAGCACCCCCACCCCCCCAGCAGTGAGGGGCACCTGCCAGCAGGCCCTGACTCATGTCCCCCAGCACCCACTCCGACCTAGCAGTGAGCCTCAGGCCCTGACTCATGTCCCCCAGTACCCGCACCCCCAGCAGTGAGGGGCACCTGCCAGCAGGCCCCGGCCCATGTCCCCCAGCACCCCCAACCACCCAGCAGTGAGGGGCACCTGCCAGCAGGCCCCGACTCATGTCCCCCAGCACCCCCACTCCCCAGCATTGACGGGCACCTGCCAGCAGGCCCCGACTCATGTCCCAACAAACAACATGTCCTAACAAAACAGACCCATGTCCCCAAAGCCAACCCTAATCCCCCTTGTCCCCCAATCCAAGCATGCAACCATCCACAGAACCCACTCCCAAATGACCCATGCCATGATAGTCTAAATGAACCACCATGCCCATGCAGGAATGCACAACGTAGCCTCACAGTGGCAACACGTGACTGAGGAAATGTTCAATGAGACATGCACAAAACCAATGACAGAACACAACACCAATTCAGAAGTTATAAAAATTGTATTAAAAACATAATGAACTGACTTTGAGGAATAGTAAAATGAAAATCAATGTACAATGACCGATTTTGAAAAAATAATATTGTAAATCCAATGAAGTAAAAAAAAGAAAAATCATGTACAATAAAAAAGTGGTCCATTGCCAATGTCCATAATAAAAACATAATCCAAATAAAAAATAACCATTGATCCATGGGAATATAGAAAAAGAAAGTATGTACAAGTCTGCAACTATATACAATGTAAGTCCAAAGGGTCCATGATCCACAAACAAAAGGAAACCTACAAAAAGTCCTATGACGAAAAAACTATATACACACGAAGTGGAGCAATGTCCATTAACTCCAAATTAAAAGAAAAACAAAGGAAACCTAACACTATCTAACTATATACAATGGCGGCGGGCAAGTCCTGCGGCTCACTCTGTGATGTCCCGGGCTAGGGCATCATCGAACTCCATGTCGATGTCCCAGAGGCGGGACTCTGCCCTGCCCCCGAGGTCTTGCAGGGATGTACTCATGGCCTGTTCGAACTCGCTGCGAGTTGCCTCGAGGCACTCTGCCCGCCTCAACGCCCGACGCATGGAGAACTCTACCGTGACCATGGTGAGCCGCGCCTCTCCCGCCCGCCGCTGCTCCGCATCTATGTGCTGGCCCAACTGCAGCCACACGGAAGACACACCCATTCCAGGGTCCTCCTGCTCTCTGGCCGATGTCTGCCCCTCTGATGTCGATGGCCCCAAGCCATCATTACTCCCACCAAGAGCCTGCTGCTGTTACTGCTGTCCATGTGCCCTGTCCGATGCCTGCACATCCTCCATCTGCTGGTCTCCAGTTTTTGGGGTGTCCACCCCTGCTGGACCGCCGACTCCCGACTGTGGCAGGGATGGGATCTCCACCAAGCTGGCTGTGTTGGTCAGGCCAGGTCCACAGGGGGCCCTGGTGGAACCGGGGCCGGAAGACGGCATGGATAATGACTGGCGCATATTCTCCACAGAGGAGGAGAGGTCCGCCAGAGTGCGCAACACATGTAGGGACCCACCGACCAGGGCCCCTCCCAACAGTGCCACATTGCGACGCTGCTCTTCGTGATGGCGTGCACGCATGTCATCACGAATGTCACGTGTGCGCAACGTGACACCAACCAGGACAGAGCCCATACGGTCGTGAGACCCCTCGTCCGCAGGTAGTGGAGAGGCAGATGACGTGGCACTCCCCCCTACCTGCGGACGGGCCTGGGATGGGGCATCCCTGCTGGTGCATGGTGGTGCAGTAACAGGGTCAAGGACAGCGGCATTCACAGGCCCCTCCGCGGTGACCTGTGCTTCCTCCTGGCCCTGGACTGCACCACTTGCACCAGTGGTACTACCCCCACCAGTCCCCATGTGTGGCTCAGTAGCGGGCTCCTCCTCCTCTGTGGAGACCACCAACCTCGATGTCTCCACACTGTCTTCCGCCATTGCAAGCCCCTGTGGGGGCTCACCCGGCCCTTCCGCTACAGCCGTAGTGGCAGACGCGGCACAAGCCCCCTCGCTCCCGGATGATGGCAATTCCTGGGAGGGTGGCTGGGTGTAACGCTCACCTGATTCCCACGGAGGCGCTGATCCCGGCTGGGCTGCTATCGTTTCTTCAATTGAGAAGCGTAGAGCTCGGACGACTCTCAGGACTGGGCTTCCTCTTATCGAATGTCTGACTTGCAGGGTAAGTTTTCTGCAGGTGGAAGAAAAAGGGTTAATCACCGTTTGATGGGATTCCTTCTCCCACCAATGCCAGTTTCTCCCACAGCCTAGCTTTCTACTTGTCTCGGCGAGCTCTCACCTTAGGCGTATAAATGCTAGCTCTCCATCCTGTGTCTGGTGCAGGGGTGCGTGGATTCCAGTTACATCACTGGATGAGTTCAGTGTTGAGGCTCAAGTCTTTTGCGGCCTTAGTTGTGGCACTGGTGCTGGGATGCCGAAGAGCGATACCGCCGTTACTGCACGAGCGGATGCCTGTAAGTATACTGTAGTCTTTAGGCTTTAAAAGATGGGCACCTCAATAATGTCCCTTTTCCTTTGTTTCACGCCTCAGGATGCTGTGGGCGTAGTTTTCCGTTGCCACTGCACGTGCCGATGCACGTAAGTATAATGTTCGTTGGCCGCTTTTAATGGCACCTCTAATAATGTCCTTTTTCTAGTTTTCAGGTGCCGGGATGCTGCAGGCTTTATATCCGTTGCCACTGCATGTGCCGATGCACGTAAGTATAATGATCGTTGGCCGCTTTTAATGGCACCTCTAATAATGTCCTTTTTCTAGTTTTCAGGTGCCGGGATGCTGCGGTTGATGCGGCCGCTTCTGCGCGTGCAAAAACTGGTAAGTTAAGATGAATGCGACTGCCTTCACCCGAACCCCTTTTTAATTATGTCCTTTGCCTTTCAGGTGCAGAGAAGCTGCCGAAGAGAAAGCCGTGGTTAGCTCCGTTGCAATCACGGATGGATCAGGTAAGCGGGCGCGGCTGCGAGCGAGTTGCACTTTTCTAACCTTATGTTTATTCTTTGCAGGGTTTGCCGGTGACTGGATTCCGGGATCTTGTAAGTATTGTTCTGTGTCTTTCTTCATCCACAGGTTGCTGCGCGGAAGCTGAAGATGAGCGTCCTGCTGCTGCTGCAGAATAACGCGCAGCACGTGTTTTCCATCGGGCGTGGTTTAAATAGCAGAGAAGTGCTTCCAGTGTGTGTTCTTCCACCGGTTCCACCCAGTTAAGAAAAGAGTTCCTGAATGGAGGGAATAGTACCTCCCAGCCCTGATGGCTGGGGACTTCAACCAGACTGGTTTGTTCTGGGTAAATATGCAGCATAGTCTGCCTCAGGTAAGTCCACCCAAGCATTATTACACTGTTTATCAATATGAGCCCGGCGCCTATGGCGCCGGGACTGAAACCCTTCATGAGCCTGGCGCCAAAGGTGCCAGGACACGGTCCAAAGGGCCCCTGTAGGGGTCTGCTGGGTCCGGAGTAGTGGAAGACGGGTCTGCTTCCGAGGGCGCTGGGCCAGTCCTGGCCCCTCGGGAGTAGCGCCCATGACACTGGGCCTTGCGTCGCCGCCCGGTGGAGGCATCTCCGCCGCTTGGCTCCACAGCGCCGTCTCCGCCCTCTTCTTCACTTGACGCTGCGTAGAGGGAGACATAGAACTCAAGAATCAGGGTACAGTACAATATTCCCCTAGACAGGAAGCAATAACACATGAGTGGCACTGTCAAATGTCACTTCCATAACACATGGGTGAATGCACGCAACACACATGCAGAAACAGTCCCGGCGCCTGCAATCAACATCAGCATCCATGTACAAGGGCCTCTGTTAACCAAAATGTTGCCTTCAAACTCACATGCATCATGTCTCACACTGATCCCATGCACACACATCACCGGAGGGTCATGCATCATGGCTTGTACACCACAGACACAGTGGATAGACACAGTAGATACAACGGTGACGGCACTGTATGAGTGAATCTACACATCATCACGGACATGTGTCATGCATCTATGGTGTTTAAAAGTCACACACACACTTCTCAGACACACACACATGTGCACCATACATGTACATGACAGCAGCACCCATCCCTCACACCCCCTCCATGTCCAAGAGCAGAGACTGGCATGCTTTCATGTGTGCATTCCGCATACAGCTCCCCATGTTGCATTGGAACACATGCACCATCCATGTGGTTCACACATTACTGGTCTCACATGCATGACCATGATGTCTCTGCACACACATATCCATACATGGCCTATGTCACACATACAGGCAAGTATCAGACTACCAGCACACTGCAACATGCCCTGTCTCACACAGCAATGCTTGGCCACTTACCACTCAACTCCAGACGGGTCTGCCTCCGAAGGATCTGGTCGTGGAGCGCTGGGCCTATGTGTTCCAGGACCCTCATCTGGATGTTGTTCATGCTGCCCCGGCCCCCCTCCGCGAGGCGCCGGGCCTTGTAGAGGGTTCTGGACCGCAAGTCCTTCCAGGGCTTCTTGACGTGCTTGATGTCGCGGGTTGCCACCCCCTCCGCGTTGATGGCAACCACTGTGTCCTCCCAGATCCTCGACCATCCTTCCTTGTTGGCGCGTGATGTTCCGAAGAGGGCATCATAATGTCCCAGGACATGCTCCACCAGGACACCAACTTCCTTCTCACTGAAGCTGGTGGCCCTCTGCCTCTCTGATTGGGGGTTGCCAGTGGTCTCAGATGGTGTTTGCCCCGACATGGTGACCCCCGAGGCAGGCGTGGGTGGGCAACTGGGTCCTGGGGCTGGGCTATGGAGCGATGGTATCCCAGTCAGGAGTCTTCTGTTCCAGCAGGGGTGGACACAGCAACTGGACCCCTGCAGATGGCTGACGAGCAGGCACAAAATAGCAGGGCAGGTGGGCATCAGGCAGGCAGGCAGCAGCAGATGGGAGCGTGCTCGGGGCTCTTGGGGGCAGGAAAATGGCCTTTTGGGCAGGAGCATGGTCTTCTGTGTGTTTTCGCATGGCCAGCTTAATGCGGAGTGATTTGGCACGTGAAAAAATTGCACGTCAGCGTGTAATTCGAGGAAAGGCCCTTAGTGAGTAAGCACGTCTGTGACGTAGCGCGCACGGGCGTTTCCCTCGTGATGTGGGCATAGTGGTTCAGCGCGTGCGTGAAAAAACTGCACGTCTGCGTGTGAATGCGTGTAATCTGAGGAAAGGGGCTACACGCGATGCGCGCAGGCGTTTCCCTCAGCACGGGTTAAAGGTGAGCAGGGCCAGCAGTTCGCTGTACGTGCCTTTCGTGGAGACTGACGTGTGTTGCTACTTCGTGTTGTTTCGCGTGCCATCACAATTCACAGCGGATCAAGGACGTATCTCTTCTTTTGGCGGGGGTATTGGCTATGCGTGTTTTTCATTATCACGCTAGTCAGACGGTGCGTCGCGCATGCTATTTTTCCCACTGCGGGTTCCCCTGTGTATCACACCCGTTTTTGAGGTCATAGTAGCCAGCGTGTCCCACGCGTATGCGTTTTTCGTGTTACTGGGAGCCACCGCGTACTGCGGGAGGTTGATTCCACGCACATAGGCTGCAGGGTCGCATGCACGGTTTTACTGCAGTTTTGGGGTGATGAGCGTTGGGTGACCCGTCACTACATCACCGGGGTCACATACAGCCTTGCAGGTGCAGGGGGGCTGTTAATATCTTGCATCCTACCCTCTTCTCCCCAATTGCCCAGGACAGTTGTGGTGTACACCTCCCATTGGCACTCCTCCATCTGTGCCGGCACTACTCCATCTGTGCCATGGTTGGGAGGTCACCAAAGGTGAGGGGCGCCTCAGCTGGGTGTCCTCCTTGTGGCGGGCGTGGTCAGGGACGTGGCCGGGGTGACCAGGGAGTAGGGGGACTCCAGGGTGTCCAGGGTGGCCGCAGAGGGGGAAGAGGCAGGGGTGCGCCACTTGAGCACGATGTTGTGCATGTGTCGGTGCAGTCATGCCACCACCCCCTGTGGATCCGGGAGATGCATATTCTGCATCTGGCATTGGTGCCTGTGTGACCCGGAAGTCTGTTTCATCGACTGCCACGGACCCAAGGGTAGTGGTAGCTGCAGGTGCAGCTGTGGACACCACCACCCAGGCTCAGGGTCTGCCAGTGCAGGCTGCGTTGGCACTTGAAGAGCCCTTGGAAGATTTCCAACAGTCCAGGAGGGAAACCGTAGGTGCACGCAGGGCTGCCCTGACCAAGACATGTGTCCCTGGGGCATTAATGTCATCTGCTGCCCCAAACAGCCAGGTGTTGGCAAGTGCAGGGGCAGATGCAGCCAACAACACCCCGGTTGTGAGTCTGCCAACCAGGACAGTCGCGGTCAATGACCCTGCCACAGCGGATGCTGCTGCGCAGGGTCCATTAGAGGGCACCCAGCTGCCACCGACGCAAGTCAGGCCTTTGGTCGTCCCTCCACCTGCCACTCCCTTGGCTCAATCCACTGGTGCTACTGGCCATAGTGATCAGGGCGACATTTGCCAGCCAGGGTCTGCGCCACAATCCAAGAGGAGGAAGGTTGCACCTGCAGCACAGGCTGGGACCCCACAGCCATGACCTCCTGCATGTCGAGGAAGAAGCCTTTCTGCAACCAGGAACTGGACTACCTCATGGACTACGTGCGGGACCACAGCCGTGACATGCTAGTGGGTCCTAATTGTCAGACTACGGCTGCCCACCGTGATACTCACTGGAAGCAAGTTGCGGAATATGTGAGTGCATTCGGCCATGAGGTGCGCACGGCGCAAGAGTGCAAAAAGTGTTGGAATGACCTCAAATGCAGCGCTAAGGCTAAGCGTGCCTCAAATTACAAATTGACTCTGGTGACTGGCAGTGGGCCTGCACCCGAGGAGGAAGACCTCACTCTGCATGAGTCACTCGTTGCGGAGTTCATACCATCTGAATCGGTCGAAGGAGTGGGAGAGATGCCGGACTTTGATGCCCAGTCCAGTGAGTGTTGCTGCATGTTTGTTGTGGACATGTGTGTTTTACTTGTGTGATGTGTTGTGCATGACTGCCACTACATGTCACGTGTATATGGTTCTGATGTGCAAGTAATGCAATGCTTCCCTGATGCATGTCTGCTCTGCTGGATGGTGGACATGTGGAGCGGACGGGGACTGTCTGCATCACCACTATTGCACCCTACTCACATGCTGGTCACCAGGATGCCCCTCAAGTCCATGTTCCAGCTCACTGGCCCTTCTGCATGTAGCGTGGGATGACCTTCCTCTCAGCCCAGGGACTATGGCATAGCATGACTGACGTGCATGTGTCCTCTGCCTGCATGCGGGAACTCCATGTAGGCATGCTCCCTTGCCCCTCCACCCCCCCCTGCACCCCAATTCCACCTTAGCACTAGTATGCTTCAATTTTGCTGTTGAGTACTTCCCTGTTCATGCATCCTGTGTATGTGCTAACTTCCAGCAGCCAATCTGCCAGACATATGCTGTGCGGTACATCCTTTGTACTTGATGCAGGGTGTCTCACTTGGACTGTGCAGAGGTCAGATGCCCCGCAGGGTCATGAGTGCCCATTCATGCTCCATGTGCATTCCACTCATGCCCCTATGTGTCCTTGACTGGATGATCATTGTAGTACCAGTCCGGGGGACCTACATTGCATGGCATTTCATCAGCCTTCCCATGTCCACTGTGGCTCAGTCCTGAGTCACACACATGTTTAGGGTTTGACAGTCTGTGTGGGTCACAGGCCTCAGCCTGTTTAAAGGCCAATGACTCTGTCCAACTGGTGTAGTGTCTTCTTCACATGTGGGTGTACTCCGGAGGTTTCATCATGTGTCCTGCTTACTGTCCCATCATCATTTGCTGTGTTGTCACTTGACTCACATGATGCAGTTGATGCTAGTCTACACTGTCTGTCAATACACAGGTATATGGTCAGCCTTTTGATACCATGCTAGGCATCCCTGCATTTGCACTTCGGGGGAGGTGTGGTTTGCTTGTAGCCATGCTAGCCATTGAATTCACATTGTATGTGATGGCTGAAGTTGACCTTGCACTGCCTTCACATTTTCAGATACACATCATGAAGTACTTGTACATGTAGACAGTGAGTAACGTACAAATTTTCTGCACTGCATCGACCCACTTCTGTGCAAAATAACACCATTCTACATTCCTAATCACAGAAGCAGTGTCAAGTTGACCCAGCATGCATTGCAGGTTCTCTTTTGTGTGTGACATGTCTGCTTGATGTGTTTGGTGTCTGTGTGATGTCTGTGTGTGTGTGTGTTGTGTGCTTCTAACATGTGTAGTGACCTTTTTTCTCTCTACTTTTCCGATGATGACGCAATGGAGCCAGAGGATGGTGTTGTCATGCCAGGCACAGGGTTGTTATCACTACAGCAACCCGGCACAAGTGGGGGTCGTGGGGTGGTAGACCACGAAAACCCACATGTGCTACAGTCCATCTTGTCTCTGGCTGGCAATGAGTCCAGCCCTGATGACCACTCTGACGTCCATGTCGAGTTGGATGAGCATCAGGTCCATATGTCAGGGGTGAGTGATTCTGATGTGGGCACTCCTCTGTCCGCGACACCTGAACTGAGGGGTCAGACAATTTTGGAACCTCTGCCTGTGGTGGATCGGGATGCAGGGTCACCCTCCACACCAGTCACTGATGTGCCTGGGCCATGACATCGACGGGGGCATGTAGTCGTGCAGCCGCGGGCGGTGCCAACACAACGAGGACACCCAGTCCTTGGGTCCCACAGGGGTCAAGCCCAGACATGACTGCCAATTCTGAAAGCCAGGGGGCAGCAATGAAGAACATCGCTGTGAGCATGGAGTGTGTGGCCCAATCCGTGCTCCCCCCTGCTAGGCAGGTGCTTCTCCAGCAGCAGGCGACACGGTCCACGGGCCGATCACTCAGGCTGGGCATGGCGGCCTCAGACAGGGCACACCAGGCTGAGATGGTGGCTTTGCGTCAAGAAATTGCTGCTCATGCAGAGGCACATATGGAGGCCCTGAGGGAGGAGTATGCTTCCCTCAGATCCACTCTGGGTGTCCTTATGATATCCCAGAGGGAGCGGGCAGAGGAGAGGTATGCGCAGCTTGAGCGTACCATCTCTGCTGAGTTACATGCTTGCCGGGATGTGCAAATGTTGTCCAGCCAGGTCTTGCAGGAGGAACTCTGTGTTACATGTGTTACCTTGCAAGAGGAAGCACGCGTATCACGTGAGGTCCTGCATGCAGACCTACGTGTGATCGCCGCACAGAACCAGGCTCACCCGTCCGGCAGAATTGCTGCAGACGAGGGGCAAGCTGCGGCTAGGCGTGGTCAGGCTCCTGTGCCACGTCCTCCTTTCCAGGAAGAGCCAGACTTGGATGACAATTTATCTCCCACATAGGTCGGGCTGTGCAGGCGTTGAGCCCATGGAGTTTTTTTTTTTTCCTCAACATCATTGCATGTGGGTGTTGAGCAGCACCCTGTACCTCCTCCCTCCTGGGTGCCTCCCCCCCCCGGGTCGTATGTGGCCATGTTTGATTTTTCTTTTAGTTTAGTTAGTTAAGTTTCTATTTCATAGTTAGTTTAATTAGGTAATGTAGGTTTTTCATAGTGTAATTAGTTAATATAGTTTAAAATTGCTTGTCTATTGTGCTTTCATGTGATGGTGTGGTGCTTTGTGGCTTTTGAAAGCATCCACTGTCTGTTCGAGCTGGGCCCTTCAAGCTTGTCTTGTGTATGTGTTTGCAGCTTGGGGTCCTTGACTCACATATGCCACTCCTGCTTCCCTTATCCATGGGCTCGCAAGGATGGTTTGGTGTAACAACCTATTACACAAGGGCTTTGAACTGTCATATCTGTGGCATGTCTGCTGCTGTCCAACTTGTGTTAACACCCCTAGTGGGGATGATAGGGGTGTTATTGACCACTGTTCTTCTTTCGCTAGATGGGGGGTTTCATGATTCATGTGTACATTCATTGCTATGCATTGTGTAGTATGTTTCTTATCTTTACTGTACATGTGCTTGTTGCAATTCATGCCGTAGATAGTGTGTTCCACACTTTGCCTGTAAAAGACGGACTGATGGTGTGATTTCTGATGTACGTCTCTGACATAGTCCAGTCATGAAATGCCTGAAGAGACACACACAGATGAATTTAAAGCATTAATCATGTATTTCATGCCCTTTCTGCAGGAGGATGAGCCTCCAGACCACCTTTGCCAGCAGACATGGGCCATTGGACGTCTGGAAGCTGGACACGTTTGGTGGTGCCGACATGCGCATGTGTGCGCAAGCAGAGGCACAGGGATTGCGCTCATAAATCCCAAAACAGCTGACGTGTTTCAAGGGACTCCAGGCAAGGTGAGCAGCACAGAGGGGCCCCAACACAGCAAACCTTCCACCAGGCCAGTTGCACATGCATGCTTAATAGCAGCACTGACAGTGAGCTTGGACAAATATTGGTGTTGAAGCGCACAATACAGCTGAGATGTGTTGGTAGACTAATGGCTAGTTGATGGGAAAGTTGTCTGGGGCACCTGCAGGGGCAGTGGCACATACCCTCCAGTCCACCATGGTCCATTGAGGCACTTGTATTAGCCATGTAGCATTGCGAGACATGGAAAGAAGCAGCTCACAGGGACAGACAGCAAGGGACAGATTCGTGTGCAGAGCATTTCATTTCCATGCAGAATTTGACACATGCACTACCTACTTTATTTCGGTCATGGTGGAAAACGACTTGTTCTGAAGTCATAACTTGCTATATGCGTCTGGCTGCTTACCCAGGGAACATTGCATGTTGTGTAAATCATGACACATTGGTCTTCCATTTGCCACGCACCCACCGGCACCTGACTTACTGCATTGACTGTGTATGAACCATCACAGGGGTAATGTCATGATCTCTGCTTCCAAAAGGTCAGGGTTTTCCCAACTCCCTTGGAAGCAGATCCATAACCCAGGTTCCGAGTGCCAACCAGTCCCAATTGGGACCTTTTGGACCCAGTCCTGACGCCAGTGGCACCAGGCTCATAAATATGCCCAGTCCCAGCGCTGGAAGCGCCGGGCTCATAATGCTTGGGTGGACTTACCTGCAGCAGACCATGCTGCTTACTTGCCTGCCAGTTGAGCCTCTGATCCTCTTCTGTTTGGAACTACTTTTCCTGTTGGGTGGGGCAGGAGCCACTCCCTAGGTTCAGAACACTGGAACTCTTCTGGAAAGCAGGAACTCTTTTCTTACCTAGGCGTGGCTGTGGAAGGAGACACCTAAGCACTACAGGAGGCTATTTAAACCACACCCGATGGATGAATCTTGCTTTGCGTTATTCTGCATCCTCTGCAGCAGAACGCTCATCGTGTCTTCTGCATCTGATCCTGGGCCTAAGGAAAAAGGCTTACCATCCTGAATCCAGTCTTCAGCAACACCTATAAAGACAAGAAAGAACAGGTTAGCATTACGGTCTTCAGTGACAGCTCTTCACTTACCTGGGCCATCGGCTGTCACCAACGCCTCGCGCTGCATTCTGAAAGACAAAGGCTTACCTACTCTTCGTGCGCTCCCGAGGTCTTCACACTGCATTCCGGCATCTGAAAGACAAAAGCTTACCAACTCTTCGCATGCTCCGGAGGCCTTCGGCGCTGCATCCCGCATCTGAAAGACAAAACAAGGTGCGTTTAAAGACATTGGGGAACTTTAATACTCACGTGCCATTACCCCTTTCCACATCTAACCCAGTGGGTATTCCGGCACCCTGCAGCCGCCCCGAACTTGTACCTGCAAAATAAAAAGACAGTTAGAGCGCATCGTGAAGCAGGCAACAAGCGCTTACTTACGTGCTTCCAGGCGCTTCTATTCATCACACGGGCTCCATCTTCAACTCACTTCAGCCTGTCATCCACCATCGCCGGAACCCTGCAAAACAAGAGACATCATTACTAAAGACTTTAAAGACATTAGAATTACTCGAAACTTACCGTTCGTGCAGTAAACGACGGACAGCAGTCCTCTGAAGTCAAGAGGCCTGCTCCCCTTATCCAGTGAAGAAACTGGTTACAGCACCCTGCCCCGAGGCAGATGGAGAGCACGGCGTTCACTTACCTAAGGTGAGAGCGTTAACCTTCGGGGTTCTACAGGAGAAGAGAAAGGGAAGAAGAGAGAGACATTCAATAACCCAGTTCATTAATCCCATATTTTCTATCTGCAGACATCTTACCCTTCGAGTCAAACATACAGTGCACAGAGGTCCAGCCCAAAGAGCCAGCCGTGTGTTACACATCACCTTTGAAGATACGGTATACGCCCAGTCAAGACCGGCGCATCTACGGGAATCAGGTGAGCGTTACAGGTAATGTTACATATGGGTACGAAGCATCCACACCAGATTGTTTGTTTGTAGAGTAGTTTGTTAGTTTGGGGCAGATATGGTGGTGTGTTTGTGTGTTATGGGCACGCACAGATTAGTAACTGTGGCTCTCTTCGCAGCATTGAACTGCTCCTGTTACCGGACCTGAGAGTGTGCAGGCAGGAGGCCAGCACTCACCCCAGAGATAAGTTTCTCTTTGTCTTCCATTTGAGTCATTTGTTACTATGTGCATGATGATCAAGTTTGGTGTACTTGTGTATGTGTTAATGTGAGTAGTACAGTTTTGTGCATTTCCTACTTTCCTGTGTCAATCCTACTCTCCTCTCCTGCGCCGCATTCCGGTTATCCAGTGTAGCAATGCCTGTCCCGACTGCATATCTCTGACCCTCCTTCCCCACCAGGGTCTCAGAGGCCTGTGTGAGTTTGACCTTGCAGGCACCCAGACCACGGTGGGGGTGGTTGGTTCGTGTCACTCCTGTGCCTGTACACAGGAGCTGTGACAGTACACATCAGTTCATGGTGCATCATTCTGTGTTATGTACCACACATGGTACACATCCTGTTGTGACATTGTTTTACTGTGCTACCTTGGTTGTTACGTCATTGTGGTAGTACTTGGGCTTTGTGACATACTGCTACTTCAAGTCATCTACTGGAGGCTCTTCTGGTTTGTTTTGCTGCCTGCAGGCTCTTTGCTTGGCTTCTGTGTTGGCCTGCTTTGAGTTCTCTTTGATGTGGTGTTTTTGCAAGTCAAGGTGGCCTCTGAGGGTGCTGGATGCTTTTTGCACACAAGGTGGGAGATGGTGACAAAGGGGAAGGCTGATCCTGTGGCCAGGTGAAAATCAAGGATGAAGGCTACATAACCCAGGTGCAGTTGTTCAGTGGGTCATGGCGGGTGATTTGTGAGGGGGGGGGTTTTGTTGTTGACAGTTGCCTTGCCCTACAGTGTGATGCGCACCCTGACATTGTAATTGCGGTATCCTATGTACATGATGTATTCTGCTGATCAATGCCTGTTCGTGTGTTGTGTTTACCTTTCAGGTGTGAGGGAATAGTTGTGGCTTGCTGGGGTGTACACATGGTGAATGTTCACATGTGATGTGTAGAGGAAACTGATGGTCACTTGATTGCACATGCATATATTGAGTGCATGTCCCTATTGACCCACACACTCGCACTATGATCCACTACATGTACAACCACCCTTCCATGTCCACATGTAAACTCTGTTTGCCTTCTGGTGAACCACTGTGTCCCTGCAGCACATGATCTATGACCAATTGTGGATCCTGTACATGCGTAATCTGCTTTTTGATGTAGTTTGTCGCTTAGATGTGATGCTCAGGGTGTGCGTCACACACAATGGCTGTTCACTATGCTGTGCGCTGAGCAGTGTGTTGCAGGAGGTGGGCATGGCATACAGAAGCTGCAGTGTTGATTTTGCAATGCACAATATGCATGTAGACAGGCATTCATTGTTATGTTACAACTACAACTGTTGGAATGCATTTGGGTATGACTTCTTTTGGGTGGGAGGTTGTTGGTCAGTCATTTCATCTGATTCCATGTCAGGCATCATTGTCTGATGCCACTTTACATTTTTCACATGTCAATGTTTACCTTATTGGTACTGTGTTGGTGTATAGCTATTGCTTGCCATGTCATGTTGTGGTTTGGGAGGGTTTGGGTGACATACCAGTGATAGTCATGGCCTGTTTTGCAGGTCTGTGTGATTCACACCTTGCATGTGTGCCTTTTGGTCACACAGGATTGCTTATGTTTAAGTAGCTAGGGATACACACAATGTGGCACTTCCATGGCAACATTCTCAGGGTGGTAAGGTTGTGACAGTTGACTGTCTCTTTGTCATCATCGATTGTCACCTGGTATGTGCCAGGCCTGTGTGCACTCCGCAGGGGTGGGAGTTTAGGTTAAAAGTGTGGCCACAAGCTGGGTCCGGGCTTCCTCGCCACGTGCCCTGTCCCCTCCCATGGGCAGCGCCTGTGCCTATGGTTGGGGATGTGGGGGCACCACCATGTCCACCGGTACGCCCTTCCGTGTTGCAACATTGTGCAGGACACATGCTGCCACAATGATCCTGCACACTACTGGGGGTGCATAGAGTAGCTGCCCGCCAGAGCGGTCAAGGGAGCGGAAACGTGACTTGAGCACTCCGAATGTGCGCTCCACTATGGCCCTGGTTGCAATATGGACTGCGTTTTATCTTACCTGAGGTGGTGTGGTGGGGTTCCGGATTGGCGTCATCATGTGATTGCTCAGAGGGTAGGCACTGTCCCCTGGAGAGGTGATGATGGTTGTGATTATTGGGGTTTGTGTATTTGTGTGTGTGTGTGACATGCATGCATGTGCACAGGCATTTGTACTCACCTAGGAGCCATGTGTCACCATGCTGCCCAGCTTCCAGGGCCCGGCTCAGGGCAGACATTCTGTATATGAAACTGTCATGGGTGGAGCCAGGGTAGTTTGCATAGACAGAGGTGATGATTCCCTTTGCATCGCATGCCACCTGCATGTTGATGGAATGCCAGTGCTTGCGGTTTCGGTAGATGTGCTCAGTGGCCCTAGGGGGACGTAGGGCCACATGGGCGCAATCTATGGCACCGAGCAGTTTGGGGAAGTGTGCCACCCTGTAAAAGCCCTGGACAACGGCCTGCCTTTCTGCGGGTGTTCTGGGCATGTATATGTGCCTGCGGACTGAGGGGCGCGCTGTCATGATTGCCAAGACCTGGTGTAGGCAGCGTGACTGCGTGGCCTGTGAAACCCCCCCCCCCCACTATGGCAGTAGTCCGCTGAAATGACCCAGTGGCCAAAAAATGCAGGACATTGAGCACCTTCTCCAAGGGGCTCAATGCTTGGGAGCAGAGGGTGGGGGGTGTAAGGCCAGTTTCCCACTCCCTGACCAGGTCTAGGATGATACGAGGTGGAAACCTATACCTGCCGTAGACCTGGTCGTCAGGCATCCCAATAAGGCTTGTCCGGGGTGAAAAAATGCATGCCCTGGCTATTCTCCTCCTCCTGCAGTGTCCCACAATCAGTGCTGCGACAAATGGGGCATTCATCGTAGCTGTATATACGTGTTTGTTGTTTGCGCGCACTTTTATATTGTGCGCGGGGACGCTTCCGCCTGCCTTCCTGTGGCAGACGCGTTGACGCCTATGCGCGTCTTTTGTCGTGCGCAGGTTTCCCGTATTCGAATCCATGAATACGGGTTGATCGCGTGCGTTCCGTGTAGTTCCCTACAGTACTTCCCCAGTTACGCCTTCTTTTTCATGCATAGTTCCCCATTCTGTGTGTTACGCCCACTGCTCCGCCCACTTTTGTTGTGTGCGCCGCGCTATGTGCGCTTTCGCTGTGCGCATAGTGCACCCCATTTGATGACATATGCGCCCGCATGCGCCACTCACGGATTTGGCGCACAACCAGTGGAAAACATGCGCAGCACCTTCCTTGAATCGCACGCGTGCGCGTGTGCTTGCTTTCTCACGCTTGCGCCACCTTGCGCCTGCTTGCGCTGGGATTTTCCGCGCACGTTTGTCCCATGAATCGGCCTCTGAGTGTCGTTCACAAATGCATCACAAACAAAGTGCCTAGCTACTTCAACAATACCATTAAGAAAAAAATCTCCTGCAGGACACTTAGATCCAATAAACTGGCTCTCTTGGAAGTACCACATTATAAATACAGCAGAGCAGGAGGAAGTAGCTTCAAAGTCCTAGCCCCGTCGCATTGGAATGCATTACCACTCAGTATCAAAAATGAGGATACCTTACTAGGATTCAAAAAAGCGCTGAAAACTTGGTTATTCAATAAATACTAGCCTTTACTACTCTCAATCCAATTTAGCACTAGAATGTCCCGGCCTACCTCATTTTCATGGAACCGAAATACCAAATGCTGATCCCACATGTATGTCCATATGTATTGCCCACATGTATGTCCAGTGGTCACTATTAGACCTGCATCTAGTGTTTGAATCGATCTGTGATCTCACTGCCTGATTGATTGTAACATTGTATAAGAAATATGATTATATGACTATAACCACAACACTCTATAAAAAATGTGATAATATGCTTGCAAATTCGCCGTGATACCTTCGGGTCTGGGCGAGTAATAAATGTAATAAATAAATAAATACTATATTTGCAGATTTATACTTCAAATAGGTTCTTACACTAATTCACTTAGGGTTCACTCACAGCATATGAAACATATACATGGGGAAAACACTTTCTTATAGTTCTGCTTTTTTAAAATTATTTTACTTTCCTGGATATGCTCATATTTGTATACATTGTATGCACACTACTTTCCTTAGGGTCCAGTCACATTATATGATAGTTATACATAGCGAAGTAGTAGCTTTGAAGCAGAGCAATCATTTCTGGGTGTAAAGTTAATCAGTTAGGATATGAAGATTGGCTGGTAATACTGTTGTTTACTACATTTTCCCTGTATATGCTCATATTTGTATGTGTTGTTGTCTATTTGTGTTTTGTTTCGAATAATGCAATTATGTAGTAAGTGGGTCTTATTAGCTAGTTATTAAATGTTGCACAGTAGGCAAAACTGTAATAAAAAAGCATTTATCATTTTACTATTCAACATGGTAACATTAATAATATTGTACATTCACCATGTAAGTTGCACACAATGCCTATGTTTCTACATAAGTAGCTTAGTAAACTAGAAAGAGCCTGATAATAGAATGGTATTCGTATCAATGCATTACTTAATGCACTACGTACCTCGTGATATTTATTCCAATAATCCTTTACACTTTTTTAATCAACATTTCTATAAGAATCCCTAGTACAGACTTTTCATGAAAAAAGTAAATGCACATGTGATGCCATCAATAATGTCATCAATGGCATTTGTGATGTCATCTTTGATGTCCTGGGTGTTAGTTTTAGCAGTGCACAGTGGTGGCGCGAGTTATGGTTGCTTAGCTTACCATAACTGGTGAATTTCAGGGGTTTTTCGGTTTTACTTGGAACCATAACGTCCCTGTAACAACGTTTTTTTCACTGAATTTCATAGGTTTTTATTAGTGCAATTTAACCATAACATCCCTTTAACAAAGTTTTTTCATTGAATTTCATAGATTTTTATTAGTGCAACTTAACCATAATGTCCCCTTAACAATGTTTTTTCATTGAATTTCATAGGTTTTTATTAGTGCAACTTAACCATAATGCCCCTTTAACAAAGTTTTTTCAGTGAATTTAATGGGTTTTTACCAGTGCATGCTGTTTTCTTACAACTAACTAATATCATTCATACCCAATATAGCAATATTTATGACCCATTTACAAAGTGTCAACCTTAAAGCTCTGCCATTTCCCACCTTCTGGAATCATTTCTAACACTTATATACACTTTTTGCAACTATTTCAACCAGTTTTGCATCCGTAGACGTCTACGAACATCTGACTTCATAGTAGAATTTACGGACAGCGCCACATGACCATACACTGGCGCGCTGCATGATGACGTGTCCGAGAACCCGTCCTCACTTCATGATAAGATCTCTGCTTCGCGGACAGTTCGGAACTGCATTTTCTACTGATCTAGGAACTCTCAACTTCAAAATTTCCCTTGCACAGCTCCAACACCTATTCCTACTCATTATCCATTAACAATCTAATTCACAGTACATACTTTTCTAAAAACTAGTATTTATCTTAAAACGGCATCAGCTAATGCCATCCCTCCTCCCCAAGAGCCACCACCACTGCTGTAATCAAGGAGCATGAGAAACACTGCCCCATACCATAGAAATAAAACCTGCGCACATTTTTCCCTTGTCCACCTACCCCTCCATATTAGTGTTTGGTTCCTCTTCCCTCATTTCCCTCCCCACCTTTCGTTCTTAGCTCTCCTGCCAAAAAAATACATCCAAAAACAACAAAAGAAATGTTCCTTTAGGAACCACCTTTCACAGTTAAAAAATAGAACTAAAAAAACTTATCGGGCCTCATTATGACTTTGGAGGTAGCCATGGCGCTATTAGCTATTAGCTATTAGCGCCATGGCGGCGCCCAAAATCGTGTACGGGTCCGGTCTGGTGGAGAGGAGACTTACTGGGACATTCTACCCTAGGCGGACCCGGTAAGTCCCCATTCCAAATGCCATTCCCCGTTCCCATTTGAGCCCCATAGGGCTCAATGGGAAGAGGGAAGGCGCTAATAACGGGCCCGCTAACTGATGGCCCGTTATTTGCTCATAGGTCCCTTAAAAGGGTCCCGTAAAGAACGTGTGGTCAGACCACACGTCCTTTATGGTTCCCGGTAAGGGACCTCGGAATTGGGCAGTAAGGGATTACCGGCACCGGTTTCCTTACTGGTGCCCAGTATCCCTTACCGCCCACCTCGAATGAGGCCCATAGACTCCATCTACTTTATATTTCTCAGTAAAGTACATAGACTCAATAAGATTTTCCAACATTTCAATTTTTTTTTGTGTTATGGTAATGGCAATACTGTGGTGTTCATCCTCCGTTCCAGGGACTGGAACGGTGGATACCAGCCCAGCAGCCCAAATTATCTGCCCAAGCGAAGCAAGGGTGGATAACGAGGTCTCTGGACCATTATCCCCCCATTCCAGAACCCTGAAATGGGGATGGAGGCCATTAGCAGCCTAGGTTCCCAAAGCGGGAACCTGGGGTGCTAAAAAAGAGAATCGTTCTACCTACACCGGGACGCCGCAGGAAGGAAAATCCTTTTCCAAGATGGCCACCATGGAAAGGGTACAGGGCCCCTCTTCGCTTTGCATGGCAGCCTGTAGAAGGCAAAAAGAGAACCCTATGACCATATTACCACAAGCACATTTTTCTTCCCTTTTAAATCTATCCTAATTTCAAATAACTTTACCATAAAGCCAGTCCCAGGTGAACATGGCCACTTTAATCCTATGTTTTGCCCCTTCTGGTCATGGCCAGTACCCAGATTGTCCGGATCATGACCTTATTCCATGACCCAGACAATCTGGCCACTGCCCATGGCCACAGGCTACCCCTCAGTCACTAAGGGTATACCGCTATTTTTTGTAGCTACATTATGACACTTGTCAAAAAATAAAACATTGGCACATTTCCAAAACCATGCTTGTAGGTCCTTGCCAATGCTCCTTATGCAAGTTTGCTGGAAATCCACCTATGTTTTATTTTTTCAAAAGTGTCAAATGTATGCACATACAATCGTCATATAACCTAGCCCCCACTTGACAAAATCAAATCCATTCAGACTTTACAAAATCATTTATATCTAGATCTATAATCTTTTTGCAAACCTTTGTGTAGATTTGTCAAATGGCACCACATTTATAAGCCTTTACAATATTTTGCCCCCCCTCTAATTTTGCTCCCTCTTGACAGAATCCCACCAAACTTTGCAAAAACACGTATATCTAGATCTATTATCAGTTTGCCAAATGAAGTGTAGATTCGTCAAATGGCACCTCATTTATAAGCCTTTACATTGTTTTGGGACCCCCCCTCTAATTTTGCCCCCTTCAAAAAAATCCCACCAAACTTGCACAAACATTCATATCTAAATATATTATCAGTTTCCCAAATTCAGTGTAGATTCATCAAATGGCACCTCATTTATAAGCCTTTACATTATTTTGGGATCCCCCCTTTAATTTTGCCCCCTCATGACAGAATCCCACCAAACTTTGCATACTCAGAATCAGGTCAGAAATATACTTGCAAAATTTCATGCAGTTCCATTATGCGGCGCCAAAGTTATAAGCCATCCAAGAACTGCATTTCACCAACCCTGTAATGCTGAGGTGTCCGCAAACTTTTCAGGACTGTTCGCGAACATCCAAACTGTTTGCAGACTTTCTCAGCAAAATACACCCGTTTTTTTGCTTCATGCAGCCATATTCCATCCCATCCTCATCACCACTCACCTCCCCAGAGATTATTTCACAAATTTGACAAGCGCAATGTTGTGTTTTTTAATATGCTTTTACTGCGATGTCCGCGGACAGCGGCCGGTGTCCGCGAATCCAAGAAGACGGGTGTTTCCTAAAATCTGACGCACTTCACACTCTTCACCATCCAATCAGCGAACACGTCGCATGTCTGCGGACATGACGCAAGCTGATTAATCAATCGGCGTCCTGTCCGGGGAGCGAACAGGGAAGTGTGTCAGCGGAACGGACATAGATATCACACATTTTTTGTGACCTACTTTTTGGTCATTTTTTAAAAAACTACTGGATGGATTTTCACCAAATTTACAAAAGCACGCTTTCGGGACCAAGCCGCTGCTCCTGCCGCAGATTTGGTGAAAATCTGTCCAGCGGTTTGCGCTGCAGACGTGAGCAAAGTTTTTTCCCCATTCAGTCTATGGGAAAAAAAGAAATTTTGGGTCCCCCACTATAATTTTGCCCCCTCGGACCAAACCTCACCAAACTTTGCAAAAAAATTCTGTGTGGATTCGTCCAGGGAGAGCAAAGTTATAAGCCGCCCAAAAAGTGCTCTTCCTATGGGTTTAGCAACTTAAGTCCATTTGAGCCAAGTCACACATTCCACAATGCCACCTACCACCTAGTAACCATCACTGGAAGTTTGCCTCCAGTTCTGAGCCACAACAGCAAGGCATTGTGGGTATGGAAATGAGCACAAATGCAAAGCTTTTTCTTTAGGTAATTGTCTTTGTCTAAGAGGGCAGTGCTATTGAGCTTTAGAGCCCTTTTTGATAACACGCATGCAATGGATGGGAGATGGAATAACTGTGATACCAAATAAGCAAACCAACTCAGGAAGATGGCAAAGTATTCATTTTTAATATCAATTATCTAAAACAGGGAGGTCCAGCATCTCATACATTTCATATAAAAGCACACTTTTATACTGAAAACTCATCATAAGTGACGTAATACTATGTGGCAACTAAGAAAAACCTACAAGATGTTGTGATAGGACTAAGGGGAACATTTAAGTATACTTTCTATAAGGGGTTACGTTTTGATTGGGTTTCTACTGTCAGGTGGACAACTTGTGCCATCCTCTAGTGCAAGTCATTTTCAACACTATTAAGAACGCAATTTATCATTGGTTCTCAAACTATAAGGCTCTTTGTTATGTGGCCCTCTACAATTGGTTGGCATGCTCGTGCCATGTCTGGAACATTCAGTTCATTTAGCAGCACGTAAGGTCTTACCCCGGTGCTGAGAGGTGGACATGACGTTTCCACCCCATCCAATTAGACCACATCTCTCATCACCCATGCCTTCTGCCATGACAATTGTCTTTGAACTTGGCCTTGCAGTGTATTCTCATCTCTGGGACTATAAGGGAGTATGGGCATGCACTTATCTTAGTTCTGAAATTGCATGCCCGCCTCTATTTTCATCCATGGCTCACATGACAGGAGACCACAATTTGGTGAATTTTGCAGTAATTAAATGTCTTTAAACAAATAAACTTGGCACACATGGTGTTCTTTTGTCTTCTCTTTAACAAGGGAGGATTTAGCTTCTCACGTTCACTGCCTTTGAGAATAGATAACCGGCCTTGGCTTGCTCCAACTTTGATACCAGCCCAGGCAACCTCACCCTCCAAGTCCGCGATCTCTGCTAATTTCTTGCTGCAACACAACTATTGGTCCTACTTTCTCCATGGGTTTGAGTTTACTAATATATGACAACGATGTCCAGTTTCTATACAATGGTGACTTCGCTTGCAGTCTATTCACTACGTATAGCCAGCTTCTATGGTCATTTAGTCTACTTGCGTTACTGCATCTGTAAAATTATTGAACGATTTATTTCTCTTCAGTTCATCACACACAATATCTTCTTTTTGCATATGGATGTTTACTCCATTCTTAACCTTGTCATTAGTTTCTATACTGTTCATATATTCTCTTCAGCCAACCTTCTTAGTGTGTCATGTCTCATTCCTCATGACATCACTAGCTCCTCTTTAGGTCCTTCTCATATTCCTTCAGGGAGTTCCTCCATTAGGTTATCATCTATTTGGGTATACATTTGGTCTGGTTTTCTCAGTGGATACCTTTTCTCAAACATTCATCGTGGTATGGTCACAACTACTGGTGTCAAGCATGGTGCAGTTTCAGGCTCCCAACATACCAGAAGGAGGGCCGTGGGACTTCCTGAAGAGGCATTCAGCTGCTCCTCTTCACTCCCCCCACTGGTTGATCCATCGACCACTCCTTCATTGCTTTTGACATCTTGTTTCCTTCTTTTGAAGAAGTGCTTCTTCGAGTCCAGATCTTCATTACTCCTTTCAAAGATCCGGCCGATTTGATATGTTCATCCACAATCCAGGTCATTTAACTGCACTGTCCATTCGGACAACAATAGACCCATTGTCTTACATACTTCTTATGATTCTTTGGATAGAGGAACTTTGTTCCCTCAGGTGCTAAAATGCTTTCCTCTGTGTATTTTCTGATTTCTTCATCAGTCTGCTCCTTGGATCCAAACTCTGATTCGACATTGCTCATGATCTTCATTCCTATGGCCTTCATTGCTGTCTTCTTACACTGAGCAAGTATTATCCTGATCACACAAAATCCAAATATAACCATCACTAACAGTGCTCCAAAGAACCTAAAGATGTATGCCATCCATTCTGCAATCCATGAGAATATGGACGCAAACCAACTGTCATCTGCAAAATCCTCTGTCTCGTCTTCCATCTTGGTATGCAAGTTTGTCAGCAACCTTATGGCCTCTGTCAAGGTCCCATTCTTATCATCATGAGACAGTATGAATGTGCAACATGATGGCCCAATTTTGGCGCAAACTCCTTCCATTGCCGTGATCATGTCAAGTACATATCTGTTCTGGATGGTCATCAGTCGTATGGCCCTCAGCTCTTCCATGATAGCCTTGAATCCCTTTATGATGGTGTCAATCATCTGCAGAAGCTTCCATCTGGTTATCTGTAACCATTTAGCATTGGCCATCATCTGGATCCCAGGCTTGAAAATAGTCATGCAGATTGAAGCAGTCTTGCTGAACAGTTTATGCTCATATGGAATAGCCTCTTATACATCTATTGATTTAGCTGAGAAGTCAGTTTTTCTTCTGGTCTGATTTAGGAATTCAAGCAATCTTCTTCTCAAATGGGCATCTGCCTTTGGAAATTCACCAATGTTCAGGTCATTCTGAGGAATAACTAATGCTGGAACTTGGATAAGTAGCAGGGAACACGTTCCTCCCCAATCCTTGGGCAGCTTCATGTAGGCTCTAGGCCCATTAGCCCAATACCGATCCATCAGGACGGCTGTTCCTGCTCTCATTCTGGAAACATCAACTGCGGTTTTGCAGCCTATATTATCTCCCACACACTTCTTTCCTTCTCTTTGGAAGCACAGTGTCGCATTCACCAGTGGAATCACTACCATTGGCCCTGATTCATCTTCCACCCATGTCAGGAGTTTAGCATGCTTGGGCCATGACTTCAAGCATCGTTCATTTACATTTTGTACTTCCTGTACGTATTCTGGCCTCAACAGACGAGCTGCACAGGACATCAATCCTTCATCCCATCCTTTCTTGGACTTCATTCGTCCCTAACTAAGACTTGAGTTATTTCCCAGCATCTAGGCGATCCAGCTATTTCTGTTCTGTCAGGACAGTCCATTTTCTTCATTTCTTCTATGATCACTTCACCCTGTCCTGCCCTGGGATATGTGAGCATCTTGCTCTTCCATGCAGGTTCCTTTTCTATCTGTGTAGTCTTGATATATGTCATGATCTTTGCTTCCAAAAGATCAGGACTTGCCCGACTCCCTTGGAAGCAGACCCATAACCCCGGTTCCGAGTGCCAGCCAGTCCCAATTGGGACCTTTTGGACCCTGTCCTGGCGCCAGTGGCACCAGGCTCATAAAGATGCCCAGTCCCAGCGCTGGAAGCGCCGGGCTCATAATGCTTGGGTGGACTTACCTGCAGCAGGCCATGCTGCTTACTTACCTGCCAGTTGAACCCCTGATCCTCTTCTTTTTGGGACTACTTTTCCGGTTGGGTGGGGCAGGAGCCACTCCCTAGGTTCAGAACACTGGAACTCTTCTGGAAAGCAGGAACTCTTTTCTTATCTAGGCGTGGCTGTGGAAGGAGACACCTAAGCACTACAGGAGGCTATTTAAACCACACCCGATGGATGAATCTTGCTTTGCGTTATTCTGCATTCTCTGCAGCAGAACGCTCATCGTGTCTTCTGCTTCTGATCCTGGGCCTAAGGGAACAAAGGCTTACCATCCTGGAATCCAGTCTTCAGCAGCACCTGTAAAGACAAAGAAAGAACAGGTTAGCACTACGGTCTTCAGTGGTAGCGCATCTCTTACCTGGTCCATCGGCTGTCACCAACGCCTCGCGCTGCATTACGGCATCTGAAAGACAAAGTCTTACCAGCTCTTCGCACGCTCCGGAGGCCTTCGGCGCTGCATCCCGCATCTGAAAGACAAAATAAAGTGCGTTTAAAGACATTGGGCAACTTTATTACTCACGTGCCATTACTCCTTCCCACGCCGAATCCAGTGGGTATTCCAGCACCCTTCAGCTTCTCTAAAGCTCCGAACTTGTACCTGCAAGATAAAAGAGACAGTTAGTGCGCATCGTGAAGCAGGCTACAAGCGCTTACTTACGTGCGTCCAGGCGCTTCTATTCCTCACGCGGGTTCGATCCTCAACTCTCATCAGCCCGCCATCCGCCATCGCCGGAACCCTGCAAAACAAGAGATATCATTACAAAAGACTTTTAAGACATTTGAAGTGCCCAGAATTTACCGTTCGTGCAGTTAACGACGGACAGCAGTCCTCTGAGGTCAAGAGGCCTGCACCCTTATTCAGTGAAGAAACTGGTTACGGCACCCTGCCCCGAGGCAGATGGAGAGCTCGGCGTTCACTTACCTAAGGTGAGGGTGTTAACCTTTGGGGTTCTACAGGAGAAGAGAAAGGGAAAAGGAGAGAGACACCCAATAACCCCAGTTCATTAATCCCATATTTTCTATCTGCAGACATCTTACTCTTCGAGTCAGACATACAGTGCACAGAGGTCCAGCCCAAAGAGCCAACCGTGTGTTACACATCACCTTTGAAGATACAGCATTCACCCAGTCAAGACCGGCGCCTCTGCGGGAATCAGGTGAGTGTTACAGAACGCAAAGCCTATCGCAAAACTCCCACCCAGGCGCTATGGAAACCTCGGATACCGACCAGCTAGCCCAGTTACTTGGGGAACTAAGAGCAGAAGTGCATGCAGCCCGTCAGGAAACGAATGCTCTAAGAAGGGAACTGATTATTTCCAAGGAGCGAACAGACGATCTCGCTAGACAATTGCTACAGTCACAAGCCGGACAAACTCCGTTACCCGCATCAGGGGCAAATCTTCCTTCAACATCCTCTACGAACCCAGTGCAGATCAACCTACCTGGGAATGTACCTCTGGCTCCGCCCGAACGATTTTCTGGTGACCCAAAGAGGTTTGCAGTATTTATTAATCAGTGCCGGTTGCACTTCTTATGCCGGCCAGCAGCCTTTCCAACTGATCAAGCTAAGGTAGCTTTTGTGCTTTCATACCTTAGTGGCAATGCGGCAGACTGGTCGATCCCTCTAGTTAATCAAGATGATCCGGTTCTCCATGATTTTCAAGCTTTTCAGCTCAGTATGGAAAAACTGTTTGCAAGACATTCACAGGGGCAGGCCTTGGACAATGAGCTCCTTTCATTGCGACAGGGTAATCAAGACCTTTTGGCTTATATTGCGTCTTTCAACAGACTGATAGTGGAAACTCGATGGCCTGAGGACAAAAGGATTACGCTGTTTTATAGAGGTCTACGTGGAGAGCTCAAAGATGTGTTAGCCCAAGTAGTGAATCCCCCGCAAGACTGTTCGGACTATATTGACTTAGTCGTTCAAATTGACCACAGACTGCAGAACAGGAAGGCCGATCGTTCCAAGTTTGATGCTCGGGTATTTTCCAAACCACCAACTCCTACCAAAGGAGTAGGCTCCGGGGAACCCATGCAAATAGGGGGCCTGAAAGGACCACTAACACAAAAGGAGCGGGAAAGGAGAAAACAGCTGCAATTATGCCTCTATTGCGGAAACTCGGGGCACTTTCTTCGAGACTGTCCGGTGAAACCAGCCAAGAAGGCAGTAGGAGCTGCAGTTACCAGGGTCACAAACCCTGAGCAGGGAAACGACCTCGCCCGACAAGAATAGAGGTCCTCTTGCTGAGCGTTAAAACCAGTTCCGTGACCTCGCATTTCGTGATACCTATGGTCCTCATTAGCCCTGAATATCCGGATCGATTACATGCGATTGAAGCTTACGTCGACAGCGGTGCCATCGGCAATTATGTGGATCATGAAATGGTTTTGAGGATGAATCTGACTCTTTGTCCAAAGGCTGTAAAGGACGTCATTACTACGGTGGATGGTACGGAGATAGCCTCCGGACCAGTAACGCATACCACCCAAGAAGTGACGCTAGTAAGTCAAGATGGACACCATGAGAAGATCGTGTTCGATGTGATCAAGGCCCCTCAGTTCCAGATTATTCTAGGAATTCCTTGGTTAGAGAAGCACAATCCTCAGATCGATTGGCGAGCAAGAACGGTTCAGTTTCCAGAATGTGCCTCTACTTGTCACCCTCGACCTGGTGTTGCACTGGCAGCAATTTCCTTGGAGGCTCCCCAGTTACCTTCTGAATACCTAGAATTCCAAGATGTTTTCCGGAAGGATCAGGCTAACTCTCTGCCTCCTCATAGGTCTTATGACTGCCAGATAGACCTGATACCTGGATCTACTCCTCCTTGTAGAAGAATTTATGCCCTCACCGAGCCTGAGAATCTTCACCTCCGACAATACCTGGATCAATACCTAGCGAATGGGTTTATTCGTCCTTCCAAGTCCCCTGCTTCCTCAGCTTTGTTCTTCGTTCCAAAAAAAGAAGGGGACCTTAGAACTTGTATAGATTATCGCGCCCTGAACCAGATCACCGTTAAGAATAGATATCCGTTACCTTTGATCCCTGAACTCCTGGACCAAGTCAGAAAAGCATGCATATATACAAAGCTGGATCTTAGAGGAGCCTACCACTTGGTACGAGTAAAAGAGGGCGATGAATGGAAGACGGTCTTCCGCACCAAGTATGGGCTATTTGAATATCAGGTCATGCCCTTCGGACTTTGCAATGCCCCGGCCGCCTTTCAATATTTTATGAACGATGTCCTCAGAGAGCTCATAGATGTGTGTGTTGTTGTTTACATTGACGACATCCTCGTTTATTCTTCATCGGAAACTGAACATCGGAAACACGTGAAAATGGTCCTCGAGAGATTGCGTCAACACAAACTTTTCGCTAAGTTGGAAAAATGTGTTTTCGACGTGACTGAAGTTGAATTCTTGGGATTCATATTATCACCTAGCGGAGTGCGTATAGATTCAAAGAAGGTCGATGCAATTCTCAAATGGCCATCGCCATCCTCCGTAAAAGGTGTTCAAAGCATGTTAGGCTTTGCTAACTTTTACCGCAGTTTTATCCCCGAATTCTCTCGAATAGTCCAGCCCATCACTGCCTTGTTAAAGAAAAAGAAACGTTTTGAATGGTCTACCGAGGCGGAACAAGCTTTCCAGAATTTGAAGACTAGATTTATCTCTGCACCGATCTTAAAACATCCTCGCCCAGAACTCCCCTACATCGTTGAAACTGATACTTCGAGCCTTGCCATGGGGGCAGTTCTATCACAAAAGGATCCAGTAACCAATCAGTTGCATCCCGTGGCATTTTGGTCCCGCAAATTCTCGCCTCCTGAAATCAATTACACTATTACTGATAAGGAACTTCTAGCTATCAAGTCCGCCTTTAAGGCTTGGCGGTATTATCTTCTGGGGGCCCGACACACCGTTACTGTGATTACAGATCACCGAAACCTGCAATATTTGAAAACCGCAAAAGCTCAATCCTCTAGGCAACTCCGTTGGGCACTATTCTTAGCCGAGTTTGACTTCATAATTACCTATCGACCTGGTACAAAAAACGGTAAAGCTGATGCCCTTTCTCGGATGGGAGTGGAAGAACATTTGATCAAACCTAAACCTGTACCTATCATTCCCGAACAAAGAATACTAGGTGTAATCGCCACACAATCCATAGAGGAAGTTAAGGATAAAGCCAGGCTACTGGTAACTCCAGCAGACATACAGAATTGGCATCTGCAGGGAAAGGACTTTACGGTGAAGGACAACCTATTATATTTCCAAGAACGGTTATACCTGCCCAGCACAGATTTACAGAAAAAGGTAATCTCTTGTTATCACGATTCTTTAATGGAAGGACATCCCGGTATGACCAAGACCTCGGAAAAGATCAAGCGCTACTTCTGGTGGCCGTCTTGGAAAAAAGATATCAGAGACTTTATAATGTCCTGTGGAGTATGCACCCAAAACAAGAGTCAAAAGGAAAAACCAGCCGGCCTCTTACGCCCTATTGACATCCCACCTCGCCCTTGGCATACGCTTTCTATGGACTTCATCACCGATCTACCTCCATGCTCCGGATACAATACGATCCTAGTAATCGTGGACCTATTCTCCAAGATGGCGCATTTCATTCCACTCAAAGGCTTACCAACAGCAGCAACTCTTGCCCGAGAATTTCTCGAAAACATCGTCCGACTGCACGGTTTTCCTTCAGTTCTAATTTCGGATCGAGGTAGTCAATTTATTTCTCATTTTTGGCGAAGTTGCTGTCGGTCGGCTCAAATTGATGTGAGACTTTCGACCAGCCATCACCCTCGAACCTCAGAGTTGGATCCACTCCAAGATCTTGGAACACCAGCAGTAGACCACCTGCATTCTACAATCACTTAAGCCTTTAAGGAAGCCGTTTCTCACCTTCAAAGGGCTAAAGAACAATACAAGAAAGGAGCAGACCAACATCGGAAGGAAGCCCCCCAATATCAAGTAGGAGATCAAGTCTGGTTATCCACCAAATATCTACCTCTAAAAGGACCACGCACATTCAACCCAAGATACCTTGGTCCCTATTCCATCACTACCATAGTAAATCCAGTAGCGGTCAAGTTGGACTTGCCCCCTCACATGAAGATGCATCCGGTCTTCCACGTCTCTCTATTAAAACCCGTGCAACCTCAAACCCGACTAACTACATCTCCAAAACCTATTCTAGTTGATGGAGAACTCGAGTTTGAAGTCAAAAGCATCCTGGATTCCAAGATCTCCAAATCTAAACTATTTCACCTGATTGACTGGAAAGGCTACAGTCCCCAAGAAAGATCCTGGGAACCTGCAGAATATGTCCATGCGCCTCGTCTAATCAAAAGATTTCATCGAACATTTCCTAACAAGCCCAAACCCCCGGAGAAGCCCGGTTTGGGAGGGGCCTTGAGGGGGGGTGCTGTCATGATCTTTGCTTCCAAAAGATCAGGACTTGCCCGACTCCCTTGGAAGCAGACCCATAAACCCGGTTCCGAGTGCCAGCCAGTCCCAATTGGGACCTTTTGGACCCTGTCCTGGCGCCAGTGGCACCAGGCTCATAAAGATGCCCAGTCCCAGCGCTGGAAGCGCCGGGCTCATAATGCTTGGGTGGACTTACCTGCAGCAGACCATGCTGCTTACTTACCTGCCAGTTGAACCCCTGATCCTCTTCTGTTTGGGACTACTTTTCCTGTTGGGTGGGGCAGCAGCCACTCCCTAGGTTCAGAACACTGGAACTCTTCTGGAAAGCAGGAACTCTTTTCTTACCTAGGCGTGGCTGTGGAAGGAGACACCTAAGCACTACAGGAGGCTATTTAAACCACACCCGATGGATGAATCTTGCTTTGCATTATTTTGCATTCTCTGCAGCAGAACGCTCATTGTGTCTTCTGCTTCTGATCCTGGGCCTAAGGGAACAAAGGCTTACCATCCTGGAATCCAGTCTTCAGCAGCACCTGTAAAGACAAAGAAAGAACAGGTTAGCACTACGGTCTTCAGTGGCAGCGCATCTCTTACCTGGTCCATCGGCTGTCACCAACGCCTCGCGCTGCATTCCGGCATCTGAAAGACAAAGTCTTGCCAGCTCTTTGCACGCTCCAGAGGCCTTCGGCGCTGCATCCCGCATCTGAAAGACAAAAGAAGGTGCGTTTAAAGACATTGGGCAACTTTATTACTCACGTGCCATTACTCCTTCCCACGCCGAATCCAGTGGGTATTCCAGCACCCTTCAGCTTCTCTAAAGCTCCGAACTTGTACCTGCAAGATAAAAGGGACAGTTAGTGCGCATCGTGAAGCAGGCTACAAGCGCTTACTTACGTGCTTCCAGGCGCTTCTATTCCTCACGCGGGTTCGATCCTCAACTCTCATCAGCCCGCCATCCGCCATCGCCGGAACCCTGCAAAACAAGAGATATCATTACAAAAGACTTTTAAGACATTTGAAGTGCCCAGAACTTACCGTTCGTGCAGTTAACGACGGACAGCAGTCCTCTGAGGTCAAGAGGCCTGCACCCTTATCCAGTGAAGAAACTGGTTACGGCACCCTGCCCCGAGGCAGATGGAGAGCTCGGCGTTCACTTACCTAAGGTGAGGGTGTTAACCTTTGGGGTTCTACAGGAGAAGAGAAAGGGAAGAGGAGAGAGACACCCAATAACCCCAGTTCATTAATCCCATATTTTCTATCTGCAGACATCTTACTCTTCGAGTCAGACATACAGTGCACAGAGGTCCAGCCCAAAGAGCCAACCGTGTGTTACACATCACCTTTGAAGATACAGCATTCACCTAGTCAAGACCGGCGCCTCTGCGAGAATCAGGTGAGCGTTACAATATAATCATCCTGGAATAGAAACAACCATCTCGATCTCCACCCCAAAGTGGTCAAATTTCCTTGGAACTGTCCTCGAGTCATGCATGCTGCAAGGTGAACAAGGCATCTAGCATCTTGTTCTGGAATTTCTCTGGAAATGAAAGTTCGGGTGGCATTCATGGCATAGGGTATGAGAGTGGAGATGTAACAACTCTCCTTAGACGTTCTATCTCCCACATTTCATGTGCTGATACCACATTTTGTGACCCAAATGTGCTGCATTGTCTTGGTAGATATTTATCCCCTCGTTATCCTCCTCTACACTTCTCTTACGTCTCCCGAACAGAAGGGTTGCGACATATGGAAACAGTTCTAAAGCAGCTCTACTATTCGGGGACATCACAAAAGTTTCTTTCTCAGCGGTAATGGGTAAATCAACAGCAGTTCCTATAGTGGAGGGAATTATAAAAGTTTCTGTCTCTGTAGATGTGCTAATATAATAGTAATTGTGAAATGTGAGGAATAGAAAGACAGTCAGGCCGATTCATGGAATAATTAGCGCGGCGCAAGTGGGCAAAAACGTGCGAATCGCAGTGGAATAGCAAAAATCGCAGTGCAAGTGCGAAAATCGCACGAAAAGCAGCGCACGTCGATTCATGGAAGGCCGTGCGCGAGAAAACCAGCGGATGTGCGATAAAAAAGTGCGCCGCGCACGTTGGCGCACAGGCCATCTAACAGCGTGCGCCAGGTCACAGCGAAAATCGCACAGGCCACAGCGAAATTCGCACATAGCGCGGCGCACGCAACAAAAGTAGGCGGAACACGGGCGTAACACTCGGAATGGGGAACAACTTGCAAAAACGAGGGCGTCACGGGGGAAGTACAGGGCACATGTGCGCGGAACGCCCACACGCTCGCCTACAACACGTATTCATGGAATAGAATAGGGCAAAAAAGCGCACGCTCAAACCAGCGCACAGGCACAAACACGACCGCCACAAGAAAGCAGGCGGTAGCGTCTCTGCGGCTGTAAGAAATGTGCGCCAAAAGGTGCGCCAACAAATAGCACCTATATACTGCCATGATGAATGTCCTATACTGTGGCCCTCCAGGACAAATGACGTGCAAAGGGGTACCCACAAACACGAACACCCGCTGACAAAAAATACGTGTGCGTGTATACCGGGGTGCGCGGGAAGTCTCACACGCGATTTCAGCAGGGTACAACTTCACGCGATCGGGCCTGGGGGAGCGGGCTACATGTATTTCAGGGGTTCGCGTGAAGTTATTCACGCGATCGGGCCAGGGGGAGCGGGCTACGTGTATTTCAGGGGTTCGCGTGAAGTTTTTCACGCGATCGGGCCTGGGGGAGCGGGCTACGTGTTTTACAGGGGTTCGCGTGAAGTTTTTCACGCGATCGGGCCTGGGGGAGTGGGCTACGTGTATTTCAGGGCTTCGCGTGAAGTTTTTCACGCGATCGGGCCTGGGGGAGCGGGCTACGTGTATTTCAGGGGTTCGCGTGAAGTTTTTCACGCGATCGGGCCTGGGGGAGCGGGCTACGTGTATTTCAGGGGTTCGCGTGAAGTTTTTCACGCGATTATCCAGGGTACGTGTATTTCAGGGGTGCGTGGGAAGTTCCACACGCGAATATACTGGGCGCGTGTATTTCAGGGGTGCGCGGGAAGTTCCACACGCGATTCCATCAGGGTAGGTGTATTTCAGGGGTGCGCGGGAAGTTCCACACGCGATTCCATCAGGGTACGTGTATTTCAGGGGTGCGCGGGAAGTCCCACACGCGATTACAGCAGGGTACGTGTATTTCAGGGGTGTGCGGGAAGTTCCACACGCGAATAGCCTGGGCGCGTGTATTTCAGGGGTGCGCGGGAAGTTCCACACGCGAATAGCCTGGGCGCGTGTATTTCAGGGGTGTGCGGGAAGTTCCACACGCGAATAGCCTGGGTGCGTGTATTTCAGGGGTGCGCGGGAAGTTCCACACGCGATTCCATCAGGGTAGGTGTATTTCAGGGGTGCGCGGGAAGTTCCACACGCGATTCCATCAGGGTACGTGTATTTCAGGGGTGCGCGGGAAGTCCCACACGCGATTACAGCAGGGTACGTGTATTTCAGGGGTGTGCGGGAAGTTCCACACGCGAATAGCCTGGGCGCGTGTATTTCAGGGGTGCGCGGGAAGTTCCACACGCGAATAGCCTGGGCGCGTGTATTTCAGGGGTGCGCGGGAAGTTCCACACGCGAATAGCCTGGGCGCGTGTATTTCAGGGGTGCGCGGGAAGTTCCACACGCGAATAGCCTGGGCGCGTGTATTTCAGGGGTGCGCGGGAATTTCCACACGCGAATAGCCTGGGCGCGTGTATTTCAGGGGTGCGCGGGAAGTTCCACACGCGAATAGCCTGGGCGCGTGTATTTCAGGGGTGCGCGGGAATTTCCACACGCGAAAAGCCTGGGCGCGTGTATTTCAGGGGTGCGCGGGAATTATCACACGCGATTTGGCTTGGTACGTGTATTACAGGGGTGTGTGGGAAGTTACACACGCGATTAGGCTGGGTGGGTCCTCACAGGTGTTCCCTGTACACCCTCCACGGCCCCTGCAGGCAGCCCACAAAACAGGGGACTACCCTGCACACCTGCTCATGTCTCCCACCACCCCCACCCCCCACCATCCAGGGGCACCCTCCACCAGGCCCCCACTCATGTCTCCCACCACCCCCACCCCTCCAGTCACCAGGGGCAGCCTCCACCAGGCCCCCACTCATGTCTCCCACCACCCCCACCCCCCAGCCACCAGGGGCACCCTCCACCAGGCCCCCACCCATGTCCCCTATCACCCCCATCCCCCAGCAGTGCAGGGGCACCCTCCACCAGGCCCCCACCCATGTCCCCTATCACCCCCATCCCCCCGCCACCAGGGGCACCCTCCACCAGGCCCCCACTCATGTCCCCTATCACCCCCACCCCCCCCGCCACCAGGGGCAGCCTCCACCAGGCCCCCACTCATGTCCCCTATCACCCCCACCCCCCCGCCACCAGGGGCAGCCTCCACCAGGCACCCACTCATGTCCCCTATCACCCCCACCCCCCGCCACCAGGGGCACCCTCCACCAGGCACCCACTCATGTCCCCTATCACCCCCACCCCCCCGCCACCAGGGGCACCCTCCACCAGGCCCCCACTCATGTCTCCCACCACCCCCACCCCCCCGCCACCAGGGGCACCCTCCACCAGGCCCCCACTCATGTCTCCCACCACCCCCACCCCCACCCCCCAGCAGTGCAGGGGCAGCCTCCACCAGGCCCCCACCCATGTCTCCCACCACCCCCACCCCCCAGCAGTGCAGGGGCACCCTCCACCAGGCCCCCACTCATGTCCCCTATCACCCCCACCCCCCCAGTCACCAGGGGCACCCTCCACCAGGCCCCCACCCATGTCCCCTATCACCCCCACCCCCCAGCAGTGCAGGGGCACCCTCCACCAGGCCCCCACCCATGTCTCCCACCACCCCCACCCCCCAGCAGTGCAGGCGCAGCCCCCACCAGGCCCCCACTCATGTCCCCTATCACCCCCACCCCCCCAGTCACCAGGGGCACCCTCCACCAGGCCCCCACTCATGTCTCCCACCACCCCCACCCCCCAGCAGTGCAGGGGCACCCTCCACCAGGCCCCCACCCATGTCCCCTATCACCCCCACCCCCCAGCAGTGCAGGGGCACCCTCCACCAGGCCCCCACCCATGTCTCCCACCACCCCCACCCCCCAGCAGTGCAGGGGCACCCTCCACCAGGCCCCCACCCATGTCCCCTATCACCCCCACCCCCCCGCCACCAGGGGCACCCTCCACCAGGCCCCCACTCATGTCTCCCACCACCCCCACCCCCCAGCCACCAGGGGCACCCTCCACCAGGCCCCCACTCATGTCTCCCACCACCCCCACCCCCCAGCAGTGCAGGGGCACCCTCCACCAGGCCCCCACCCATGTCCCCCTGCCCCCAGGTCCTGACGATACACAATCATGGCAGTAATGGGCAGCATACCCAGCACAAACACCCAGGCAAGGATTGCATCCACCCACATAGTGAATGCAATTACATGACACAACCCCAATGGCAAGTATGTAAATGAACACATGTCCGTCACACACACATACACAATGGCTGCAAGTGAATGTCAAAACCCATATCATGACATGTATGAAACCAAAGACAAAATAAGACAAGTGGAAGTAAAAATAAAAAATTTATTAAAGATTAAAAATAAGTAAACAAATCAAACATACAACTATGTGGATAATAAAATAAATGGTCCATGTTGGAGAACAAAAGTAAAAATCAAAAAACGAAAAAGGAATACAAAAACAAATGTTGACCAAAGCAATATCAAGTAGAAGCAAAAGAATGAAAAACCATTTCCACATGGTGAAGACAATAATGAAAAAAAGAAAATGTTCCTTCAAAAAACAAACTAAATACAGGAATGTACCAGGGTCCATGAGCCCAACACCATAAAGGAAACCTACTACTACCTAATGAAAAAAATATATACAAAAAAGTGGCCATTGTCCGAGCGGTCCAAAATAATAAAAACAAATAAAGGAAACCTAACACTAACTAACTATATAACTATATACAAAGGCAGCGGGCAAGTCCTGCGGCTCACTTGTTGATGTTGCTGGCCAGGGCATCATCGAACTCCATGTCGATGTCCTGGAGGCGGGACTCTGTCCTGGCCCCGAGGTCTCGCAGGGATAACCCCATGTTCAGCTCAAACTCCCTGCGAGCTTCCTCGAGGCACTCAGCCCGCCTCAACGCCCGACGCATGGAGAACTCCGCCCTGACCATGGCGAGCCGATCCTCTTCCGCCCGCTGCCGCTCCGCACCTATCCGCTGGACCAACTGCTCCCACACGGAAGACACCACCATCCCAGGGTTGCCCTGCCCTCCGGCCGATGCCTGCCCCTCTGATCTTGATGGCCCCGAGCCATGATGCCTCCCACGTCGAGCCCGCTGCTGCCTCCGACGCCACTGCCTCTGCCAGCACGACGGCATCCAGGCTGATGGAAACCACCGACGCCGTCGTGCATGTGCCCTGCCTGATGATGCTGTCACATCTTCCATCTGCTGGGGTCCAGTTGCTGTGTTGTCCACCCCTGCTGGACCTCCGACTCCCAACTGTGGCAGGGATGGGATCCCCACCGAGCTGGCTGCATTGGTCGGGGCAGGTCCACAGGGGGCCCTGGTGGCATCTGGGCTGGAAGACGGCAAGGAGAACGACTGGTGGATAGCCTGCACAGAGGAGGAGAGGGCCGCCACATTGGCCAACACATGCAGGAAACCCCCGAACATGGCCGATCCCAATTGGGCCACGTCGGCACGGTGCACTTCGTGATGACGTGCGTGCTCCTCCCGGGAAGCATGCACGGCATCACGAATCACAGCCGTGCGCATCGCGACCCCAATCAGGACCTTCTCCGCACGGCCAGGGGTTCCCACGTCCGCAGGTGGAGGGGAGTCAGGTGACATGGACATCCCCTCTACCTGCGGACGGGCCTGGGACGGGGCATCCCTGCTGGTGCATGGTGGTGCACTCACAGGGTCAGGGACAGCGACATGCACAGGCCCCTCCACGGTGACCTGTGCTGCCTCCTGCCCCTGGCCCTGGACTGCACCACTTGCACCAGCAGGGATGCCCCCACCAGGCCCCATGTGTGCCCCAGTGGCGGCCTCCTCCTCCTCTGTGCAAACCACCAACCTGGATGGCTCCTCACCGTCTCCCACCGTAGCAGGCCCCTGTGGGGGCTCACCCACCCCTTCCGCTGCAGCCGTGGGGGCATCCCCGCCGCCTTGCTCCACAGCGCCGTCTCCGTCCTCTTCTTCACTAGCCGCTGCGTAGAGGGAGACAAAGAACACAAGCATCAGGGCACTGTACAATGGTCCCCTAGACAGGAAGCAATAGCAGATGAGCACCACTGTCAAAGTACACTTCCATCATGTCCCTCCACAACACATGGGTCAGTCCAGGTAAAACACACACAGTAACAGGCATGGTGCATGCCATGGACATTTTCATGCATGTCCAATGGACTCTTGAAACATTCAATGATATGTAACTCACATGCATCATGGCTCATGCCTATCACATGCACACACTTCACCTCAGTCACATCCATCTGGCCCCAAACACACCAAACACAGCGGATACAAGGGTAATTTGGCTGCTTCACTGAATCTGTGCATTGTCACACACATGTGTCATGCATCCATGGCATGCACAAGTCACAGACACGCAGGTCAGGCACACAGACATGGCTACCATATATGTACCTGGCATCAGCACCCATCCCTCACCCCTACCCATGTCCAGGTACAGAGACTGGCATGCTCTCATGTTCAAAATCTGCATAGGACTCCCCATGCGGCATTTCAACACATGCAACAACCATGTGGATCACACATCACTGGTCGCACATGCATTACCATGATGTCCCTGCACACATACATGCATACATGGCCTATGGCACACATACAGGCAAGTATCATAGAACCAGCACACCGCAACATGCCCTGTCTCACACAGTAATGCTTGGACACTTACCGCTCAACTCCAGACGGGCCTCCCTCTCAAGGATCTGGGCGTGGAGCGCTGGGCGTACGCGTTCCAGGACCCTCATCTGGATGGAACTCATGCGGCCCCGGGCCCCCTCCACGAGGCGCCGGGCCTTCACAAGGGTCCTGGACCTCAAGTCCTCCCAGCGCTTCTTGATCTTCAGGACGTCGCGGGTTGCCACCCCCTCCGCGTTGATGGCATCCACACAGTCGGCCCAGATCCTCTGCCGTCCTTCCTTGCTGGCGCGGGACGATCCAAAGAGGGCATCATACTGTCCCAGGACATGCTCCACCAGGACACCAACTTCGGTGACAGTGAAGCTGGTGCCCCTCTGCCCCTCTGGCCTGGGGTTGCCACTGGTGCCAGATGTGGAAGTGCCCGACATGGCAACCCCAGAGGCAGGTGTGGGTGGGCAACTGGGTCCTGGGGCTGGGCTGTGGAGCGATGTAATCCCAGTCGGGAGTCTTCAGTTCCAGCAGGGGTGGACACAGCAACTGGACCCCTGCAGATGGCTGATGTGCAGGCACCAAATGGCAGGGCACTGTGGCAGCAGGCAGGCAGGCAGGCAGGCAGCAGCAGATGGCACGTGGGAGGCTGCTCGGGGCACTGGGGGGCAGTAACTCGGCCTTCTGGGCAGGAGCGTGGTCTTCCGTGTGTTTTCGCGTGGCCAGCTTGATACGGAGTGATTTGGCACGTGAAAATCCTGCACGTCAGCGTGAAATCCGAGGAAAGGCCCTCAGCGCGTAAGCGCGTCAGCACGCATACGCGATTCTATTGGACCAGAGTCCCTCAGCGCGTAAGCGCGTCTGTGACGTGACCCGCACGGGTGTTCCCCACTCAGCACGTGATGACGGGGCACACGTGGAAATACTGCACGTCAGAGTGTCATCGCGTGTAATTGGACAAAAGTGCGCGTACACGCGATTGGCCTATGTACGTGTATTTAATGGGTGCGCGGGCACTTACACACGCAAGTACGTCAGCGAACCTGTATCCCGTGGTGCGTGTGAATTTCCACACGCTATTGGACTGGGAACTGGATTCCAGGGGTGCGCGGGTCACACGCTGTATCCCGTGGTGCGTGTGAATTTCCACACGCTATTGGACTGGGAACTGGATTCCAGGGGTGCGCGGGTCACACGCTGTATCCCGTGGTGCGTGTGAATTTCCACACGCTATTGGACTGGGAACTGGATTCCAGGGGTGCGCGGGTCACACGCTGTATCCCGTGGTGCATGTGAATTTCCACACACTATTGGACTGGGAACTGGATTCCAGGGGTGCGCGGGTCACACGCTGTATCCCGTGGTGCGTGTGAATTTCCACACGCTATTGAACTGGGAACAGGATTCCAGGGGTGCGCGGGTCACACGCTCGCCTAGAACACGCGCAAAGCATAAATTTGCGCACTTTAACAATAACAAGCTCAGACGCCAGGATGAACATACTGTTCCTAGCAGCAGTGGCAGTGGGCTACCAAAGGAGGAGGAGGAGGATAGTCAGGGCCAGAATATTCACACCCAGAACCAGCCTTTTCGGGATGCCTGATGACCAGGTGTATGGGAGGTACAGGTTTCCACCACACATTATACTGGACCTGGTGAGTGAGTGGGAGGATGACCTCACATCACCCACCCTGTGCTCCCAAGCACTCAGCCCCCTGGAGAAGGTCCTCAATGTACTGCACTTCTTAGCCACTGGATCATTTCAGCGGACAAGTGCCATAGTGGGTGGGGTGTCACAGGCCACCCAGTCACGCTGCCTACACCAGGTCTTGAACATCATGACTGCACGCCCATCAGTCCGCAGGCACATATACCTGCCCAGAACACCTGCAGAAAGGCATGCTGCCGCCCTGGATTTTTACGGTGTGGCACGATTCCCCAGAGTGCTAGGTGCCATCGACTGCACCCATGTGGCTCTACGTCCCCCCAGGGCATCTGAGCACATCTATAGGAACCGCAAGCACCGGCATTCCATCAACGTGCAGGTAGCATGTAATGCCAAGGGAATCATCACCTCAGTATATGCCAACTATCCCGGCTCCACCCACGACAGCTTCATTTACCGAATGTCCACCCTAAGCCGGGACTTAGAAGCTGGGCGGCATGGCGATACATGGCTGCTTGGTGAGTATGTATGCCACTGCACATGCATGCATGTTGGATACTGAGCAAGGTCACAACCCCACCAATGATACCAATCACCACCTCCACAGGGGACAGTGCCTACCCTCTCAGCCCCCACATGATGACGCCAATTCGGAACCCCACCACGCCACCCGAGGTAAGATATAACACAGCCCACATTACGACCCGGGGCATAGTGGAGCGCACATTCGGAGTGCTAAAGTCACGCTTTCGCTCCCTTGACCGTTCTGGCGGGCAGCTGTTATACGCTCCCCCAGTAGTGTGCAGGATCATAGTGGCAGCATGTGTCCTGCACAACTTTGCAACACGCCGGGGCCTGGCCGTGGACATGGTGGTGGCCCCACATCCCCAACCAGATGCACAGCCGCTGCGCATGGGAGGGGAAAGGGCACGGGGGGAGGCAGCCCGTGCACAGCTAGTGGCTAATTACTTCACATAGAAATCACACCCCTGTGGAGTGCACACTGCCCTGGCACATTCCATCTGACAATCAATGATGACTCAACCTGACACTGATCCTGAATGTCTGGAGAATGAACCGTGAATACCATATCAGCCTGAGATTGTTCACCTGGAAGTGTCACAATGTGTGCATCCCTACCCACACAGACACCACCAATGCAGTTTTGTGAAGTTACACATTCAAGCAGCTAAAATGATTACCCACTTGCAAAATGCAACAAGAGGACAGTGCCATGTCAGCCAACCCAACCCCAGCACCCCCACACGACACACCGTGCCATGTCATGCTAATTGCAGGTAAACAAAGTAATCCCCACAACATGACACTAGTCTCACTATGTACAGTGTCCCTATTAGAAACCTGCAACACCTGAAATGCTCACAGCAATGCCGGACCAACAACATACTTGAGCACGTAGTACCATTAACATGACATCACAAATGTTACATATTAGTAGTCTCACCACCTGGAAATGCCTGCACTCCCACCACTACCAACTGTGCAGTGTTGGCGCCATGTAGAGTTGTAGGTGCACTGCTGCCAACATGGACCCCATCTCCAGACTAGAGGTCCTTGTGTAGACATGAGGAAGGGACCTGCAAATTGGGAGGTAGACACAGAAGATGAGTTACACATCAATGCAACATGCAGTGTACAACACAACAGCAATATGCACTAGGAATGTATACACAGTATTGACTACAGACTGCCCACACAGCTCATGGGAGTCCAATGTCACTGTGTAATTCACTGTCACTTGGGCACACCCTTTGCAAGCCCATGGAAACGGGAAGCAGGAGGGGTGTGTGTGACTCAAACCCAAGCATCTGAACCAAATACATTACAAGCCTGCATGTGCTCAGCCACAATGCAGCGTATGCCCACAGGAACCACGGAAGCCAACAAATCGTCCCAAAAAAATAGGGAATAAAAGAAATAACAATAAAAATAAAAATAAGAAACAATCAAAAATGGCCATTGATGGGCCCGGGGGGGTTGGGGAGGCCACCCAGGAGGTCCGAGGACAGGATGCACACCAGAACCCACCTGCGTGGATCCTGGGAAAATAAAACACCTCCATGGGCTCATGGCCCACACGGCTACCCTGTTGTGGGAGTATCACTGCTGTCGCTATTATCACCCTGTGCAGCTGCATCCGGAGGTGGTTGCACTATGGGAGGCAGCCCACGCAAGGCCCTAGTCTGCTCCTCCATGGCTGCAAGCATGCGGGTGTGGTAGGTCTGGTTCTGGAGGATGAGTGTGCGGAGGTCCCCATGCAACAACTCACGGGATGCCCGGACCTCCGCCCTCGTTGCCTGCATCTCAGCTGTGAGCGTACGGGTGAGACGCTCCAGCTGCTGTTCTGTCCTTTGGTGTGTTGAAGCCTCAAGCTCAACAAGAGTCGTCCTGAGGTGAAGGAGCTCCTGCCTCAGGGCTTCCCTGTGGCCCTGGGACTCAATGGAGATGGCCTCCTGCAGAGTCGCCAGTGCCGCCCGCCTGTCCCTGTTGGACCCCAACATGTCCTCCCTGTGTGACTGGCAGATGGAGTCGGTTGCCTGCTCTAGTCGCTCCATCAGCCTTTCTGGGGGGACAATGGAAGTGGCCACCCTATCCATGGCCTGAGCCATCATCTCGGATGATGCAGCCTGTTGGGTTGCCATACCGTAAATGGATTGCTCCCATGCGGTATTGCCGGGTGGCGTACGGCCACCACGTCGGCGGGCACCACACCTGTCTGGGGCAAGGCGAACTGCGCCTTGCTGTGCCGGCACTGCCTGAGGCTGCAGGACTGCATTCCCCCTCTGATCTGCTGGCCCAGGAACAGGATCAGATGTCGCGGAGTGTGACCCTGCATCCGTAACCACCAAAGGCGTAGCTGCCAACACTGACATCCCCATGGAGGGTTCTGACCCTGGTGCAGGTGGGTGAGACAGAACAGAATCCCTCCCTGGAACACTCACCTGCGACGGCACGTAGGTCTCATCTGAATCAACACCTGAGTACAGCTCGGGGGAAGTGCAGCCAGAGACACCCCTTGAGAGCACGACCTGCAGCACTTGTGGGTTCTCCCCCACCACCACACCACGTCCCTCACTGGTGGTTGGTCGGCCCTCGGACCCCTCCTGGGTCTGCACCATCTCCACAACCCCAGCAGTATCAGGTGCGTCTTCCCCTGCAAAGACATGAAAACAAAGAAATGGAAACAGGCATTAGCACCATGGCACACAATGAGGGCTGAGAAGCAAGAGAACCAGTACTTGATTGACACATGTCCCACATGACTAAAACCCTCCCTTGCATGCACCCTCACTGCGTATGAAGTGCAGGCAAATGGCACACACTGATGACACCAAGATGGAAAAGGAACACATTTTCTGCATGCTGCCTGGCAGTGGCATCACACATTGGCCTGTGATTGCCAGGTGAAACACACATGCCATCACACAGATGGCATGTACCATTGCTATTGAGTGAAGATGGAGAGGAGGGCAGCACCTATTCATTCAGTCCAGTTCCCGCATGTAATTGCTTTTCTAATTCTAACAGGTCAGATTTTTCACCTGGAGCTGCCAGTCTGAAATGGCCCAATTGCACAGGGACATGTGTGTACAAATGATATCCAGGTAACAAAGTCACTCCACTTCACCATTGCCATGTCAGACATGTGACTAGTGGACAGCGACATGGCTAGTAAAAGTGGGGGAATGCAAACAATCTGACTGAATGAACAGTGAAAAATAAGCAACAATGTTGTGGCAAGGTGACACTTCAAGGGCAACTGGCGTGCAGTTGGGCTAGATGTCTACTGTTGGCAGAAGGGATACTGCTATGGCCAAATGCAGGTGCGCAGGAAGTATTGCATGAAGCACATGGCTGACCCATACGACTCAGGCGCACACACTCTCACCTGGCACACAAACAGAAGCCCTCACACACACACCATGCACATGGATGACACACACATGCATGTGCACTCACCGGACAATGCCTCGTAATCAGCCAGATCTCCCACGCCTTGGATCTGTTCCTCCGTGACGTAGGTCCCAGCGACTGACTCATGTGGAGTGAGTTCCATGTCTACTACTGGAGACCCACCTCCAGTCACTAGAGTTGCGGCATGACTTGAGGCCAGCTTACTCTTTGCCCTGCGCTTTAGGTCATTCCAGCGCTTATAGCAATCATTGGCTGTGCGCCTCACGATTCCAAGGGCACTTACGATGTCCGCAACGGTCTGCCAGTGTGCCTGGCGTTGTGCAGGTGTGGTCTTGGATCCTGCAACAATGACCATCTCGTTGTCATGTCCGGACACATACTCGACAAGTGCATTCAGTTCGTCATCCGTGAAGCTGGGCTTCCTGGACGGGCCGGACTGTGTAGCCGTGTCTGGGGCATCAGCCTGTGCCGGACGAGCACTCTTCCTCTTCCGCTTGGAAGGTGGTGGTGATCCTGAGTGTCCTGCGCCGCTCTGGACACTAGGGGCAGGAGCCCTGGTGGACTCTGTATCAGGAGTGTGGGATTGCACACTCAGCATGGGAGTTGGTGCAGGCATTGGCTCTAGTGTGATGGTGTCAGGGGGAATGTCAGCAGCATGGACTAGGACCGACACTGTCCTGGCTGGGTGTGTGAGGGCTGGGGTGGATGGAGCCGCAGCTGCCCCTGCAGCCTCTCCGCCCTGCCTCCTTGGTGCAGCAGATGACCTTGCTGCTTGCAGATCCACGTGGCATGATGGCATCAACGTGCACCAGCGCACGTGTCGTAGCCCTGCTGACCTGGAAGTCAGCCATGGAGTCAGCCAGGTCTGGTGCCACAATGGGCTGGTCCAACAAGGGCTGAGCATGGATGGTGTCAGCCACATCAGCCTCAACGGGAGGGGGGGATTATGGGTGCCCGTGACTGGTCCTCCACACATGGGGGGACAGGCTCACCCTGCAAGTTACGACCACGTCCCCTACCGGATCCACCACGGCCACCACTTGTGGCTCTTCCACCTTTGCCACCCTTACGGAATCCTCGCCTCCCAGCCATGGCACTGATGTTAATGTGCGTATGGGAGTGGATGTAGACTATTGTCCTGGGCAATTGGGGGTCAAAGGGGTTGGGTACCAGATGGTAATTGTACCCTAGTGCTCTAGCAAGGCTGATTGTAACCCCTGGGGAAAGATGACGGGTCACGCAACGCACAGGAGGCCCAAAAAAGGGAGATGACGTGCACGCAACCCCTCCTAGACCACGTGTGCAGAAAGAAAAACCTGCACTACGCTGTGGCACCCAGTAACACAAGAATGAACGTATGCGTGTCACACACAGCCTAGAATGACCTCTGAAGGGGTAGGCTGCACACGGGGCAAGCACAGATGTTAGATACGTGCGTGACTCACCGTCTGCCTGGTAAACGAGCGTGTAAAAGGAGCACGTTTGGTTGGCAACACCCCCCCCAAAAGAAGATTTGTACGCTGTCTGAGGAGACAGGACAACAGTAGAAGGGAACACTGTTTGAGGGAACAGGCACAGGTAAACCAGTAAAAGAGAAAAAAGAGAAAAAGCTGTCAGAGGTAACAGGGAATACGAACTTGAAACGCCGTGAACTAAATCGCGTGTGAAACGACAAGAAGTACAGAATTCACCCACTCGCTCTCCACGAAAAGCACTTACAAGGAAAACGTGTTCTACACGTACCTTTTATACAGGCCCACACGTCCAGCGTCACTTACGCGGCGTGTACGCACTAGGGCCATTTCCACCAATTACATGCTTTGTCACTTCTGCGTGTAGGGCCATTTCCACCAATCACACGCGATTACACTCTGACGTGCAGTCTTTCCACGTGTGCTCTGTCGTCACGTGCTGTGTGGGAAACACCTGTGCGGGTCACGTCACAGACGCGCTTACGCGCTGAGGGCCTTTCCTCAGTTTTCACGCTGACGTGCAGGATTTTCACGTGCCAAATCACTCCGTACCAAGCTGGCCACGCGTACGCACACGGAATACCACGCTCCTGCCCGGAAGGTCAAACTACTGCCCCCCAGAGCCCGAGCACGCTCCCACCTGCTGCTGCCTGACTGCCTGCTGCCCCTGCACTGCTGGGGGGTGGGGGTGGTGGGTGACATGGGTGGGTGCCTGGTGGAGGCTGCCCCTGCACTGCTGGGGGGTGGGGGTGGTGGGAGACATGAGTGGGGGCCTGGTGGAGGGTGCCCCTGGTGACTGGGGGGGTGGGGGTGGTGGGAGACATGAGTGGGGGCCTGGTGGAGGGTGCCCCTGGTGACTGGGGGGGTGGGGGTGGTGGGAGACATGTGTGGGGGCCTGGTGGAGGGTGCCCCTGGTGACTGGGGGGGTGGGGGTGGTGGGAGACATGAGTGGGGGCCTGGTGGAGGGTGCCCCTGGTGACTGGGGGGGTGGGGGTGATAGGGGACAGGAGTGGGGGCCTGGTGGAGGGTGCCCCTGCACTGCTGGGGAGTGGGGGTGGTGGGAGACATGAGTGGGGGCCTGGTGGAGGGTGCCCCTGGTGGCGGGGGTGGGGGTGGTGGGAGACATGAGTGGGGGCCTGGTGGAGGGTGCCCCTGGTGACTGGGGGGGTGGGGGTGGTGGGAGACATGGGTGGGGGCCTGGTGGAGGGTGCCCCTGGTGGCGGGGGGTGGGGGTGGTGGGAGACATGAGTGGGGGCCTGGTGGAGGGTGCCCCTGGTGACTGGGGGGGTGGGGGTGGTGGGAGACATGGGTGGGGGCCTGGTGGAGGGTGCCCCTGGTGACTGGGGGGGTGGGGGTGGTGGGAGACATGAGTGGGGGCCTGGTGGAGGGTGCCCCTGGTGACTGGGGGGGTGGGGGTGATAGGGGACATGAGTGGGGGCCTGGTGGAGGGTGCCCCTGCACTGCTGGGGGGTGGGGGTGGTGGGAGACATGAGTGGGGGCCTGGTGGAGGGTGCCCCTGGTGACTGGGGGGGTGGGGGTGATAGGGGACATGAGTGGGGGCCTGGTGGGGGCTGCCCCTGCACTGCTGGGGGGTGGGGGTGGTGAGAGACATGAGCAGGTGTGCAGGGTAGTCCCCTGTTTTGTGGGCTGCCTGCAGGGGCCGTGGAGGGTGTACAGGGAACACCTGTGAGGACCCACCCAGCCTAATCGCGTGTAAAACTTCCTGCGCACCCCTGAAATGCATGCGCCCAGGCTATTCGCGTGTGGAACTTCCCGCGCACCCCTGAAATACACGCGCCCAGGCTATTCGCGTGTGGAACTTCCCGCGCACCCCTGAAATACACGCGCCCAGGCTATTCGCGTGTGGAACTTCCCGCGCACCCCTGAAATACACGCGCCCAGGCTATTCGCGTGTGGAACTTCCCGCGCACCCCTGAAATACACGCGGCCAGGCTATTCGCGTGTGGAACTTCCCGCGCACCCCTGAAATACACGCGGCCAGGGTATTCGCGAGTGGAACTTCCCGCGCACCCCTGGAATACACGTAGCACGCTGGGAGACATGAGTGGGGGCCTGGTGGAGGCTGCCCCTGCACTGCTGGGGGGTGGGGGTGATAGGGGACATGAGTGTGGGCCTGGTGGAGGATTCCCCTGCACTGCTGGGGGGTGGGGGTGGTGGGTGACATGGGTTGGGGCCTGCTGGCAGGTGCCCCACAGTGCTGGGGGGTGGGGGTGGTGGGAGACATGAGTCGGGCATGAGTGGGGGCCTGGTGGAGGCTGCCCCTGGTGGCTGGGGGGTGGGGGTGGTGGGAGACATGAGTGGGGGCCTGGTGGAGGCTGCCCCTGCACTGCTGGGGGGTGGGGGTGGTAGGAGGCATGGGTGGGGGCCTGGTGGTGGGTGCCCCTGGTGACTGGGGGGGTGGGGGTGATAGGGGACATGAGTGGGGGCCTGGTGGGGGCTGCCCCTGCACTGCTGGGGGGTGGGGGTGGTGGGAGACATGGGTGGGGGCCTGGTGGAGGCTGCCCCTGCACTGCTGGGGGGTGGGGGTGGTGGGAGACATGAGTGGGGGCCTGGTGGAGGGTGCCCCTGGTGGTGGGGGGGTGGGGGTGATAGGGGACATGAGTGGGTGCCTGGTGGAGGCTGCCCCTGCACTGCTGGGGGGTGGGGGTGATAGGGGACATGAGTGTGGGCCTGGTGGAGGATGCCCCTGCACTGCTGGGGGGTGGGGGTGGTGGGTGACATGGGTTGGGGCCTGCTGGCAGGTGCCCCACAGTGCTGGGGGGTGGGGGTGGTGGGAGACATGAGTCGGGCATGAGTGGGGGCCTGGTGGAGGCTGCCCCTGGTGGCTGGGGGGTGGGGGTGGTGGGAGACATGAGTGGGGGCCTGGTGGAGGCTGCCCCTGCACTGCTGGGGGGTGGGGGTGGTAGGAGACATGGGTGGGGGCCTGGTGGTGGGTGCCCCTGGTGACTGGGGGGGTGGGGGTGATAGGGGACATGAGTGGGGGCCTGGTGGGGGCTGCCCCTGCACTGCTGGGGGGTGGGGGTGGTGGGAGACATGGGTGGGGGCCTGGTGGAGGCTGCCCCTGCACTGCTGGGGGGTGGTGGGAGACATGAGTGGGGGCCTGGTGGAGGGTGCCCCTGGTGGCGGGGGGGTGGGGGTGATAGGGGACATGAGTGGGTGCCTGGTGGAGGCTGCCCCTGCACTGCTGGCGGGTGGGGGTGGTGGGAGACATGGGTGGGGGCCTGGTGGAGGCTGCCCCTGCACTGCTGGGGGGTGGGGGTGGTGGGAGACATGAGTGGGGGCCTGGTGGAGGGTGCCCCTGGTGACTGGGGGGGTGGGGGTGATAGGGGACATGAGTGGGGGCCTGGTGGGGGCTGCCCCTGCACTGCTGGGGGGTGGGGGTGGTGGGAGACATGAGTGGGGGCCTGGTGGAGGTTGCCCCTGGTGACTGGGGGGGTGGGGGTGGTGGGAGACATGGGTGGGGGCCTGGTGGAGGGTGCCCCTGGTGACTGGGGGGTGGGGGTGGTGGGAGACATGAGTGGGGGCCTGGTGGAGGGTGCCCCTGGTGACTGGGGGGGTGGGGGTGATAGGGGACATGAGTGGGGGCCTGGTGGAGGGTGCCCCTGCACTGCTGGGGGGTGGGGGTGGTGGGAGACATGAGTGGGGGCCTGGTGGAGGGTGCCCCTGGTGGCGGGGGGGTGGGGGTGGTGGGACACATGAGTGGGGGCCTGGTGGAGGGTGCCCCTGGTGACTGGGGGGGTGGGGGTGGTGGGAGACATGGGTGGGGGCCTGGTGGAGGATGCCCCTGGTGACTGGGGGGGTGGGGGTGGTGGGAGACATGAGTGGGGGCCTGGTGGAGGGTGCCCCTGGTGACTGGGGGGGTGGGGGTGATAGGGGACATGAGTGGGGGCCTGGTGGAGGGTGCCCCTGCACTGCTGGGGGGTGGGGGTGGTGGGAGACATGAGTGGGGGCCTGGTGGAGGGTGCCCCTGGTGACTGGGGGGGTGGGGGTGATAGGGGACATGAGTGGGGGCCTGGTGGGGGCTGCCCCTGCACTGCTGGGGGGTGGGGGTGGTGGGAGACATGAGCAGGTGTGCAGGGTAGTCCCCTGTTTTGTGGGCTGCCTGCAGGGGCCGTGGAGGGTGTACAGGGAACACCTGTGAGGACCCACCCAGCCTAATCGCGTGTAAAACTTCCCGCGCACCCCTGAAATGCATGCGCCCAGGCTATTCGCGTGTGGAACTTCCCGCGCACCCCTGAAATACACGCGCCCAGGCTATTCGCGTGTGGAACTTCCCGCGCACCCCTGAAATACACGCGCCCAGGCTATTCGCGTGTGGAACTTCCCGCGCACCCCTGAAATACACGCGCCCAGGCTATTCGCGTGTGGAACTTCCCGCGCACCCCTGAAATACACGCGGCCAGGCTATTCGCGAGTGGAACTTCCCGCGCACCCCTGGAATACACATAGCACGCTGGGAGACATGAGTGGGGGCCTGGTGGAGGCTGCCCCTGCACTGCTGGGGGGTGGGGGTGATAGGGGACATGAATGTGGGCCTGGTGGAGGATGCCCCTGCACTGCTGGGGGGTGGGGTGGTGGGTGACATGGGTTGGGGCCTGCTGGCAGGTGCCCCACAGTGCTGGGGGGTGGGGGTGGTGGGAGACATGAGTCGGGCATGAGTGGGGGCCTGGTGGAGGCTGCCCCTGGTGGCTGGGGGGTGGGGGTGGTGGGAGACATGAGTGGGGGCCTGGTGGAGTCTGCCCCTGCACTGCTGGGGGGTGGTGGTGGTAGGAGACATGGGTGGGGGCCTGGTGGTGGGTGCCCCTGGTGGCTGGGGGGTGGGGGTGCAGGGGGACATGAGCAGGTGTGCAGGGTAGTCCCCTGTTTTGTGGGCTGCCTGCAGGGGCCGTGGAGGGTGTACAGGGAACACCTGTGAGGACCCACCCAGCCTAATCGCGTGTGATAATTCCCACGCACCCCTGTAATACACGTACCCAGCAAAATGGCGTGTGATAATTCCCACGCAACCCTGTAATTCACGTACCCTGCCAAATCGCGTGTGATAATTCCCGCGTACCCCTGTATTACACGTGCCCTGGACAATCGCGTGTTGAACTTCCCGCGTACCCCTGTAATACACGTACCCTGCGCAATCGCGTGTAAAACTGCCCGCGTACCCCTGTAATACACGTACTCTGGCTAATCGCGTGTTAAACTTACCCCGTACCCCTGATATGAACGTTTCCCGCTTTGCGTTCCTTGTTTGGCAGCCCTGTAAACTGGTCCAGGGTTAGCGCAGCCCTTTGCGATGATTTAGCGATTTTGATGGCTTTTCCTTGCGCGAGGGCGTTCTTGGGGGCGTTACTGGCGCTGCTGCAGGGTCGCTGCGATACTCTGCGCCACGGCTGGTTTGGGAGCCTAAAATTCATGAATACGCTGTGCGCGGAAATCGGTTTTAGCGCACGTGCCTGGCGCAGACAATCGCACGCGGACACTCTGCGCCAGCCGCTTGCGACACTTTTCTGCGAAATTCTATGAATTACCCTGAAAGAGTGTAATTGTGCAAGAATACATGATACGCCAAAAAATGAGTAACCACCTTTTGTGACATTTCACCACTTTTTCTTCATCCTCTAGAACCACATCAACTTCTATATCTCTCATGTTGATGTACTTTACCAAACTGATTTACATTTGCAGTTGGAGTACTTGTTCAATAATTGAAATTAACAGCGTTCTAATCACTGGCCCATTTTTAGGATCCTGTAAAAAACTACAAATATCAATGTCTCTTCTGACAAGAGCAAGATAAGCTTAAAGTATAAACAAAAATACACCAAACACAACCCTATGCACATCGCCGTAGGTAAGGACCATAGAGGTTGATTACTTAAAACAAGTATGCACCAAGAAATGAATCAGATATTAGGCTTGTTTCCAACCCTTAATTAGAAACTGTTGTTTAGGCATAACTGTGATACATCAGTACATTTCTAAAATTCAATTTTTCAAGATCCCTAGGGTTCTCATCAAGGGTTTGCACTCCTGCTATAATATCTATAAGGCGTGTCTGTCTGAATCTTAGTCCAAGTGCAAAATATGCAGTTACCAGCAGCTTGCTTTTTCGTCCTTCTTCCTTGTCATCAATTCAGTCTGCACAGGCTGAAATTCTTCTTCTTGTCTTGCTTCTGGATTGGCGATGGTGGGTCTCGCTTTGATATCTTTTTACATCCCCTAAGTGTAACCAAGCTCGCCTTCCTTGAACCTTCACAGCTGAGGGAGTTATATTTTCAATGCAAAAGGGGCTATGGAAACGAGGCATGCCACTGTCTGCTAAATTTCTTTGTGAGGACCGAATCTCACAAAACCTGGGTGCTGATAAATGTTCGAGTGGTGTGGTGGCTGGATTATCTTCATCTGTGTTCTGAGACCTACTGCCCTGGTGCCGGAGTTGATCTGAAATAAGCAAAATGCTAGACATCATATATGTCAAATAGTCATTTAATTCATCACCTAACATTTTAGCTATATTCTGAGAATCAATTCTACTTCTAGATTGAGGTGTGAGAGGTGTTCTCATTCGCCATCCTGTCACTAGCTCGTTGGGGGTGAGGTGGTGGTTCGAGCCAGGCTGATTCCGTAGGGCAAATAAGGCTAAGGGCAGGCAATGCAGCCATCGCTTTTTCGGCTCAACTTTATTTTGGCAAACCTTTCCTTAAAGAGGCAGCTGAGTCTCTCACATATCCTGTTCTCTTGCGGGTGATAAGCAGAAGAAAACTTGTGTTTAATATTTAGTAGGAACCCTATCTGTTCAAAAACCTCATTGACAAAATGTGGGCCATTATTGAATCTCAGCACTTCACACACACCCCATCATGGTAAGACTTCCCGTACTAAAAACTTCGCTGCGTGGCATTAGGGTGTGTGCATGGAACCACCTCGATCCACCTAGAAAACGGACACACCACCACTATCAGATACCTATATCCATTACATACTTGCAGCATATCAATATAATGAATGTGTAAATGCTGAAATGGACCACTTGGATGAGGTATCACCTCTCTAATTGTTCTTAGTGTATGCCCAGCATCAGAATTTTGACACACAATGCAATTCATTATAAAAATGCAACATGCTCTAACAGATTTGGAATGAACCAGTCTTCCGCAATCGCTGCAGCAAGACTCTCCCTAGTCACATGCACTGGGTAATGCAGCTGTTTGAGTGTGACCTTTAATAATGCTACTGGCATCACTGGCTTTCCAATGCTATCTTGTCACCACAATGCTTCTCTGGGGGATAAAGAACACCCCCGTTGCTTCCATAATTCCTGCTCTTCCTGCGGTGCACTTCCATGACTCTCCATTAATTGAGTCATTGGCAATTTATTAAACCCTTTTTGCACTATCATGGTCATGACTACCTTCTCCTTAACATTTGGAGTATCAAAACTTGAAATATCTGGAGAATATGCAACCCTTTTGGCTTCTACGTCTGTGGCTTTGTTTCTGCAAGTGATAAAATCTGTTAGCTTAGCACATTTAATGACTGGTATGGCCACTGGGAGTTGTAGTGCCTTAATAAGTCTGTCCAATAAGGATGCATGTTGCAGTGGAGTGCCATCCGCATGGAGGTAGCCCCTTATTTCCAACATGCTAACCTTGCATGCATGGTTGACATCACATAGGCAGAGACACTGTACACCATCACTTCCTGCCCTTCGTGTTTCTAAAGAGTGACAATAAGGGATACCAATTCTGCTGCTTTCGCTGAAAAGTGAGATGGTAGTCTTGCACTGGCTACAACTTCAAATTCTCTATTTAATTTGTGCCTTACTACCGCTGCGCTTGAATGCCTCCACACACTAGTTTGATCAATTCTTGAAGAATCATCAATGAAGAGAATTTCCCCTCCTGACAAAGCATTTTCTTTCACACAGTGTTTTTCATCACAGAACCCAATATAATTAGCAGAGTAATGTACATGATCACCATCAACTATTGGTTCGGCTACAAACGTGGTGGAATTCACTATTTTACCTCTCACAATTTTAATTGTTGGGTTTGAAATCAGTAATTTATAAGCAAAAGCTCTTTGCAATGTCAACATGCCTTTGGGTTTTTCTAAAATGGCAAACAGAGGATGTTCCACCAAAAGGGTTATAGAGCAGCCCATGACAATACTTGTAGACTTCTCAGTTGTGAATGCAGCGGCTGCCAATGACTGTTCGTAGGGAAACTGTTCCTTCATAACCGGGTCTAAAATCTCACTGCAATATGCTAGAGGTTTGTACCCCAGTGTGGTCCTCTGTGTAAGCACTGCTGCCATGACTGTCCCATTTGTGTATGAAAACAAATAATATTACTCGGCATAATTGGGGATTCCCAAAACAGGAGCCGTACAAATTGCTTTTTTCAACTCTTCAAACCCTTCTTCCATTTCTTCAGTCCATTCTGTTTTTACCTTATCCGCTTGTGCTTTCTTTAAGGCTTGCACAAGGGGTCTTGTGTATGAACTGTAATCAAACACCCAGGATCTAAAATAGTTGCACAATCCCAGAAACAGTTGCATCTGTTTCACTGTATGTGGCTTTGCGTTCATGATCGCCTCAGCTCTTTCAGGTGTCACTCTCTTTCCCTCATGTGAGATTAACTGCCCTATGTATTACACCTCTTCTTGACAGTATAATCATTTTTCCTAGCCTACTTTATATTCCTTGTCTGCTAGAATAGTCATCAACTGAATTGAGTCTTGTCTGCACTCATCTTCCATGGTGCTACAAATTAAAATGTCATCTACGTACTGTCTCACCCCACTCTTAAGACCAATATTACATAAGTCCATCTGCAGGACTCTGTTAAAGATGGATGGAGACTCACAGTACCCCAGGGGCAAAAGAGAATGTTTCAGTCGAGTTTGGTGGAATGTAAAGGAAGTCAAATCTTGTGAATCATTGTGCAACGGGATCGAGAAAAGTGCCTTTTTCAAATCGATCACCATACAATATTGAGTTTCCACTGGGATACTGCATTGTATTGATGCCGGATTAGGAACAAAATGAAACTCTGCTTCTACAATCTGGTTAATCAGTCTCATATCTTGTATAAATATCCACGACCCTCCTTTTGATTTTTGATAGGATACACCGCAGTGTTACATGATGATTCTGATAGCACCAGAATAACTTGCTCCATTAGTGCTGAGATAGTCTGAAATGTTCCCTCATCAGCTTCTCAAGACATGGGGTACTGTCTTTCTCGAGGTAAAATTGCCCCTGGCTTCAGCTTTATTTTAACTTCCCAATCCTTTATTCAGCAGATGCACATCATAAGGGCCTGTAGTCCACAGGACACTTGACACCTTCTCCAAATCTTCTGGAAAATATGCTGGGCGCTGCTGCCTTATTGCCATTCGCTGTGGGATTTCCCTTTTCTCTATTTTTATCCAATATGTGATGCTCATAAAAAACACCCTCTCATCGTCTGTTTGGTCTTCTCTAAACATGTCGTCATCAGTAATGTCAGCCAATTTATACCCTTCTTCGAGAGCTATTTCTGTTCTCCATGGTCTAACCTCATTGTGCATTCCTTCAAGCCTCATCATTTTCCTTCATACTATGGCTGCTTCCAATTCTATAGGGATTGTCTGTCCCTCCTCTTCATCCATAGGTATCTGTGGTTTGAACAAAAACTCATCAGGTATCCTCACTGTTTTCCACTCTAAGCCAGGTAACCATGTCAGTAGAATACTCACTCCGTACAAGAAAACTTCTGGCTCTACTGGAATGCCCCGCAGAGCTACTTGCCCTGTGAACGCCAGTATAAATTTGCCCATGTTTAAATAGTGTATTCCTGTAGTGGAAAACACTATCCCTTGGTCAGTAAATGAGATTGTCATGTTAGGTTTTGTCATTAAATCTCTTCCCAAAATGTTAACTGGTGTCTGCCACGAATATAACAAAGGAACAGACGTGTCACACTCTCCTATAGAGACAGGTAATTTATCAGTAAACAGCAATTCGACTTGTAGCTCCAGAGAACCCTTGAGCATCCATGACAATTCCCGACATTGGATATTTTTCCTCCCGTATACATGAGTGAGTAGCCCCAGTGTCTACTAGAAAAGAAAAGGATTTGCCTCCTATCGTTACATCAACCCTTGGTTCCTCTTGGGGGTCTGGTGTAACAGTACTGAACACATCAAGTCACCCTGTGAGCTGTCCTATTGTGGGTATAAGCATATTCCCTTTCCTGCGAAAGGATTTCCTCCTACCACAGTGGCACATCCTATCCTGGGTGTCAGTACCTGTCCTGTGTTTGCGTATTGCTGTGCCTGCATAGGGGCTTGTTGTGATTGCCCTTGCATTGGATTCATTTGCACTTGCCCTGGTTACTGTACCTGCTGTGCTCTCAGTGCTTGTGTCTGATACAATATCTGTTCTTGGGCGAACCCCTCTCTGTCTGTCTTGACTTCCACATACATGCGCAAGGTGCCCTGTCATCCCACAAGTCCAACATACTGGGGGTGCTCGCCTAATAAGTCCCCATTGGTTAAATCCTCCCTGTGTATTCTGATTCTCATTCTGGACATTCTGAAATCCCCCTTGATTATTTTGGAATCCACCCCTTCCACCTCTATTGCCCATACCTCTGCCCCGTGGCATGAATCCATATCCACCTTGATCCATCGGGTGTTGATTATTTGCCTGCAATGCACCTATTGTTTGCTGAATTCCCAACCCTTCTCCACTCGTCAATACGGCCCCTTCTATGGCGTACTTTGACAATTATTTCAGAGCTAGGTTGGCTTCCTCGATTTTCCTAGTCTCATCCTTTTTCATATTTTTCTTTTGCAATAGCCAACAGTGATGCACTATTGTCAACTCTGTCATCTCTGCTCATGGTTTTGCTTCCATTCCCACCTGTTTCTTCATTTGTCTCTGTACTGGCTCGGGCAACCCTTGTACATAAAATGTGGTCAAATGATGCCACAATTTCTTCCCATGGCTCCCTCGTTTCGAGCTGCCATCGCTCTTGAATATCCTGAATATAAGCAATAGGGTCTTCATCTTCCTTCATTTTACGTGTCATAATTGCACCCATATCTGATGTGTTGGGATATTGTACTCTGAAAGCCCTCCAGACATCTGCTCTACAATTGTTAAACAGCACTCCATCATGCGCTGTATTCTGTGCCATCATACCCGACTATCCTGCTCTCCTCCATTTGTCATCAGCTCTTTCCCAAGAATGGCTGCCAGGAGACCCTTAATGTCCCCTATGTCCAGCGTGTTTCCTCCTGTCATTTTCTCTAATTCGTATATCCATTTTTCAGCACCCGCAGTCAAACTCGGGAGCTTGCACCTTAAATTATCCTTGTCCATTTGTGGCCAAGGAATATAATGTGGTCTGGCTACTCCTTTTTCCAATAATGGAAAACAGTAAACCCTAACCCGCAATCGGCTCCCATCATCAGCCTTTCTATGGTGGGGACAATTGTTCCTGACTTCTTGCTGGTAACAATCTTAATCTGCTCACATATGGCGGTGATTCTCCCTTTTCACTACACGAACATCCTCGGGGATGCTCTCGATATGCTATAGGATCTGGCATTCTATCCTTAGGGTGTTCCAAATCTGACCATCTCACTTCATTGTCAGTGGCGTAACACAAAATGTGGGGGCCCCCCTACGAGCCATGCTGAGGGCCCCCCCAACTCAGCAACAAATCACGGGTCACGCCAATCTCTGGGCCAGCCTAAATTGTCACGCTTGCGCAATATACACGAACGTGCTGCTGAAGGGGTATGCTGCACACTGCACTAGGAGAAAGGTATAAATATGTATTTTAATGCAATATACAGCACACTTTCTGTGAAAAAATGGCTATAAAGCCACCGTGTTTTCAATTGTTTTGTAGGGTAACACCAATCCGATACATGTAAGTCACCAACAGTGCACAGGAACATGAATGCTTTGCTATTAAAAATGCCATGCCACAATGAAAACATGTTCAACTGGCTGCACAATGTAGACCAGTGTAGACTCGTAATAACATTACAGTAAAGCATGCCAGGCCACATTTAGACATAACTAGACTGGTTGCACCAAAATGCCAGTCAAAGCAATAACACTCATCAAGAAGAGAGCACACATTAAAGCCTGCGTCTCCGCGGCCTCTACCAACACGGCCGAACTCTCTAAAATCTGCAAGGATCTGGTCAATTCCTGTTGCAGGCTGTATCTCTCCTGTTCCCTCCAAAGCCCTCTGTACGGCTCTGGCCTCTCACTTCTCTGATGAATCTCAGAACATCCTGTCCTCTATCTCCTCTTCCTCTCCCTCTTCCTCTCTCGGCCCCCTTTGGCCATCTCTATGTCTCTCCCTCCTTTTTCCTCTTTCTCTCTGACAACACCTGACAAGGTTTCTAGACAAGTCTGATCTATGAAAGCGTTGTCCAAACAGGTGCTCCTCTGCTCCTCCAGAACCATCAAGACCATATTTATTTCCTTCACGCTCCCCTCAGCCTCCTCTCCTCTCTCACTCATTCCTGACTGTCTATCGGCGATTCAGGATTGGTGCGCCTCCAACGATCCCTGCCTTAATGCCAGTAAAACGGAGATCCTTCTCATTGGGACCCTGGTACCAGCTTTCCCTCTCTCACTCTGGCCGTCCGCCTTGGGACCTCTTCCTTCACCTTCCTGCGAGGCAAAAAACCTTGGTGTCATGTTCTATGCCACTCGCTCTTTCTCTCCTCACATCTCCAATGTCACCAAGAGGTTTCACTACCAGCTGCTCCTCCTCAAAGGGACTCTTCCCTTTCTCACTTTCCACCAGAAGCTCACTGTCTCCAGAGCCCTGGATCTCTCTAGGCTGGACTACAGCAACAGCCTCTTTCTCGTTCTGCCTTCCTCTACTCTCCGTCATCTGCAACTAATCCAGAACAGGACTGCAAGACATATCCTTGGCCTCAAGCCCAGGGATCATAGCTTCTCTTCAGCCCTGAAATCTCTCCACTAGCTCCCGGTGGATGCAAGGATCAAGTTCAAGACCCTTTGCATTGTCCACAAGGCTTTCTGGGGTTGGGGCATGCACTACATCCAACGCTCTAGTCCAAAATACCTCCCTTCTTGAGCCCTTCGCTCAGTTACCTCCAACGCTTTAAGGGTTAGACGCTTCTCCAGGCAGAGAGAGGGGGTAGATCTATCTCCTCTGCTGGTGCCTCCCTCTGGAATGGCCTCCCTGCCCCTTCAAACTTGAGCCGGACCATCTGAAGTTTTCGGAAGCAGCTAAAAACTTTCCTTTTCTCCTCTGCTTTCTCTCTCTCCCTTCCCTGCTGACCTACCTGTCTGCTGTACTGACCGGTTCATTAGATACCCTCAGAGTCTCTCTGAGTGCAGGCTCTTTCTTGAGCTGTCACCCTTGCACTGTCTCTGTGCCCACCATGCACTTAGGGGCCGTAACTGTAACCCTGCAGACCCTTGTTCTCCTTGCACTACCAATAGCTGCGCTGCCCTGGCTGCACTTATTCAGAGCATTGCAGCCCTGTTTCCCCTCCCCTCTTACTTGCACTTCCCCCTCCCTTTCCTCTTGCACCTCTCGTTCTCACAATGATACAAGGCCTAGTGAGATTGTTTGCCTTGTCCTCCCTCTATCTTCCCTACCTTGTCTTGTCGCACATAGAAACACTTGTCTGCAGGTGCGTTATAAATGACTTTTATCATTTTTTCACAGATGCCCAGAAAAATATACAATGCCGCAAATAAGAAATGGCTAGACTGGCAGTACCCAAATGCCAATCTAGCCAGGTAATTACACTTAGCAGGACTGCTTTATCAGAAACTCCCAGTTAAAGAAAGTCATACCAAACTGAGGAATGACTAGACTGGCTGCACCAAAATGCCTCTCTAGCCACTAATACCACATATCATGCCTGCTTAGCCTGAACATGGACAAACATTATGATTTATTGCACAATCCTGCCCCCCACACATCCCCTCTCCCTCCCACCCCCTCCCCCAACCCCCAAAATCTGCTCCTTGACCAAGAGTTACATCCACGTCCCTCTTCCTGGTACCAAAGCTTACGTATGAGGCTCATTGCCTCATAGGTAAGTACTGGGATGAGGAAGAGTGGGACTAGGAGTAATGAAGATTACAGGTAGCCAAGTCAGGCATTACCTCCATGTACCTCTACCTCTACCTCATCCCAGTACTTGTGTATGAGGCAGAGTACACAAGTACTGCCTCATACATAAGTACTGGGACAAGGAATGATAGGGCTAGGAGTAATCAAGGCATTAAACACAAGTAGTGGTGCCACACCATTGAGTTGACTGGGTTTCAGCACTCCCCTCCCCCCTGACATTTTGGGCTATGTTGACTCGACCTGGCTGACCTTTAGAGCAATTGCCGGACAGAACAGGACACAGATGTTAAACGGCACCCGGGTTTTGCTGTTAATAATGGCCCAGCAATTTCCAACGTTAAACATTTCACTGCTAGTAGCTGCATGCAAATGCCACATTTTTTAGGCAATTGAAATTGCAATGTGGGTCTAGTACTTGCATGCCAGGGGAGTGATTGGAAGGGTAGAGAGGGAATAGGAGACTTAAAGGAGAGAGTTAACTGCTTGTAACATTGAAGCTGCACTAGAATAGTCTCATTAAAACGCGTAAAGAAGTTAGATGCCCCCACACAAATAAGTTTGCCCCTCCCCACCAGCCGTGAAGTTAGCGCCTCTCCCAACATTTGAAGGGTTAGCCCCCTGAAATGTAGGTTTTGTTGTGCCCCTGTACACAAGCACACACACCCAGCCATCCATACATTTAAGTGTGCACCCTTTCACCATGCAGGCACACTTAGGCAGACACCCATACATTTAAGTGTGCACCCTTTCACCATACAGGCACACCCAGGCAGCCACGCATACATTTAAGTGTGCACCCTTTCACAGTACACGCATACACCCAGATCCAGCGACCCATACATTTATGTGCACCCTTTCACCATACACTCACACAGGCAACCACCTATACATTTAAGTGTGCACCCTTTCACCATATACTCACACATGCACACGTTATGGGGTTCAGGGGTGCCATATTACTTAAAAAAGAAATTGGGGCTCATTACGGGTCCGGCAGTAACCGCGGCGGTGCTACCAGCAAGTTGCCTCCAGGCCCGTATAAAATTACCGGCGCCTGACTTCCCAGTGCCACCGGGCTCTTTCAAATCCGGCGGCCGGGAAGTCAGGCGCCAGTAATTTTGGTAATCCACATTCCCTTGGAGTCCCATAGGACTCCATGGGATTGGGGACACAGGAGCACCGGCACCTTTGTTAACGGTGCTGGTGCTTCCATGAAGGGTCTGCCTACCGTGGCCGCTGTGCCCGGCAGGGTCAGACCTGTCGGAAACAGCAGCCCCAGGAGGTAGACCTGTAATATGCCGGTCCGGAAACAACGGTGCCGGTAAGATTACTAGCACCATTGTTTTCGGGCCGGCATGGTCAGAATGAGCCACATTGTTTCTTTTTTACGTCACTCTAACTTCATTAAGAAATGATTCAGTTAAGGACCGAACCATAACGGAAATAATTTCTTTATGAAGGCAGAGTGACTTCAAAAATAAAAGTCATAGGGCTCCCACCCACCCCATGACAGGGAGCCCTTCAGCCTAGGGTCTTCCATGAGATGGGTTAGGGGGAGCCCACAGCCTTCAAAAGGAAAGTTTCTTTTTGTAATCACTCTACCATCATAAAGAAATGATTTCTGTTACAGAAATAATGTCTTTGTTAATGCAGAGTGAATTAAAAACAAAACTTTTTTTTTGTTGAGAAAAAAAATCTTTTTCTTTTTTTTCTTAGTGGTGCCCCCTCCCAAGACATGTGCCGGCAGGGCCCCCCGCACCGCAGGGGCTGCAGGGGCCCCAGTTACGCCAGTGTTCCTTGTCTAGCTGCAGGCTTTCTTCAGGGGTGCATGTGCTCCCCCCTCTTACCTCAAGGATGGACTCATGCTCCTCATCTGACATCTCTTATCCACAAGAAATATGACTGCCCTCCCCTTCACCCTGTTCCATGTTCAGGCTGCTTAAGGACAATGCCCTAGGCTCAAGACGGTACAGTTTTTCATCACTCTGAATCTGGAAGGCTAGGGATTGATCCCTTTTTCCCGATTTCCATAATTACTTCCTATGCAAAAATGTTCTTCTTCTGATGCTATTCTGGATACCCCCGGCGTTGCTTCCTTTATCAAAAGGAAATCTTCTATTCTATCCCATCATATTGCTGGACTCGGCCCTACTGGCTCCTTTCGAATAAGGCTGGTCTCAAGATTCCACTGCCTCCTCCTTCATTCTAGCTCTTCATTTAACTCCATTAATTTTCTCGCTTCTCTTCTAATTCTGTCTTCCTCTTGCTTTGGTTCTTCTCTTCTTACTCCTGCCCTCCTTTCCTCTTCCTCTCTTCGCCTCTGTATTCTTCTGTTTCTTCTTCCTCCTCTCTTTTCCTTTCCAATCTATTTCTTTCTTATATCACTCTCTGCCTGATATATTTTCTTTGCTCTTCTGCCCTTTCTTCCTTTTTCTCTTGCTCCTCTTGAAACATATGCTCTTGTTGCTCCCTACTCTTTCTTTTATGCTCATCTTCTTTCAATCTCTGCTCCTGTTCTTTATCCCTTTTAGCCTGTTCGTCCTTATCTTCCCTTTGCCTGACTTCCTCATTGCTTTTACCATCTAGCTTGAGTAATATTTGTCCACCCATCCATTCGATCCGTACGAGCGTTACCCCGTCATCTTTATCCTTTTCTCCTTTCCATCTCTTGATCTCTCTTTCTATTTCTGTCAACACATTCGACAGTTCACTCTTTTCCTCTCTGTCTTGTATAGTCCTAGAAATCTCCTCTCTTCTCTTATTCTCCTTAGGACTATCGTGCCTGCTATAAGTGGGCAGTTCGTATATCAGATTACTATGATCTGCCATCGTTTTCAGTTCCTTTAAAGGATACAACCCTACATCTTCCATACTAGCACCTTTCTCTTCAGGTGAAGTAAGGGGAGCTGAAGGCTCAGCACCTTCCTTCCTACATTGGATAAGCATCCACTCCTCAGGTGGTGGATCCTCTCTCTCTTCCTGGTAAATTTTCCAGAGTTCTAAAATAGCTAACCTTTTCTCCAATTTCTTCCCCTTGTACGCAGCGTGCAAGTATGTGGTCATGTGTTGCAATATTGCTTTTGACAGCGACCCCCCTTGTGGCCACGGCATGAACATCTTATCTGCCATGCCTTTCACCCAGTCTGCAGTATACTGTTTGAGCTTGGACATGTGTTTTGGCAATGTCTTGCATAAGTGCATAAGAGGAGTGTCTCCCATAATAACAAGTCTCAATTGACTGTCAATACTTTCCAGATTTATTAAATTACCCTTAAGTCACCTTCTTTCCAGTACAAAAATAATAAATATGAACACACGCCACCAATCTCCACTCAATCCTCTAGTCTATCAATTAGCTATTCTTTACTAAGGTATTTACTTATAACTTCTCAATTTTTTCTCAATGATTTCATAACTTCTACTGCTTCTTCAATATTTCTATTCAGCAGACAAACAAAACAAACAAAACAAACTAGTCAACTTTACACGTTTACATACATCACTGTGCTTGCACTTTTTTCTCCCTCGCTTTTAATTTAAATACCCTATACAGGGTATGAGACATCACCTTATGTAAACCTGTTTATACGTTATATATTTCTCACTACTCCGACTGGAGTTTGAGATGTCTCCTTCTGAAGCCCCATTGGGCCAGGTCTCTCTAGGTGGTCTCTGTATCTCTACACAATAGTTCTCATTACATAAAAGTCACCACAATCACGTCCCCTTAGTTTTCCATTCCTCTTAGTCTACTCACCATTCGTTCGTCATTCGAATCAAGGCCTTCAGTATTGTTTCCTCCTCCAAACAACCACTTTGACTTACGACCGCAGAGCACCCATGGAAACTGAGCAGGAATTTCTTCAAAGGGGGACCTGCCCACTGTCTCAATCCTACTTGAAAGTTTTCTATTTGGCCGCTCTCCATAGGAGAGCCCACAATCTTCCAGCTAGACGCCGCAGGATGTCCGATCGTCCGAATTTTTGGAGCTGAACTATGTGGATCTTATTAAAATAATCCTCTGCTACCACATGAGCTTTAGAGCATGCAGTGGATGGGAGACAGAATAACTCTGATACCAAATAATCGGACGAATTTAGGAAGATGGCAAAGTATTCTGTATATTATCAATTATCTAAAACGGAGTTACAACGGACGTCGCACAGGCCTTCTTGTACATTTCATAAAAAAACACACTTTTATACTGAAAAATCATCATAAGTGACTTCATACTGTGTGGCAACTAAGAAAAACCTACCAGGGATTATTATAGGACTAAGGGGAACATCTAAGTATACTTTCTATAAGGGATCAGGTTGTGATTGGGTCTCTACTGTCAGGTGGACATATTGTGCTAATCTCTAGTGCAAGTCATACTCAACACTATTTAGAACGCAATTTAACATTGGCATTGGGAGGATAGCTCAGGAGCAACGTGCTTGCCTTGGAAGCAAGATGACACTGAGCAACACAGGTTTGATCCCCGAGTCTGTGCATAGAAACCTCTGGGTATTAAGCGCGTTATAAATAACCTATCATATCATATCATAACATTGGTTCTCAAACTATGTGGCTCTTCATTATATGGCCCATTGGTTGGCACACTCGTGCCATGTCTGCAACATTTGGTTCATTTAGCAGCAAGTAAGCTCATACCCAGGTGCTGGGAGGTGGACATGGCTTTGCCTCCCCATCCAATTAGCCCATCGTCTCTCATCACCCAAACCTTAAGTCATGACGATTGTCTTTGAACTTGGCCTCACAATGTATTCTCATCTCTGGGAACATAAGGGAGTTTGGGCATGCACTTATCTTAGTTCTGGAACTGCATGGCCATCTCTATTTTCATCCTTGGCTCCATGATTGGAGACCACGATTTGGTCCATTTTGCAGTAATTAAATGTCTTAAAACAAATAAACTTGGCACACATGGTGTTCTTTTCTCTTCTCTTTAATAAGGGAGTATTTAGCTTCTCACGTTCACTGCATTTGAGAATGGATAACCCACCTTGGCTTGCTCCAACTTTGATACCAGGCCTGACAACTTCACCACCCAAGTCAGCGATCTATGCTAATTTGTTGCTGCGACACAGCTCTCGGTCCTTCTTTCTCTGGGGGTTTGAGTTTACTACTATATGACGTGGATGTCCAGTTTCTATGCAATGGCAGCTTTGCCTGCAATCTTTTCACTACGTATAGCCAGCTTCTATGGTCATTTAGTCTACTTGTGTTACTGCATTTGTACAATTATTGAACAATTTATTTTTCTTCAGTGCGTCACACATGCAGTCTTCTTTTCACATATGGATGTTTACTCCATTCTTAACCTCGTCATTAGTTTCTATACGGTTCAAACATTCTCTTCAGTCAACCTTCTTAGTGTGTCACTTCTCGTTCCTTGTGACATCACTTGCTCCTCTTTTGCTCCTTCTCATATTCCTTCGGGGAGTTCCTCCCTTAGGTTATGATCTCTTTGGGCATATATCTGGTATGGTTTTCGCAGTGGATACCTTTTCCGAAACACTCATTGCCGTATGGTTGCACCTGCTGGTGTCAAGCATGGTGCAGTTTGAGGCTCCCAACATACCGGAAGGAGGGGGTGGGACTTTCTGCAGAGGCATTCAGCTGCTCCTCTCCACTACTTCATAGATAGCTTAATCAACCGAAGACATACATTTGCAAGCAAGTGCAAGAAAGTGCAATACATGCAAGTAGGATAAACATAACAAGTAAGTGCAACAGAGCAGGGGTCAGCCGGATACATCAGCCAGAAGTGGTTGAAATGAGCAAGAACGGTCGGGAGCGGCACTCCACTACTTTTATTTTTTTACTGTTAACAGTTCCACTACTTTTTGCAACCATTTCCACCATTCTGGAACTGTTCTTTGTGAAGTTAAACCCCACTTCTCCACTTTACCACCTGATAGCAGTTACAACTAAACTGACATCTGTTTCTACTCAATTGACTGTCAATGACCATAGCTTCGGCCCTTGAATAATGTGCTGCAGTTGCTCCCTTCCTCTCTACTCTATCCCCGTCAGGGTCACAGTTCCACTACTGGTACACTTCTACCACTTCCTACAGACCATTGGAGTCTACAGCGTGCATGCCCTAACAGACCGCCCTGGAACACCGCGCATGAGCCGTTGCCCTTCACCATCAGACCAGTCCACATGAAGATCCTGGGAGTGTGGTTCAGATACGAAGGTGCTGCGATGAGGACGTGGGATGAACGAGTGGCGAAGGCCAAGCAGAAGCTAGGACTCTGGAGCCTGTGGAAGCTGACCATCGAGGGGAAGATGCTTGCCCTGAGAAACAACGTGCTACCACTGCTGCAGTATATGTCGCAGGTCTGGCCCGTGTAGAAGAGGACGGCAAGGACCACACCCGCATGGTGTTTTACTTCATCTGGAACTCCAAGATGGACTGAGTGACGAGGGACACGATGTACAAGGATCACGAGAAAGGAGGTAAGAGAGTGCCGGACATCCCCACCATCCTGAGAGGCTTCTTCACCTGCACCTGCACGAGGATCACGCTGAAAAGCAGCAACGAGAGTCATGTGGCATTCCTGATGGCCTGCTCCTTCCTCCTCCTTGCCTGGCAAAGACTGGGGTGGGCAGAGTGGACCACCAGGATCCCATACAACTTGATGGTGCCATGCTACTATGCAGAAGCAGAGCAGTTTGTGAAGGACTTCCAGCTGGAGTCAGTGGCGCGAGACCAGTGGAAGACCGGGGCCATCCACGCACGCATCCGTGAGAGGGACATCTGCGAGCAGATCATAAGCTACCTTCAGCGACCGGCGAGCACGTTTGGGAGAGCATTGCATCGGAGAGGCTGACGAACAAGCAGAAATCTGAGATCCTACACAAAATAGGAAACTATCCAACAATCCTGAAACAGGTGGCAGGGTATAAAAAGGGGCAATGAAGGCCAGAGAGTGAGAGGCTTGGGAGAGTGTTTCAGAGAGGCTCATCAGCAAGTGGAAGAGCAGAAGTTCAGTGCGGGTGGCAGAGCTTACTTGGTGCCATAACTTTGTGTCTAGGAGGAACAAGGCAGCTTGTGAAGCACTTTGCATCAAGCTTGCTGGGGGTTATACCCCATACCCAGGTGAAAGATCATTCTGAGAGAGCACATGTCCATCAAACTGCCGGGGGGGTGGGGGGGTATGATCCTGTGATTGCCAGAAAGAGAAAGGAGCTTTTCATAACCATCTGGGGCTGTAACCCAGGCAATGGAAGGAGCCAGAGAGCCCTCAAAGTACAGAAAGCGAGTAACTAAGCCTTTAGTCGGCTCAAATGCAGGAGGCAATCCTTGGCAGACAGAACAGAATAGCGTCAGCCCATAGAATGAAAACGTGGGGTGAATTACCTGCTACGGCTCGTATTGGGCACACCCTACGGCAAAGGGGAATATTGAAGTCTTGTTGGTAGGTGTGTGAAATAACCTCAGCGATCCTGGGAAGACGATGTGAGGAGACTCTGGTACAACTAGAGTGTGGTAAATAACGAGTCTTTACCGTGGAAGTGATAGTTACCAATGTATTGGATATATAAAGGACCCCACATCAACAAGCAGCGTATCCTCAGTCATTTAATTGCAGCTGTCAAAATTCACCATGCATCATGACATTCTAGCGTGGACACTGAGAATGTCATCCCACTGGCACCGAATACAGCATAGGCTCCCCTAATATAATGTTGAAATAGAAGCGAAAGGGCAAAGCAATTAAATCTCCATAATTGTAATAATTATAGCTCTAGGGAAATGGAGGTTAAATAAATCACACTACAATATCTAATTGAAGTTTCCCCACAAGGACACGCATATAACAATTAACATAACTGAGGATCTCCATTAAAATGAAACATCATAATGTTCCACATGATATGATATGATATGGCATTTATAACGCGCCTATACACAAGTGTTTCAAGGCGCGACAAGGCAAGGGGGAGGGGGGAAACAAAGGTAGGACAGACAACGATCCTACTAAGCAAGAACAAATATTAGCTCAATAGTACTATTCATAATCATCATATTTGGCTGGTCCTCGCCTTACACGAGCAGCAGGTTGTCCACTAGTTTGATCCTCACCGTCTACACACATTTCTTCACCAGTTCTTACACTTCTGCCATTATTTTCCGGTAACTGTCCAACACGGTACCTTCTCCAACATGGGCCCACTCCTCGGTGCTGTGACCACTGGCTGCTGGTAGCTCATTCCTCATGCTTCTCTTCTTATACCACTTATCGGTATCAGTTTATATTATCCCTTTAAATAATGTCACCATACATATAGTCGCCATGAAACGGCATTGGTGACATTATTTATTATTTAGGGGGATAATATATGGGGTAAATGGGGGAGGGGTTGCAGTGGTGTGCCTTGCTCCATTTAAAAAAATGTGGGGTTGCAGTCGCCGGAAAACAGCATAGGCGACATCATTTAGGGGGATAATTTATGGGGTAAATGGGAGCAGGGGTGTCCCTGCAGGTTCCATGGGGGTAATATCGCAGGAAAAAATAGTGCCATTCTAATATGGCGATATTTTTGCCAGGATATTATCACATGGAACCCACTCATCATCCATATTTTTAAACATACTCTGTTCAACCCCTCCTGTGGTTCGTTTCACAATATCACAATTCCTCATGATAGCTACCCTAACCATACCCCACTTCTTCCTGTCACTTGTCACAACATGTCTCCTACCGATACTCACTACAACAATAGGTTCATAATACCATGAGCACCCCTTAGGAACACTAAACATTATTTTCACTATTACCATATCACCCATCTTTGCAGAACACAACCAACATTTCTCAGTAACACTCCTTCCACTCCCTGTTATTGGCATGCGCCATTGTATTGTCTTGTGCTCTAGCGCCTTGAAGCATCTGGGTGCTAGATGGAATTACCAATAAAATATCTCAGACGAAATAACCAGACAGACTCAAAGGATAAAAGAAGAAAACTTCCCCCTCAAGCACTGAGGGTTGGGGGACTGCTACTCTGATGCGCAACGACATCAAATATAGCTCTGATATTCAACCCACGAACGACGTTGCTGCAAAAATTAGCAATCCAGACCCAGAGTCCCTAAATGAGCCTAACAAATGGTATAAAAATAGAAAATGTATTGTTTCAACCACTGCGCATAGACCATTAATGAATCCTTAACGTAATGAACAGTCTCATCAATAGTTAATGGTATTAGTCCCAATTCTCACAAAATACAGATTTTCAATAGATTCTTCACGTTCAGATTTGTATATAATTTCAATCAGTGATTGGTCTGCTCCTGCCAACACGTGTTTCGACCTTATAGAACAGAGGTCTTCTTGAGGGCCAATATATTACCTTTTCACATTCAATTAAATAATGAATAATCAACATAAAATACACAAATGACAAAATCAGCATCATTTTCCAAACACAATTCAAATTCAAAACAAATGTTGAAATGATCAGTATTTTTTGTCCACAATATAAATACCACATAACAAGCAAATCAGGAAGCGTTTTGCATCCAGGGGATGAAGTGTCATTATCAAACGTAGACATAAAAAAGAAAAGAGACCAAAAATACTACTATAGTTTCTTTACATCAGTTGTTGATATGACTCAAGGGCATTTACTAATCATTTCCCATCCTCTAATAAAAATCCTATCCGTTCACATTACACCACCATGTCTAACGTAATTAGTGATTTAACTCAATATAGCCTTATTACTGTGACCCTTCAGCATTCCCCATGCCATAATATTCAGACAGGTATATTTGTGTGGAATGGTATCTTACACATCTATGCGTCCTGCAATTAGTCCCATATAACTGCTATCTTACTCTCACCCGTCAGTACCTTAACTAAACTGTGCACAAATGCCCTGAGGTGCATTTTTTTAATGATCCCAAGGTGGGGTGATACCTTAACTTCTTAGTTAACTTAGTGTTGTAACTGAATAATAGATTGGTGTCCCAACAGCTCCTATTGAATCTATAATTCAAAATGCTTGTACATCAGTCACAGACCATCCATTATTCCATATGTATTGGATATTAGGATAGTGCATGTCCTACCATTCTGGCTGGACAAATAGTTCTGGTCCCATTTGATTTAATAGACATGTTTCACCTCCCTGGATTGGAGAAGCACTTCTTTACCTACAAATATATGCTGTAAGTACCCACTAATATCTTATTTTAACATTTGATAAATATCTGTCTAATTCTAAATACTATTATCTATTAATAAATAACTAGGGTAAGAGTTTATAGTGAGTTACTAAATGCCAGTCCTAACATTTAATACTAACAAAATGATCCAATGCACTCTCATAGATCTACCTGGCTTGCCCCCCCCTTTCCAATTTCGAGGTTAAAGAACCTCTCTTACCTATATTCTGCTTCAAATAGCATAATAATGTTGCTTGCAGTGGTCTTCAGGGGTCTGCTCCGCCCAACCGAGCTGGAGCAGACCACATCGTTAAATATTCATGATCAAGCAAGGGATATTTAAGGATGTGGTCTGCTCCAGCTCGGTTGGGTGGAGCAGAACACTGCAGGCAACATTATTACTGTCAATCTATAACCTTCATTTAGGGCTATCACTGTTCTCCATCCCCTTCCCTCATCATCTGTCCCATGAAGCATCACCCTTTCTTCTCTTCCCACTGCTGCTTCTAATACCCGAGTAATAACGTGTCCTTCCTCATCATCCATAGGAATGTCTGGCCTTTACACAGATTTATCAGGTATCCTTATTATTTTACTCATCAATGTAGGTAACCATGATAATAAAAAGTTCACTCCATACAAAAATACGTCCTCATCTAGAGGGACTCCCCTTAAGGCTTTCTTTCCTGCAAAGACTAATATAAATTCCCTCAAATTTATGTAATGTATCGCCGGGGTTGAGCACACTATGGGCTTCATTACATGGTAGGCGGTAAGGGTTTACCGGTACCGGTATTTTACCGGTACCGGTAAATCCTTACCGAGTTACTACGAGGTTCCTTTGCGGGTTGGGGAATTTAACGCCTGCTTTTTGCAGGCGTTAAAAACCAACCTGCAAAGGGACCAGTGGAGCTAATTACGGTACCGCAATTTGCGGTATCGTAATTAGCGCCTTCCCCATTCCCATAGAGCCCTATGGGGCAAAAATGGGATTGGGGAAGGGCAATGGTGGAAGGGGGAATTACTGCCCCGCCAACCTTGGAATGGGGCGGTAATTCCCCTTTCCACCAAGGCGGTGCCGGTATTTTACCGGCATGAACCATGGCACTAATAGCACCTTGGTCCACCGCCTACTGTGTAATGAGGCCCTATGTCTTCATCAGCAAAATATATCGTCATGTTAAGTTTTTTCATTAAATCACATCCTAGTATGTTCACCGGTGCCTGATTAGAGTATAGCAATGACATGGACATGTCGTGTTCCCAGATAGAAACGGGTAATTCATTTGTATGTGGAACTAAACTCGTCGCCCCAGAAAATCGCTAAGCATCCATGGCAATGCCTGACATTGGATATTTTCACTCAAGGACACAGGAACGAGTCACTCCAGTGTCTACAAGAAATGTAAATGTGTTGCCTCCTATTATCACCTTGGCCCTTGGTTCCTCTTGGGGGTCCTGTGGGCTATCCTATCAGGGGTATAAATTAATGCCCATGCCCGTGAAAGGATTCCCTCCCACTACAGTCACACTCCCTAATCTGGGTTTTGCTATTTGTGTAGCCCCCATGTCCATTTGACATTGTGATGCACCTGTCTGTTGCATTGGGATATATTGTATTTGTTGAGTGGGTGTCTGCTGGATTTGCATAGGTGCTTGCTGTGGCTGCCCCTGTAATGACTGTATCTGCATTGGTGCTTGTTGAAATTGCTGTGGTTGTGGCAAATGTGTCTGTATTGGCACTTGCTGAAACTGCTGTGGCTGTGGTGCATATGCCTGGTTCTGTGTGTGATCTTGGGCATAATATCCTTGTGAATCTGTATTATATTGTGGAGCATATCCTGTCCACCTTCTTAGAGATTTTCAGTTTTGTTGTTGCATGCCCCCTCTACATCTCCTCTGAAACACTAAAATATCATTTAATTTAATTTCATTTACATCTACATATTCTAGCCACATGTGCTATTTTTCCACAATTCCAACATGTCAAGGGCTGTCCGCTATTAAATCCTCCTCTTTCTTGAGGGTTTTGAAATCCTCCTCATCCTCCTCCTCGAGGTCCATTCCCTCTACCTCTTGGCATATAATTATACTCGTTCTGATCTGGGACACTACATTATTTTGCTGTGGCAACTGCATCATTTGTACTGTGCTTCCCCCATTACTTGTCAACACTGCTCCCTCTATAGCGAACTTTAGAAAAAAAATTCTGCACCAGCTTCGCCTCTTCTTGCTTTCTACCCTCAACTTTCTTATCGTCTTTCTCCTTTAGCATTCTGCAATAATGCATGGTTGCCAATTGTTTCTCTGGCCATGGTTTTTCTTCCATTCCCACCTGTTCCTTTAATTGTCTCTGTACTGGTTCTGGCCGTCCATGACATAATGGGCCTTATTACCAGTTTGCTGGTCCGATAGTAACAGTGCTGGTAAATTACCACCCTCGAATGGGTAATTACCAGGTCCGGGTGGGCTGTAATGACCTGGTAATATCCCATTTGCGGCCGCCGGTAAAGAAATCATACCAGCGGCAGCCGTGCCTGTGTTACAGGCACAGCTACTGCCAGGGTCATAATGGACCCCAATATGTGGTAAAATATCACTACTGTTTTATCCCAAGGTTCGTGCGTCCCTGCACTCCATCCATCCTGAATATCTTCCTAGTCATTATCGCCCCAATATCCGATGTATCTGGATATTGTACTATAAGCACTTGCCATACATCTGCTCTATAGTTATTAAGTGGTGCTCCAATGTGCACTGTGCTTTGTGCAGTTACTTTTGGATACCCTTCTCTCTTCCAAATGTCATCAGATCTCTCCCCTAGGATAGCTGATAATAGGCCTTTTATATCGCCCATGGCTAATGTTATTTCTGACGTTCTTTTCTCTAATTCCTTAATCCATTTTCCCGCACCAGAGGTCAAACTCAGCAGTGTGCATTTTAAATTATCCTTATCCATCTGGGGCCATGGTATATATTGTGGTCAACACCCACCTTTCTCTAATATTGGGAACTGTGAAAACCCTGATCCTTTGTCAAACCTATGCACGCTCCTTGTCGTCCAGGCAGCATTATCATAGCCTGCTTGTTCTCTCCCTGGCAATGCCATTAGTCTGCTCATATAGGGCGGGGGTGCATCCCCTGTACTGTGTGATCGTACTTGTGGTTGTTCAGCATTTGGTATTGGTTCCAGTGTTTTTCCTATAGGGACCTCTAGATTTAACAATTTCATGCCTTTATCTATGCTTGATTCTCTTGAAAATCCATATGCACCTTATTTCGGCATCTTCTTATTTTGTTTCCATTCCTCATCTGACATTATTATGCTCCAACTCGTATAACTATTCTCATCTTCTGCATCATCAAGATCGAACCCTCTTAAGGATATAGTTCTATAATTGTCTATTCTGATGTCATACAAGCTTCTTCTTGTTCCTCTAAAATATCATCCTTGTTCATCTTCTTGAGTTCTATACCCTTTCTTATCCCTCCTTGTTCACCTTCTTGAGTTCTATACCCTTTCTTATCCCTCATTTGCATTTATAGGTTCCCATTCTTGTTCCTATGAGAAGAAGGTCTCTGTATCTTCTTCCTTTCATGTTGGAATATCTAATGGTCCTCACGACCCACCACGGGATGGTTGTGGCCATCTCTCCTCTTCAGTTCGGTCTTGTCTTTCTATGTGTATCATGCTTCTCTGACATAAATGTGCAATCTCATCATCGTTAAATCCTCTACTTCTGTTAATTCCTTCCTCTCTTCCCCTTAATTCCCTTAATTCCTCTTGCTCTCTTCTTCTTTGTAACCTACGTGCTTTCAATCTTTGAGCTTCTGTTTCTTCTTGTTTCTCTTCTTATAGCCTCTCCTTCTTCCTGGTTGCCTTATACTTTCTTTGTTCTTCCCTTCGCTTACATTCCTTGTCTCTTTCTTGTTTGTATAGCCTCTCTTCTTCCTTCTCTTTCCTCTCTTTCTCGAACTCCACCAATACCTTTGCCATCTAGTTTGAGCAATATTTGTCCTCCCATCCTTTTCGTTCTGGACTATTGCTGTACCCCTACCGATGTTTGTTATTCTTCTTCATTTCTATGGCTCTTCCCCTATCTCTGTCAGTTTGTTCTGTCTATCCTTTTTCTCATCACACTGTTTAGTTTCATCGCAAGTCTGTATATATTTGTGTCCTGTACTTTAACTCTCTTACTCTGTCTCTTCACTAGTATAGGCAGGGGGTTCTTATGGTGGATTATCATACCCTGTTGCTGCTTTCAGTGCTTTCAGAGAGTAAAATCCCTTCTCTTTATTTACGATGTCTTATTTTTCTTGTTTACATCTTCCCCTTCATGCTGACTAAGCATCCACTCCCTATAGACTGGGTCTTCTTTCTCATTCTGGTATATTTGCCAACACTCTAATACTGCCAATCTTTTCTCTAGCTTCTTTCCCTTATGCATGGCAAGTACATCAGTGGTGTAAAACAAAATGTGGGGGCCCCCTGCGAGCCATGCTGATGCCTCCCCCCAACTCAGCAATAAAATCATGGGTCGTGCCACACTCTTGGCCGGCCTAGATTATCATGCTTGCACAATACGCACGAACGTGCTGCTGAAGGGGTAAGACACACAATGTACTAAGAGAGTGTTTTAATGCAATACACAGCACACTTTCTGAGAAAGAAAGGGCTAAAAAGCCAGAGTGTTTGCAATTGTTTTGTAGAGTAGCACCAATCCAGTACATGCAAGTCACCAACACTGCACAGGAAATGAATGCTTTGCTATTAAAAATGCCATTCCACATTGAAAACATGTCCCACTGGATGCACAACGTAGACCATTGTAGAAATGTAATAACATTACAGTAAAGCAGGCCAGGTCACATTTAGGCATACCTAGACTGGTTGCACCAAAATGCCAGTTGAAGCAATAACACTCATCAAGAAGAGAGCACACATTAAAGCATGTGTCTCTGCGGCCTCTAACAACACGGCCAAGCTCTTTAAAATCTGCAAGGAACTGGTCAATCCTGTTGTAGTCTCTACCTGTCCTGTTCCCTCCCAGGCCCTCTGTATGGCTCTGGCCACTCACTTCTCTGCTAAAACTCAGGACATCGTGTCCTCTAACTCCTCTTCCTCTTTCTTTCCTTCTTCCTCTCTCGTGCCCCCTTTGGCCATCTCTACCTCTCCTCCTCCTTTCTCCTCTTTCTCTCTGACAACATCTAACAAGGTTTCTAGACAAGTCCGATCTATGAAAGTGCCGTCCAAACAGGTGCTCCCCTGCTCCTTCAGAACCATCAAGGGCCGTTTTGACACCCTGGCTCCAGCCTTGGCCGATTTCTGTAATCACTCTTTCACCACTGGAACATTCCCCTCTCCCCTTAAGCACTCCCTTGTGCATCCACTCTTTAAGAAGCCGTCTGCCGATCCTACCTGCCCGTCAAACTATCGCCCAATTTCCATCACACCTTTCCTGGGAAAACTCTTGGAAAAGCTGGCCATCTCCCAGCTTAATCTCCACACTGATTCTGTTGTCTCCATGACCATCAGTCTGGCTCCAGAGCTGCCAGAGGAATGAAAACTGCTCTCCTGAACACCTGTGAAGATCTGCTCTCTAACCTTGATTCCAGCATTCCTTCTGTCACACTCCTCCCCGATCTTTCCTCTGCTTTTGACACAGTCAATCATGCCATCCTGATCAGTCGACTACGTGAGAACCAGGGCATCATGGATCAGGCTGTGAAGTGGCTGACCTCCTTCCTCTTGAACTGCCCCTCCCAGGTCCATCTCGGTCACTTTCTCTCTGCCCCCTCTCTCTCTACCTGTGACATTCCACAGGGCTCTATCCTCTCACCCTGGTTTTTCAACCCCTACTTGGCCCCTTTGGCCCACCTGATCTCTAGCTTCTCTAAATTTGAGTGCTATGTGGATGACACTCATCTTTCCTTTAGGCTCCTCTCCTCTCTCACTTATTACTGTCTGTCTATCCACAATTCAGCATTGGTGCACCTCCAACGATCTGTGCCTTAATGCCAGTAAGATGGAGATCCTTCTCATTGGGACCCCTGCCCATGCTTTCCCTCTCACTCTGGCTGCCCACCTTGGGCCCTCTTCGTTTGCCTTCCTGCGAGGCAAAAAACACCTTGGAGTCCTCTTCGACTCCACTCTCTTTCTCTCCTCACATCTCGGACGTCGCCAAGAGGTCCCACTAGCAGCTGCTCCTCCTCAAAGGGACTCTTCCCTTTCTCACTTTCCCTCAGAAACTTACTGTCTGCAGAGCCCTGTTTCTCTCTAGGCTGGACTACTGCAACCGCCTCTTTCCCAATCTGCGTTCCTCTCCTCTCAGCCCTATGCAACTAATCCAGAACAGGACTGCAAGACGTATCCTTGGTCTCAAGTCCCAGGGATCGTATATCTCCAGCCCTGAAATATCTCCACTGGCTCCTGGTGGCTGCAAGGATCGAGTTCAAGACCCTTTGCATTGTCCACAAGGCTTTCTGGGGTCGGGGCCCACACTACATCCAACGTTTTCTTCCAAAATACCTTCCTTCTCAAGCCCTTCCACCAGCTACCTCCAACTCTCGAAGGGCTAGACACCTCTCCAGGCAGAGAGTGTGGGGGGTAGTTCTCTGTACTCTGCAGGTGCCTCCCTCTGGAATGGCCTCCCTGCCCTTCTTAAACTTGAGGGGACCACCTGAAGTTTCAGAAGCAGGTGAAAACATTCCTCTTCTCCTCTGCTTTCTCTCTCTCCCTCCCCTGCTGACCTACCTGACCTACCTGTCTGCTGTACCAACTGGTTGCTTGGCTATCCTCAGAGTCTCACTGTGTCTAGGCTCTTTCTTGATCGGTCACCCTTGCACTGCTTCTGGGCCTACCACGCACTTAGGGGCTGTAACTGTAACCCTACAGTCCCTTGTTCTCCTTGCACTACCCAGAGCCGCGCTGCCCTGGCTGCACTTACTCAGAGCATTACTGCCCTGTTTTCCCCTCCCCTCTTCCTTGCACTTCCCCCCTCCCTTCCCCTTGCATTTCTCGTTCTCGCACTTACACGATCTGAATGACACAAGGCGTAGTAAGATCGTTTGTCTTGTTCTCCCTCTATTTTCCCTCCCTTGTCTTGTCGCGTCTAGAAACACTTGTGTACAGGTATTTTATAAATGACTTATATCATATCATTTTATCACAGATGCCCAGAAAACGATACAATGCAGTAATATAAAATGACTAGGCTGGCAGCACCCAAATGCCAGTCTAGCCAGGTAATTGCGCTTAGCAGGACTGCTTTATCAGAAATGATACCTGGTAAAACCAGGCGTCCTTAGCGGGTCCCGCGAGCACACCTCGTAATCGGGTAGTAAGAAGGGGTTAACAGCTCTGGCACCTTTACTGGCAGCGTTAACCCCTTACTGCCCTCCTCGTAATGAGGCCCATTGTTTCAATATATTTGAGTAGGTGCAATCAATTGCGACTTGTATTCCAGGAGATCCGAATATTTTCCCTACCTTCGTTTATAATTTCTTTGAAAACAAAATGTATTTGACCCTATTTTTCGAGCTCCATCGTTTACACTTTCTGTTAATTATTTTTATATTGTTCTTAGTTTTTAATATCTTTAAACTGTCTTTTTTACTTCTATTTTGGTTTTGTCTAATTTAAACCTTTTGTTGATGTTGATTTTTTGTCAAAAACGTGTAAGGAAAAAACTGTTATTTATTTATTTATTTGCACTATTGTTTCTTTGTTTTTTGTTGTTCATTTTAAATATGTTTACAATTATATTATACCCTTGAGATATGTGCACTTCCAATATATATATATATTTACCATTTATGTACGTCTTTCTCCATTGCCTTAGTGGATGTATTCTCCTCTTTTTTAGTACCCCCTTTGGGAGTTGGATACATGCTCTTCTAATAGGCTCTACCCTTAGGAATTCTTAATGCTCAGATATCAAAGTATAGCGTGTACCCTTTCCGTCTCTCTTGAACCGTGAATCCGAGGTATCCTTATCTCTCTTCCTTTTATAATCACCAAAAATCCAGTTACTCTTTATTTCTCTATTATTTACAACATAACATAATTGCAATCCCTTCCCCCTTATGTTTTTACCAACTGCGATGGTCTACTTACATCTGGCACTCAGGTCGACTCCCCCGGCAGGAATTTCTTCAAAGGGGGACTTGTTGACCATATGTTGATCACATGATACTCGTGCACACTGCTCACTGCAGGAAACTCTGCGTTAATCTGTTTTATGGAGGGAGCCATCGAGCGTCTGGGAATCTAGGTCTGGGTTCTAGGTATGGGCTCTAGGTCGATTAGACCTGGACCATACTCTGCTACCAAATGTGCTCTAGCACCTTGAAGCATCTGTGTGCTAGATGGAATTACCAATAAAATATCTCAGACCAAATAACGACAGACTCAAAGGACATGATAAAATACTGCTTTAATCTCAAAGAAGTAAAGCAGGGTGAATAAACACTCATCAAATAGATTCATGCAGGATCACACTGTCCTTTACATTATACATAGTTTATATAATCCTATGTGACAGACAGCAAAACCTATTGAGGGGTGGGTTTGGATTAGGGGAACATGTCTACATATAGAAAATACATGTGTTAGTCCCTCATTGGCGGTCTCTTGACTGGGGGACACACCCTGAGCTACTTCTATACACATGGTGTAATATTCTCATCATAGCAGAGAATATGGCAGCAGAATAGTACTTTGCAACATTGTATGTAACATGCATGGCAGGCTTTTCTAATTGGTTGGCAACCCAAATCCAACCTTTGACATTCCGCTCACTAGCAGCATGTACATAGAAACTAAACCCAGATGCTTGGAGATACATCAGTTCTCTTCTTGTTTACACAATTAGTCTACCCTCTCTCATTGGTAGGCCTGATGCCAGTGTCTTTTGTTTGAAGGCTGACCTTGCCATTCTGCACTGTCTTGGGACATCCGAGGGAGTGTAGGCACACCATTATCTTGACTAGCCCTTGTTTGCGAGCTCTTTGTCACGTGTTACAAGACCACAACATTTTCAATTTCGACCATGTATTCAACACTATTTGATTCAATTATTCTGGGTACAGTTGCTCATCTTGGCCTTTAGAGACTAGCTCACTGTATCCCATATAAAAGTTCATGCCCTTTTAATTGTCCAGTATTTGGCATCCATAAATGTTCTTGTTCCTCCTAATCTTTGGGAAATATGTCCTTGCACATGATCTGCTCGTTAGACTACCTTTGTGCTTTTCTTTCATCTCTCGAAATAGCATCCTTGGTTCTAAGCCAATGTTCTCCTCTGTTTCACAAGGGAAAACAACTTATTCATTTATCTTTTCACTTTAAGATCTTGGGCTCGTATTTTGAGGAAGATGGGGGAATTGACATAAGCCGTCATCCATCTTCTTCTAATGGTCGTCCTAAACGTTGACTACATACCTTTCATAAATTAACTTCTACGTATTCTGTGTACCTTTCATTTCAGCGTATTTACAGTTATTGACCAATGAGTCAATTTCTTCTTCTTTGTGTTCATATGTACTGCATCCTGGAGTGCATGTTTCTCTTAGTGCTTCAGTTACATCGTCATTCTTAAGTATTTTCATATTGTTTCAGCATAGGTTCTTATATCTTCTTCATGACATTCTTTTACTGTCGTCGGGCTTTGTATTAATGTACATCCATTCTATTCATGGCTGCATTTAGACAGCTCACTGAAGTGCATCCTTCTTGGTAACTTTCCTCCACTATGTCAGCTTCTGGGTACACTCTGAAGGGTTGTCTGAGTGCATATCGTCTCTCATATACTCGAAGGGGTGCAGTATCATTGCAAGGATTCAGGCATGGGATCCCCATCATGGCTCTTTGTCTGTCATCCCAATATGATGGTGTGAAGGGGCAAGGACTAGGGAGAAGACAGGTTCCTCCTCCTTTATATTCTCCTTTACTATAACGTTGATACGCCGCTCCACTAGCCTATTCACCAGTGGATTATAAAAGGGTGCATGATGATTTTCAATCCCATGAACATTGAAATAATCTTGCATTTCTCACAAGATTAGCTGTACACCATTGTCAAATACTGTAATCTTTGGATAACCTTCTCTTGAAAATAATGTAGCTAGATACTCTATATTAATGTTAAAGGATATTTGTACCGTGCACTATCACCATCAGAGTGGTCCCCTGGCGCTCTGGCGGCTCTGAAAAAAAAGGGAGAGGGGGTGGGGTGAGTTAGTGGGAATGAGCTCGAAAAGTGCAAGATAGCAGTGATGTGATGTTGGCAGCCTCAGCCCGGTGGGTCAGTTGGCTGAGCTTGGGGTGTTTAACGGTTGGTAGTCATTGTGTGCTGTTGTGCAAGTCTATGTGCAGTTTGTTTTGCTGTTGCAGTGTAGTGAAGTTTGTGCGGCTTGCTGCGTTTAAGGCTTGTGGTTGTGTTTGGTTTGAGTTTGAGAGGTGTAAGCAGAGGAGTGAAATTGTTAGTGGGTTGGTTATTGGTTCATGATTGCACGCTTGGTCCAGGCTTTGTAGGAGAGTCATATAACAATCATTGAATTATATGTCTGTCTGGATGCGATGCAGGCTAGGTTGAGGAGTCCATCTAAGTGCAGCATATGCTAACATTCACAATTCTATCTATATGCGACGCAGGCTAGGTTGAGGAGTCTATACACTTCTCGTCGTAATGTTCTCAACAAACTCTACCTCATACCATCTTGAAGCATAATCTACTACTACAATGGCAAATCTGTGTTCCTGTCCCAGTAGACTCATTGATCCCATAAAGTCAATTGCCACTTTTTGCCATATTCGATCAGACATATCCACTTTCCTTACTTCCATGTTTTGAGTATTCATTGACTTATCATTCAAACTACAAGGGATACACGCCCCTACCTCTTCATCAACCATTTCATCCATTCCGGCCACCAGAGCTTTGCTGTCAATCTCTGCTTGGTCAAGCTTTTTCCCATGTGACCATTATGGACTCGGCTAATAAGTTCTTTCCTTAAATCCATAAGAGGTATAAGTATTTCCCCTCTAGCTTTCCCTAACTCATAACTACTGAACTTTGTCTTTACTTTGTAATAAGGTGAACATGTTTCTTCACCTGTCTTCCATCCCTGTTCAGTCTTACTAATGGCTCCCTGTGAGGATTACGACCATCCACACAGTGGGTGTGGGCTCGCCTGGGCTTTTTTGAAATTTTAAATGAAATTGAATAATAGTAGATCAACCTCCAGAAAATTTGTGGGGAGAATCTGCACACATTTTCCTTTGCTCACAGCATGACATATGCATAGACCTGTGTTGGGATCAGGCAGGTAGAGTGCACAATGCCTCTACAGTGCGGGGAGGGCCAAAACTTCCAATGCCATCGCCAGCCTAATTAATTAACAAAGGCTCAGTGGATTCACCCTGTCCTTTTGTTGCACCCTGTAGCCAGTGGCAGCATTTGAATACTGATCAGAGTTTAATTCAAACAGGCCCACATGGGGCCTAGCTGCAGGGGCTAACAAAGGAGACAGGAAACACCAACACCCTTTCATATGCTCTGTGTCAACATGATGCCAGCTCCCGCCCTCAGTATTGATTGCCGGTGAAATTCCATGTCTGTCACTGTGTGTTTACAGTAGTCATCCCCGCAGGGGGACCCCATTCAGAAGGTATGAGTATGTGTTTTGAGGGAGCCAGAAAGTCTGTCCTCGCTGCAGCTTCAAGGGAGACCTGTCACTTTAATAAGGAACCACAGAGAGCTCGATTAACCAGAGGGACTCTTTGATCCACAGCAGAAAGGAGAATGGGAGGGACTTAGTATTACATGTTTTCACTCCTTTACCTTTTCTGTTGCAAAGCACTATGACCTCACGCATAGAGGAGATTGTTGGTTGGGACCCAGTATTGGTTCATTAAGTTATCCTTATCCTTCACCAATCCCTGTGCATGGTTGCCAATTGTTTCTCTGGCCATGGTTTTTATTCCATTCCCACTTGTTTCTTTAATTGCCTCTGTACTGGTTCTGGCCGTCCATGACATAATGGGCCTTATTACCAGTTTGCTGGTCCGATAGTAACGGTGCTGGTAAGTTACCAGCACCGTTACTACTGAACCGGCAAACTACGAGTTGTACTTGCGGGTGCCTTTATGCCCGCCAGGTCTAACCTGGCGGGCAAGAAGGCACCTGCAAGTACAACTTTACGGATGCACTGGCACCATACTGAATGGTGCCGGTGCATCCGGGCTCCCCATTCCCATTGAGCCATATGGGGCTCGACTGGGAATAGGGAGCATTTTTTACCGGCACCCTCGAATGGGTAATTACCAGGTCCGGGTGGGCTGTAATGACCTGGTAATATCCCATTTGCGGCCGCCGGTAAAAAAATCATACCAGCGGCAGCCGTGCCTGTGTTACAGGCACAGCTACCGCCAGGGTCATAATGGACCCCAATATGTGGTAAAATATCACTACCGTTTTATCCCAAGGTGCGTGCGTCCCTGCACTCCATCCATCCTGAATATCTTCCTAGTCATTATCGCCCCAATATCCGATGTATCTGGATATTGTACTATAAGCGCTTGCCATACATCTGCTCTATAGTTATTAAGTGGTGTTCCAATGTGCACTGTGCTTTGTGCAGTTACTTTTGGATACCCTTCTCTCTTCCAAATGTCATCAGATCTCTCCCCTAGGATAGCTGATAATAGGCCTTTTATATCGCCCATGGCTAATGTTATTTCTGACGTTCTTTTCTCTAATTCCTTAATCCATTTTCCCGCACCAGAGGTCAAACTCAGCAGTGTGCATTTTAAATTATCCTTATCCATCTGGGGCCTTTGTATATATTGTGGTCAACACCCACCTTTCTCTAATATTGGGAACTGTGAAAACCCTGATCCTTTGTCATACCTATGCACACTCCTTGTCGTCCAGGCAGCATTATCATAGCCTGCTTGTTCTCTCCCTGGCAATGCCATTAGTCTGCTCATATAGGGCGGGGGTGCATCCCCTGTACTGTGTGATCGTACTTGTGGTTGTTCAGCATTTGGTATTGGTTCCAGTGTTTTTCCTATAGGGACCTCTAGATTTAACAATTTCATGCCTTTATCTATGCTTGATTCTCTTGAAAATCCATATGCACCTTATTTCGGCATCTTCTTATTTTGTTTCCATTCCTCATCTGACATTATTATGCTCCAACTCGTATAACTATTCTCATCTTCTGCATCATCAAGATCGAACCCTCTTAAGGATATAGTTCTATAATTGTCTATTCTGATGTCATACAAGCTTCTTCTTGTTCCTCTAAAATATCCTCCTTGTTCATCTTCTTGAGTTCTATACCCTTTCTTATCCCTCCTTGTTCACCTTCTTGAGTTCTATACCCTTTCTTATCCCTCATTTGCCTTTATAGGTTCCCATTCTTGTTCCTATGAGAAGAAGGTCTCTGTATCTTCTTCCTTTCATGTTGGAATATCTAATGGTCCTCGCGACCCACCACGGGATGGTTGTGACCATCTCTCCTCTTCAGTTCGGTCTTGTCTTTCTATGTGTATCATCCTTCTCTGACATAAATGTGCAATCTCATCATTGTTAAATCCTCTACTTCTGTTAATTCCTTCCTCTCTTCCCCTTATTTCCCTTAATTCCTCTTGCTCTCTTCTTCTTTGTAACCTACGTGCTTTCAATCTTTGAGCTTCTGTTTCTTCTTGTTTCTCTTCTTATAGCCTCTCCTTCTTCCTGGTTGCCTTATACTTTCTTTGTTCTTCCCTTCGCTTACATTCCTTGTCTCTTTCTTGTTTGTATAGCCTCTCTTCTTCCTTCTCTTTCCTCTCTTTCTCGAACTCCACCAATACCGTTGCCATCTAGTTTGAGCAATATTTGTCCTCCCATCCTTTTCGTTCTGGACTATTGCTGTACCCCTACCGATGTCTGTTATTCTTCTTCATTTCTATGGCTCTTCCCCTATCTCTGTCAGTTTGTTCTGTCTATCCTTTTTCTCATCACACTGTTTAGTTTCATCGCAAGTCTGTATATATTTGTGTCCTGTACTTTAACTCTCTTACTCTGTCTCTTCACTAGTATAGGCAGGGGGTTCTTATGGTGGATTATCATACCCTGTTGCTGCTTTCAGTTCCTTCAGAGAGTAAAATCCCTTCTCTTTATTTACGATGTCTTATTTTTCTTGTTTACATCTTCCCCTTCATGCTGACTAAGCATCCACTCCCTATAGACTGGGTCTTCTTTCTCATTCTGGTATATTTGCCAACACTCTAATACTGACAATCTTTTCTCTAGCTTCTTTCCCTTATGCATGGCAAGTAAATCAGTGGCGTAACACAAAATGTGGGGGCCCCCTGCGAGCCATGCTGATGCCCCCCCCCAACTCAGCAATAAAATCATGGGTCGTGCCACACTCTTGGCCGGCCTAGATTATAATGCTTGCACAATACGCACGAACGTGCTGCTGAAGGGGTAAGACACACAATGTACTAAGAGAGTGTTTTAATGCAATACACAGCACACTTTCTGAGAAAGAAAGGGCTAAAAAGCCAGAGTGTTTGCAATTGTTTTGTAGGGTAACACCAATCCAATACATGCAAGTCACCAACACTGCACAGGAAATGAATGCTTTGCTATTAAAAATGCCATCCCACATTGAAAACATGTCCCACTGGATGCACAACGTAGACCATTGTAGAAATGTAATAACATTACAGTAAAGCAGGCCAGGTCACATTTAGGCATACCTAGACTGGTTGCACCAAAATGCCAGTCGAAGCAATAACACTCATCAAGAAGAGAGTACACATTCAAGCCCGGGTCTCTGCAGCCTCTAACAACACGGCCAAGCTCTTTAAAATCTGCAAGGAACTGGTCAATCCTGTTGTAGTCTCTACCTGTCCTGTTCCCTCCCAGGCCCTCTGTATGGCTCTGGCCACTCACTTCTCTGCTAAAACTCAGGACATCGTGTCCTCTAACTCCTCTTCCTCTTTCTTTCCTTCTTCCTCTCTCGTGCCCCCTTTGGCCATCTCTACCTCTCCTCCTCCTTTCTCCTCTTTCTCTCTGACAACATCTAACAAGGTTTCTAGACAAGTCCGATCTATGAAAGTGTCGTCCAAACAGGTGCTCCCCTGCTCCTTCAGAACCATCAAGGGCCATATTGACACCCTGGCTCCAGCCTTGGCCGATTTCTGTAATCACTCTTTCACCACTGGAACATTCCCCTCTCCCCTTAAGCACTCCCTTGTGCATCCACTCTTTAAGAAGCCATCTGCCGATCCTACCTGCCCGGCAAACTATCGCCCAATTTCCATCACACCTTTCCTGGGCAAACTCTTGGAAAAGCTGGCCATCTCCCAGCTTAATCTCCACACTGATTCTGTTGTCTCCATGACCATCAGTCTGGCTCCAGAGCTGCCAGAGGAATGAAAACTGCTCTCCTGAACACCTGTGAAGATCTGCTCTCTAACCTTGATTCCAGCATTCCTTCTGTCACACTCCTCCCCGATCTTTCCTCTGCTTTTGACACAGTCAACCATGCCATCCTGATCAGTCGACTACGTGAGAACCAGGGCATCATGGATCAGGCCGTGAAGTGGCTGACCTCCTTCCTCTTGAACTGCCCCTCCCAGGTCCATCTCGGTCACTTTCTCTCTGCCCCCTCTCTCTCTACCTGTGACATTCCACAGGGCTCTATCCTCTCACCCTGGTTTTTCAACCCCTACTTGGCCCCTTTGGCCCACCTGATCTCTAGCTTCTCTAAATTTGAGTGCTATGTGGATGACACTCATCTTTCCTTTAGGCTCCTCTCCTCTCTCACTTATTACTGTCTGTCTATCCACAATTCAGCATTGGTGCACCTCCAACGATCTGTGCCTTAATGCCAGTAAGATGGAGATCCTTCTCATTGGGACCCCTGCCCATGCTTTCCCTCTCACTCTGGCTGCCCACCTTGGGCCCTCTTCGTTTGCCTTCCTGCGAGGCAAAAAACACCTTGGAGTCCTCTTCGACTCCACTCTCTTTCTCTCCTCACATCTCGGACGTCGCCAAGAGGTCCCACTAGCAGCTGCTCCTCCTCAAAGGGACTCTTCCCTTTCTCACTTTCCCTCAGAAACTTACTGTCTGCAGAGCCCTGTTTCTCTCTAGGCTGGACTACTGCAACTGCCTCTTTCCCAATCTGCCTTCCTCTCCTCTCCGCCCTATGCAACTAATCCAGAACAGGACTGTAAGACTTATCCTTGGTCTCAAGCCCAGGGATCGTATCTCTCCAGCCCCGAAATATCTCCACTGGCTCCTGGTGGCTGCAAGGATCGAGTTCAAGACCCTTTGCATTGTCCACAAGGCTTTCTGGGGTCGGGGCCCACACTACATCCAACGTTTTCTTCCAAAATACCTTCCTTCTCAAGCCCTTCCCCCAGCTACCTCCAACTCTCGAAGGGCTAGACACCTCTCCAGGCAGAGAGTGTGGGGGGTAGATCTCTGTACTCTGCAGGTGCCTCCCTCTGGAATGGCCTCCCTGCCCTTCTTAAACTTGAGGGGACCACCTGAAGTTTCAGAAGCAGGTGAAAACATTCCTCTTCTCCTCTGCTTTCTCTCTCTCCCTCCCCTGCTGACCTACCTGACCTACCTGTCTGCTGTACCAACTGGTTGCTTGGCTATCCTCAGAGTCTCACTGTGTCTAGGCTCTTTCTTGATCAGTCACCCTTGCACTGCTTCTGGGCCTACCACGCACTTAGGGGCTGTAACTGTAACCCTACAGTCCCTTGTTCTCCTTGCACTACCCAGAGCCGCGCTGCCCTGGCTGCACTTACTCAAAGCATTACTGCCCTGTTTTCCCCTCCCCTCTTCCTTGCACTTCCCCTCTCCCTTCCCCTTGCATTTCTCGTTCTCGCACTTACACGATCTGAATGACACAAGGCGTAGTAAGATTGTTTGTCTTGTTCCCTCTATTTTCCCTCCCTTGTCTTGTTGCGTCTAGAAACACTTGTGTACAGGTATTTTATAAATGACTTATATCATATCATTTTATCACAGATGCCCAGAAAACGATACAATGCAGTAATATAAAATGACTAGACTGGCAGCACCCAAATGCCAGTCTAGCCAGGTAATTGCACTTAGCAGGACTGCTTTATCAGAAATGATACCTGGTAAAACCAGGCGTCCTTAGCGGTTCCCGCGAGCACACCTCGTAATCGGGCAGTAAGGGGTTAACAGCTCTGGCACCTTACTGGCGGCGTTAACCCCTTACTGCCCTCCTCGTAATGAGGCCCATTGTTTCAATATATTTGAGTAGGTGCAATCAATTGCGACTTGTATTCCAGGAGATCCGAATATTTTCCCTACCTTCGTTTATAATTTCTTTGAAAACAAAATGTATTTGACCCTATTTTTCGAGCTCCATCGTTTACACTTTCTGTTAATTATTTTTATATTGTTCTTAGTTTTTAATATCTTTAAACTGCCTTTTTTACTTCTATTTTGGTTTTGTCTAATTTAAACCTTTTGTTGATGTTGATTTTTTGTCAAAAACGTGTAAGGAAAAAACTGTTATTTATTTATTTATTTGCACTATTGTTTCTTTGTTTTTTGTTTTTCATTTTAAATATGTTTACAATTATATTATACCCTTGAGATATGTGCACTTCCAATATATATATATATATATATATATATATATATATATATATATATATATATATATATATATATATATTCCCATTTACGTACGTCTTTCTCCATTGCCTTAGTGGATGTATTCTCCTCTTTTTTAGTACCCCCTTTGGGAGTTGGATACATGCTCTTCTAATAGGCTCTACCCTTAGGAATTCTTAATGCTCAGATATCAAAGTATAGCGTGTACCCTTTCCGTCTCTCTTGAACCGTGAATCCGAGGTATCCTTATCTCTCTTCCTTTTATAATCACCAAAAATCCAGTTACTCTTTATTTCTCTATTATTTACAACATAACATAATTGCAATCCCTTCCCCCTTATGTTTTTACCAACTGCGATGGTCTACTTACATCTGGCACTCAGGTCGACTCCCCCGACAGGAATTTCTTCAAAGGGGGACTTGTTGACCATATGTTGATCACATGATACTTGTGCACACTGCTCACTGCAGGAAACTCTGCGTTCATCTGTTTTATGGAGGGAGCCATCGAGCGTCTGGGAATCTAGGTCTGGGTTCTAGGTATGGGCTCTAGGTCGATTAGACCTGGACCATACTCTGCTACCAAATGTGCTCTAGCACCTTGAAGCATCTGTGTGCTAGATGGAATTACCAATAAAATATCTCAGACCAAATAACGACAGACTCAAAGGACATGATAAAATACTGCTTTAATCTCAAAGAAGTAAAGCAGGGTGAATAAACACTCATCAAATAGATTCATGCAGGATCACACTGTCCTTTACATTATACATAGTCTGTATAATCCTATGTGACAGACAGCAAAACCTATTGAGGGGTGGGTTTGGATTAGGGGAACATGTCTACATATAGAAAATACATGTGTTAGTCCCTCATTGGCGGTCTCTTGGCTGGGGGACACACCCTGAGCTACTTCTATACACATGGTGTAATATTCTCATCATAGCAGAGAATATGGCAGCAGAATAATACTTTGCAACATTGTATGTAACATGCATGGCAGGCTTTTCTAATTGGTTGGCAACCCAAATCCAACCTTTGACATTCCGCTCACTAGCAGCATGTACATAGAAACTAAACCCAGATGCTTGGAGATACATCAGTTCTCTTCTTGTTTACACAATTAGTTTACCCTCTCTCATTGGTAGGCCTGATGCCAGTGTCTTTTGTTTGAAGGCTGACCTTGCCAGTCTGCACTGTCTTGGGACATCCGAGGGAGTGTAGGCACGCCATTATCTTGACTAGCCCTTGTTTGCAAGCTCTTTGTCACGTGTTACAAGACCACAACATTTTCAATTTCGACCATGTATTCAAGACTATTTGATTCAATTATTCTGGGTACAGTTGCTCATCTTGGCCTTTAGAGACTAGCTCACTGTATCCCATATAAAAGTTCATGCCCTTTTAATTGTCCAGTATTTGGCATCCATAAATGTTCTTGTTCCTCCTAATCTTTGGGAAATATGTCCTTGCACATGATCTGCTCGTTAGACTACCTTTGTGCTTTTCTTTCATCTCTCGAAATAGCATCCTTGGTTCTAAGCCAATGATCTCCTCTGTTTCACAAGGGAAAACAACTTATTCATTTATCTTTTCACTTTAAGATCTTGGGCTCGTATTTTGAGGAAGATGGGGGAATTGACATAAGCCGTCATCCATCTTCTTCTAATGGTCGTCCTAAACGTTGACTACATACCTTTCATAAGTTAACTTCTACGTATTCTGTGTACCTTTCATTTCAGCGTATTTACAGTTATTGACCAATGAGTCACTTTTTTCTTCTTTGTGTTCATATGTACTGCATCCTGGAGTGCATGTTTCTCTTAGTGCTTCAGTTACATCGTCATTCTTAAGTATTTTCATATTGTTTCAGCATAGGTTCTTATATCTTCTTCATGACATTCTTTTACTGTCGTCGGGCTTTGTATTAATGTACATCCATTCTATTCATGGCTGCATTTAGACAGCTCACTGAAGTGCATCCTTCTTGGTAACTTTCCTCCACTATGTCAGCTTCTGGGTACACTCTGAAGGGTTGTCCGAGTGCATATCGTCTCTCATATACTCGAAGGGGTGCAGTATCATTGCAAGGATTCAGGCATGGGATCCCCATCATGGCTCTTTGTCTGTCATCCCAATATGATGGTGTGAAGGGGCAAGGACTAGGGAGAAGACAGGTTCCTCCTCCTTTATATTCTCCTTTACTATAACGTTGATACGCCGCTCCACTAGCCTATTCGCCAGTGGATTATAAAAGGGTGCATGATGATTTTCAATCCCATGAACATTGAAATAATCTTGCATTTCTCACAAGATTAGCTGTACACCATTGTCAAATACTGTAATCTTTGGATAACCTTCTCTTGAAAATAATGTAGCTAGATACTCTATGTTAATGTTAAAGGATGTTTGTACCGTGCACTATCACCATCGGAGTGGTCCCCTGGCGCTCTGGCGGCTCTGAAAAAAAAGGGAGAGGGGGTGGGGTGAGTTAGTGGGAATGAGCTCGAAAAGTGCAAGATAGCAGTGATGTGATGTTGGCAGCCTCAGCCCGGTGGGTCAGTTGGCTGAGCTTGGGGTGTTTAACGGTTGGTAGTCATCGTGTGCTGTTGTGCAAGTCTATGTGCAGTTTGTTTTGCTGTTGCAGTGTAGTGAAGTTTGTGCGGCTTGCTGCGTTTAAGGCTTGTGGTTGTGTTTGGTTTGAGTTTGAGAGGTGTATGCAGAGGAGTGAAATTGTTAGTGGGTTGGTTATTGATTCATGATTGCACGTTTGGTCCAGGCTTTGTAGGAGAGTCATATAACAATCATTGAATTATATGGCTGTCTGGATGCGATGCAGGCTAGGTTGAGGAGTCCATCTAAGTGCAGCATATGCTAACATTCACAATTCTATCTATATGCGACGCAGGCTAGGTTGAGGAGTCTATACACTTCTCGTCGTAATGTTCTCAACAAACTCTACCTCATACCATCTTGAAGCATAATCTACTACTACAATGGCAAATCTGTGTTCCTGTCCCAATAGACTCATTGATCCCATAAAGTCAATTGCCACTTTTTGCCATATTCGATCAGACATATCCACTTTCCTTACTTCCATGTTTTGAGTATTCATTGACTTATCATTCAAACTACAAGGGATACACGCCCCTACCTCTTCATCAACCATTTCATCCATTCCGGCCACCAGAGCTTTGCTGTCAATCTCTGCTTGGTCAAGCTTTTTCCCATGTGACCATTATGGACTCGGCTAATAAGTTCTTTCCTTAAATCCATAAGAGGTATAAGTATTTCCCCTCCAGCTTTCCCTAACTCATAACTACTGAACTTTGTCTTTACTTTGTAATAAGGTGAACATGTTTCTTCACCTGTCTTCCATCCCTGTTCAGTCTTACTAATGGCTCCCTGTGAGGATTACGACCATCCACAGAGTGGGTGTGGGCTCGCCTGGGCTTTTTTGAAATTTTAAATGAAATTGAATAATAGTAGATCAACCTCCAGAAAATGTGTGGGGATAATCTGCACACATTTTCCTTTGCTCACAGCATGACATATGCATAGACCTGTGTTGGGATCAGGCAGGTAGAGTGCACAATGCCTCTACAGTGCGGGGAGGGCCAAAACTTCCAATGCCATCGCCAGCCTAATTAATTAACAAAGGCTCAGTGGATTCACCCTGTCCTTTTGTTGCACCCTGTAGCCAGTGGCAGCATTTGAATACTGATCAGAGTTTAATTCAAACAGGCCCACATGGGGCCTAGCTGCAGAGGCCAACAAAGGAGACAGGAAACACCAACACCCTTTCATATGCTCTGTGTCAACATGATGCCAGCTCCCGCCCTCAGTATTGATTGCCGGTGAAATTCCATGTCTGTCACTGCGTGTTTACAGTAGTCATCCCCGCAGGGGGACCCCATTCGAAAGGTATGAGTATGTGTTTTGAGGGAGCCAGAAAGTCTGTCCTCGCTGCAGCTTCAAGGGAGACCTGTCACTTTAATAAGGAACCACAGAGAGCTCGATTAACCAGAGGGACTCTTTGATCCACAGCAGAAAGGAGAATGGGAGGGACTTAGTATTACATGTTTTCACTCCTTTACCTTTTCTGTTGCAAAGCACCATGACCTCACGCATAGAGGAGATTGTTGGTTGGGACCCAGTATTAGTTCATTAAGTTATCCTTATCCTTCACCAATCCCTGTGGTCCAATTGGCTTTAAAAGAGGGCAGAGCCCTTCTTTTGGTAGATCATCTGAAGGCTTCATGAGAAGCAGAAGGATCAACTCATTGAACCGTGGCTGAATGTACAGACTGCCTTAAATCTTCTGCCAGTGAAGGAAGGCCATGACCTCCAAGATGGAAGCACGATCTCTCCCCTAAACATCTCCCAGGGAACAGAGGGAGATACTGAATCCAGAGGACCCTCCAACAGGTCCAGAAACAGTAGCCAGCCAGCACACAGCATGTCCTACTAGGCTCTGCAACAAGCTTCCTAGAAGTGCCAGAGAGCCTCTGAAGCAAACCAAAGACAAGACAGCTGCCTGCAACACTCTCCTATACATTGGGCTATCCGCCTTAAAGGACGACACATGCCCAGTGAAGAAGCTAGAATGAGTGCATCGACAAGCATCTACCGAAGTACAACTTAAAGGACATTTTCACCCCAGTCAAGCCTCTCGAGCTGCAACTGACTGCACTGCTGACTGTTGTTACGCCACAGTCAATAAAGCCATCCGAGACGCCTCAACCAGTGCTTCAGAACTGCTGACCAGCACTGAGACGATTCCTGTCCCCAAGTTGCCGTGTAGGCCTGCCGGCAGCCGTTCATCCTGTTTTGCTCAATGAACTGCCTGCCGCCTGATACCGGCAACTGTCTCCCATCTTGGACTCTGTTGCATAAGCTGCAAAGCACCCTGAAACTGACTCAACCCTGACAAGCACCAAGAACTCCTACAACACACAGGGACATTGTAGTTCTGTCCCCCGGGTCCTTCTCTGAAGCCCCCTGGTGACATTTTACAACCCATTGTTCCCTTTGTGTTGAAACCAAGAATCCTTGAAGTATTGTGATTAATTTCTATACCAACTACACTCATATCAGTATCCAGAGTGCATCCTTTTTCCTTCTGTGAAACTGACTGTCCCCTGCATTCCTTTACAGGGTGAGTTGTATTTTGTAGTGTGCTTGAACTGTCTGTTGTGAAAATAATATGAACTCTTTCTCCTAAGAGTCCTTTAAGGTGAGGTAGCAATACTCAGAGGTGGATGGGTGTGCAGAAATTACTCAAACATCAATAATCAAAATGACTCAGGGAGTTTGGCAAAATGCTTTCTGTTTTAATATCAATCATCTAAAACAGGGCGTACAACAGGCATCATCCGATGCCGCACTGCTCGATCTTGGTGCATTTTAGAAAAATATTTCTTTTATAACAAAAACTCATCATTGCTGATGTCATACTACGTGGCAAACTACAAAACTTATGAGAACCTGTGATTGGCTCTCATTGAACATCTAAGTATACGTTCTAAATACCCAGAGGTTTATGATTGGGTATCTAAGTCAGGTGGGCATCTAAACCCACCCCAAATAAAAGATCATCACCATCGTCACTAAATACACGAAGATTGATTGGTTCTTCAAACTATAGGGCTCTTTATTACATTACTCACTTATGATTGGTTTGGAACCCTTGTACCATTGTAGACTGTTCCTCACGCTAGCTACATGCAGGCTACCATCCCAGGTGCATGAAGGCTCAGCGTTATCATGTCTCCCCTCCAATTAACCCACCATCTACCATCACTCCTGCAATGTGTCAGACAATTAAGCTTTTGAACTTGGCCTTGGAACTGTTGACTTCATCTGGGAAATAAAGGGAGTACAGCTTCACTCTGCCTCCTAGTTTTGGCACAGCCTGACCCAAGCTGTTTCGATCTCACCCATGTGACTAGGAGACCACTCTTTTTGAGCCTTTTGCAGCATTTAATCCTATTAAATGATGAACTTTAGAAGCCTCCAGTGTTTTTTCATACTGCTTCAAACAGAAGTGTGTTCCTTTCTCACATTCATTGTAGCCTTTTTGACAGGCATCCATTCCACCAATGCATTGTCTGCTTGGTTCTCGGCCAGCCCAACCTTCTCTAAAACTTGCCCTGCCATCAGTAATTTCTAAGGAAAAAAAAATGCTTTATTCAGGCAATCTCATAAAGTATTCCGGCAGCTGCTGGATCTGGTCCACAAGTTCCACAAGCAACTGGCTGATTTCTGGACAGTTAACAGGATTCCGGATAAAGACAAATGTATCGTCCTTTCGCCAAATGAGGTAGGGATGTGCTTCGGGTAAGTAATAGAAAATCAACACCAGTAGGTTGTGGATATCTTCATGTGACAACCCCATTCATTAATTTACGATGAAACGCCATACACTATATGGATATGTTCCATTATGTCACGTAGCAATTGATTAAGAGCAAGCTGATTCCTTGGATCTCTCAGAAATGTGCGAACATCAGTTTGCCTGCCAACATTATGTGGACGTTCTTCGATCAGGAAATAGATAACCATTCCATGCAGTTTATGAGCATCCTCATTAGATAAGACCATCAGTTTGTTCACAAATATGTGCCAGGTGGTGAACGAGTCTGCTTGCAAAGTTCAAGTATCAGCCAATTTATTGCAGGTCGATTTCTGGAATCCCTCAGAAATACACAGTGCTTGTGTGCTGTCAAACAAGATGAGGATGTTTTTGAACCAAGAGGTAAAGAATCAATCCAAGTAGTTTGTGAAAGTCTTTATCAAGCAGAACCATCTGTATGTTTGAAATAAACATTCAGGCAATTGTCTAATCTGGTCTAGGATTGCTGCCAAAAGTCGTCAATCAGTGGACTATTCTTAGGATCTTGAAGAAAAGTATGAATATCAACACGCCGGCCAGCAAGAGCGGGGTAAGCTCGGAGTATAAAGATGAAGACAGCAAGAAGCAGTCTATGTATGTCCACATCAGTAAGTACCATGGAATCCTCCGAAAGAGACTCTGTTTGGAAAGAGTCCGGAAACTGCTCTCTCTTCCAGTCATCAAATACAAAATCCAAGTCTGCCATTTCTCTGCTCTTTCTTTTGCAATCCAAAGTCAAATGTCAACACACCTCTGTGGCTTAAGAACAATGATTTTTCCACTCTCTGCTGTAACGAATAGAAAGAGTGTTTCCAGGAGAGCCACAAAGTATTCTTTGTCTATCTACTGGATAGTTTCTGTGTCCTTCTTCCTCGCATCGATCTTGTCTGAACGTGCTGAACTACTTCTCCTTGATTTGCTTCTGATTGAGGTTGGAGTATGGGGGTCTCTCCAGCATAGACTTTCACGTCTCCTTGATGAATCCATTCTCTGCTTCCTACAAACTTTACAGCTGATGGTGCAGTGTACTCCACAATAAAAGGGCCGCCAAATCTAGGCTTGTGCCACTTTTTAGTGACATTTTGGATTAGTACCTTGTCTCCTGGAAAGACCTTTGGCGCAGATAGTTCTTGCACTTTGGTTGTTGAATGGTCTTCATCTGTGTTCTGAGCCTGACACCCCGTCCGCTTGACTTGGTCTGAACTGACAGAGATACTTGAGGTCATACATGTTATGTAGTCATTCAAATCAGTTCCTAATTTACAGTTGTCTGGGAATCACTCCTAATCCTCGATGGAGGGGTTCAAGGCATTCTCATTTGCCTTCCAGTGACTAATTCATGGGGTGTGAGGTGGTGGTCTGAGCCAGGTTGGTTCCCAATTGCATGTAATGCAAGAGGTAGGCAATGCAGCCACCCCTTCTTCAGGGTCAATTTGAGCTTGGCTATTCTTTAAGCAGACCGTTGAGTCTCTCACATATCCCATTTCTTTGTGGGTGATAAGCTGAAGAATACCTATGCTTTATGTCAAGCAGCAAGCTAATTTGCTCAAATACTTTGTTTACAAAATGGGGGCCATTATCTGATCTCAGCACCTCACATACTCACCATCTAGGAAATACTTCCCAAACTAAAAATCTTGCACCACAAGTGGTGTCAGGATGTGTGCATGGGCCAGCCTCGACCCACCTTGAGAAAGGGCACACCACCATTATCATATACCTGTGACCATTACAAACCTGCAGCATGTCAACATAATCAATTGTAAATGCTGAAATGGACCATTTGGTCAAGGGATGACTCCTCTGACTGTTTGCAGCGTGTTCCCAGCAGTAAGCCTTTGACTTATGTTGCAATTTACTACATAAAATGCAACATGTTCTAACATGTTCGGTACGAACCAATCCTCCGCAATGGTTGCTGCGAGGCTCTCCCTAGTGACATGCGCATGATAGTGTAGCTGCTCCAACACCACCCTTAATAAGTCTATAAGCATTACCGGTTTACCAGTGCTGTCCTCTTGCCATAGTGCTTCGGTGGGGGGTACAGAACACCCCCTCTGTATCCATAAATCTTTTTCTTACTGAGAAGTACCACCCTGAATTTCCATGAGCTTTGTTTTTGACAAGTTATTAAAACTTTTATTCACAATCATCATCACCACAATTTTCTCTTTCACATCAGTTATGTCAAAGGTCATTATGTCTAATGAATATGCAACCCATTTTGCCTCTTCATCCCGGCTTGATTTCCGCACGAGATAAAGTCTGTTCTCTTAATGTGTGCTGTGCATTTAACTAGTGCAATGGCTACTGGGAGATGTAGTGCTTTAATAAGCCTGTCCAATAGAGCTGTGTGTTGCACTGGAGTGCTGGCTGCTCGGAGGTAGCCCCTCCTTTTCCAGTTTGCCAAACTTGCATTCACGGTCGACGTCACGCAGGCAAAGTAACTATACACCATCACTTGCTGGTCTATGTGTTTCTCAAGTGTGACAATAAGCGCCACCAATTCTGCAGCTTGTGCCAAGAAATGAGATGGCAGTCTTGCACTCACCATTACCTTAAACTCCCCGTTAGCCTTATGCTTTACTGCAGCAGCACCTGTATATCTTTGTCCATCAGTTTGATAGATTCTTGAGGAATCGTCAATAAAAATAATTGCTCCCGCAGCGAGAGCATTTTCCTTCACTCTCGGGATATCATCATAGAATTCTACATAATTCGAACAATCATGCACTTGTTCACTGTCTGTTAATGGCTCAGCAACAAACATGGCAGGGTTCACTGTTTTACATCTGACTATTTTGATTGTCAGATTTGATATTACCACTTCATATGCAGAAGCTCTTTGAGATATCAAGGTGCGCTTAGGTTTCTCTAAGACAGCAAACAGAGCATTCTCAACCAATAACGTTATAGAGCACCCCATCACTATGCTAGCAGACTTTTCAATCGTGAACACAGCGGCTGACAATGACTGTTTGCAAGGGTCTAGAATCCCACTGTAATATGCCAGGGGCTTGTACCCCAACGTAGTTCTATGCGTAAGCACTGCTGTCATAACTGCCCCGTTCGTGTGTGAAAACAAAAAGAATTCCTCCGCATAATTGGGAATTCCTAAAACTGGCACCGTACAAATTGCCTTTTTTAACTCATCAAATCCTTCTTCCTTTTCCTCAGTCAATTCAATCTTTCCTAAACATTGTTGTGCCTTTTTCAGGGCTTGCATCAAGCGCTTTGTGTATGAACTGTAATCAAATACCCATGCTCTAACATAATTGCACAGTCCTGGAAATTGCTGCATTTACTATATCGTGTGCTGTTTTGCTGTTTTCAAAATCGCCTCAGCCTTTTCAGGTTTAACTTTCTTTCCATCATGGGAAATTAGCTGTCCTATATACAACACCTCTTCTTGACAGCACTACAATTTCTCTTTATCCACCTTATATCCTCTCTGTGGAAGAATAATCATCATCTGAATTGAGTCTCATCTACACTCTTCAAATTAAAATGTCATCTACGTATTGCAACAGAACAATCTGCAAATCTATATTGCTCAAGTACATCTACAGGACTCTATTGAAAATTGATAGAGACTCACAATACATTGGGGCAACCTTGTGCTTTTCAGTTTAGTCTGATGAAATGTAAACAAGTTAAGATCATGGGAGTCTTTGTGCAACTGGATTGAATAAAATGATTTTTCAAGTCAATCACCTTGAGATATATTGCGCCTCAACCGTGATATTACTTAGAATCGTCGCTGGATTAAGAACTAGAGGGAACTCTGCCTCTACAATCTGGTTAATTGGGTGCATATTGTGAATTAAACGCCCCAACCCCCCCCTTCGATTTGTTGATCAGATACACTGCCGTATTGCATGGTGACTCTGATGTCACTAGACTGTCTTGATCCATTTTAGCTGATATAGTCAGTCTGAAAAATTCTCTCATCCGCTGCTCAGGACATAGGGTACTGTCTCATTCGGGGCAAAATTGCTCCTGGTTTCAGCTTACTTTTAACCTCTCCTACCCCATTACCTCCCCTTACCTCCCCGTACCTCCCGTACCTCCCCTACGCCAGAGGTATCGCATGTATCTCTGGTGTAACTGCGATCCAGGTAGGGGTAGATGAGAGGGAATGTCTATCTTGCAAACATGGAGTGGTGTTGTGGTACGCTCTGGGGGTGCAAGCTGTGTAGCTAGCTCTGGGTGATGTCAGGTGTCAACAGCAGACATCACCCGGAGCTAGCTACACAGTTCGCGCTCAGAGCATACCACGGCATACCACGTCACCACACATCTACCCCTACCTGGAACTCAGTTTGGCCACACCAGAGACCACTTGCCCAGTCCACGGACATTAATCTTACACCAGAGATACATGCGATACCTGGCCACCTAACAACGTCTAGCCATGACGCTCCCACTACCTTAGGTGCCTGGCACTCTTTTAGCATCATCGTGCTCCAAGATTGCATAGTCCTGAAGACAGTTCGGTGCAACAACCAGCAGGTTTTGACTCCTTCAACCACTGGCCGCTCCATCTATCCACCGAACTAGAAACACCTGAATTTTGTGTGCCGACAATGTTTACGTATTGCCTCACTATCAGCAATACATGAAATAACAGTCGCCTCAGATCTACTAACCCACGTATATGCATAATCAATTGCGAATTGTATGCCATGCATTTTTCTTGTGTCTAGGATGGCATATGTCGTTGTTTTAAACATGTTTTATGTGAATAAATAAATTGCATTGTTTTCTGCTTGTAAAAAATCCCATTCCCTTGTGTTTTTTGTAAGAGCTAACAGATACATGCTATCTTAGTTCCACTGCTTATAAAAGAAAACTACCAGAGCGTTAATGACAAGGGTAGCCTTTGACTCCATCTCCTTTCGATCACTTGATAAACTGGACATGAAATATGTCACTTACAGTATTGAAACTTAAACTCTCGATTGGAGACCTCTGGGTGAGACAGTTCGTTAGAAGATGTATAATTTATATTATCTAAACTATTTCATTAGTTGAGAAGAGGGAGAGGGCAGGGCATGCACCCCGCAAGTGGTAAACACCTCTGTCAAGGAGGTGCGTATAACCGTACAAACATAACTGCTGCATTGGGCTGCCACCTTCACGCATGCGTGATTGGCGTTACCATGGTGACCTATTGTAATGAATGTGGCTGTGGGGCATCGAACCAGTGATTCTGGTCTGCTGCCTCACGGTTCGCGCTTGCAAAACTTTCAGTTAATTTTCTACACAAGTGCGATCAACCACACAAGTAGGCACACAATCGCACTTATGCGAACACTACTTGCAATAACAACGAGGGACGCCAGAGCGAAGCGCTAGGGGGACGGGTTGGTCTACACTGTAGGGCGCCTGGAGGAAGAATAGATGGTGGGCACTTTGGACTAATATTACCCTTACGGTCAAACTGGAGATAATGGAGTTACAGTATTGAGGGAATTACCCTAACAGCTCTGGGAACACGAACCCTGGCACTGAGGGAAACACACTGAAAGGGATTTTGGTTTACTCCCGACAGCCGCATACACAGCAGGATACCAGTGAAACCATTGGGAGAGAATACCTGGCAAGCTAGATCAGAGAGAAGGCGGGTGAGTGAACTGGGTAACTTCGCTGCAATTTGCACAGATTTCCTGACTAATGCATCTTTTTATTGTGTTGCATGTAGCCATGGTTATATTAGTAATGTATATGCTTCCATTAACAGCACAATTCGACCTAAGACCAAGAGCAGAGGTTAGTTATTTTCTGCAATTTAGATGTTCTGCAACTCACAGGTGCATATGCCTTTGGGTATATTATAATTATAATTCCCTACAGAATTTCAGGTCAACAGTGTGATGCTTGGCGTGCATGGGAGGGACAGGGCTTTCCTGTTCTTGTTCTGTGGTCCTTTTTCGTGTATGTTCTGTGTTTTTATCTGCCCAGCAGTCCATGTGGGACACCTGGAAGTGCAACTCTTCCTCGTTTTGGTTTGGTGTACAGACCCTTGGGATACCCTTATGGCACCCATGGGTGGGGGTACAACCGTGTGCCCCTATGTTTTTGGGCACCTGTGTGTAGCCCACAAAGCAGGGTATGGGCTGGTGGCTGCTCTATGCAGAATTTGACAGGTGCTCTGAGTATCCTCCAATTTGCCACTGGAATCAGTTGATTCCTGATAGGAGACAAGATGGCCCCTGTGGCCCCTTGCTTTCTATTGCCAGTTACCTTGTTTTTTCCAAAGTCCTGGGAAGCCCTGACTCTGTCCTTTCCTCCTGACTGGCTGTTGGGTGGAAGTTCCATATATGGTATTGTGGGGAAGTCCAGGCCAGACTGGATGGAGCCATCCCAGTGGCTGTATGTTGTGGGTACACCCTATGGGTGGGACCTGGGTGAATGGAGTGTGTGACCAATGAGCACTTCTTTTTATGGGTGTCTGGTTTCTGGTATGAAATACAATGAATGAGACCATGGGCCTCATTACACGTTGTGTGTTAAGGGATTAACATTACCGGTAATGGAATACCGGTATCGTTAAATCCCAACCCCAATTACGACCCGGGTTACCGCTATTAGCGGCACCGCTAAGTACGGTGCCACTAATAGCGGCTAGTTCGCGGGCGCGCGACCCTTCATCCCGTAAATAGCAGCATGTCGCAAATAGCACACCATCACAAGCCATGCGGGCATGCAAATAGCGGCATTGTAAAGCCCCAAAAACCCCTTACCGGCATGGCGCTAATACCAGCATCGCGAACCACCCGTTAAGAGAACTGAGCAGTGTTCCCACCTGCCACAGGTGGACACAATCAGCACAGGTGGAGGCAATGGAGACTGTGCCAGCACAAAAGGAGCACACCACACCCCTTCACACACCCCTTCCCACACCAAGATGGTTCCAATACTAGCAGCATTACATGGGCTGGAGGACATGATTGCAGTGCAACAGCAACAACAACAGGCAGCACAGAGGAGACGCAGGAGGAGGAGGAGGAGGAGGAGGGCAAGACAGGCGCAGCAAGCACCACCAGGGCACTTAGTAATACCACAGAGGCAGCCACCAATCCCCAGGATCCGAGCCAGTCCATGTAACCTAACCCCTGAGAAGATACACACCCTGTACCGTCTGGACCGGGATACCATCACCAGCATCGTGGACATGATACATGACGACATTGTGAGCCTCATAGACATCAGAACTGCCATCCCCCCTCTACTGAAGGTGGTGACCGTGCTTCACTTCCTGGCCACAGGCACCTATCAGCATACAGTGGGGCAGATGCATGGCATCTCACAACCAGTATTCTCACGCACGCTGAACCAGGTACTGAATGCCCTCCTGAAGCATGCACGTGAACACATATTCCTGCCACGGACTACCCAGGAGATCGCAAACACCAAAGTGGGCTTCTATTCACTGGCAGGCATCCCAAGTTGCATCGGGGCCATCAACTGTACACATGTGGAATTGGTGGTCCCACATCACAATGAAGTAGTCTACCGAAACAGAAAGCAATTCCACTCTATCAATGTCCAAATGGTATGTGACGCCAACAAGATAATAACACATTGTTGTGCCCGATTGTGGGGGGGGAGATACATACTCCAACTGGGTGTAGACAGCCGTCCGTAGGACAAATGGACATACAGATGTACGCCAATGTCCATCAGGCAAGGCCACAATGTACTTGAGAAGAACCCACATGCAATTTGAAGCTGCACAACATTGAGAACAATCCAGGTTTCCAAATTTCACACACCCATCCATCCACATCCACATTGCACATCATGCCACACCACATAATACACAAATCTGCAACATGGCGTCAAGATAGTTATACAGAATTAGCACAGCACAACATCAATAAAGCAATGTGCCCTTGAATGCATGCAAAGGGATCACCCCAAGCCATAGCATTGAACCATGCACCTGTAGCACCACTGAAGTGATGATTCACAGCATGGCAACATCGATTTTGGAATGGCAGTACACTAGCAGTGTGGTACCAATTTTGCCTGGGCCCAGGGACACCTAAAGCCTGGCCTCACCCAGGACATGTCAATTACTGTCGGAGGCATGAATCGGGCATGTCCACTTGCAGGGTCGAGCTCACCTTTGCACATTGCAGTCACACAGATCGTCTGCATGCATGCTGGTAATCGTGGATTTCAATCACAAAGCAAAGTCGATTTGTGTGATAGGTACAGGCCGCTCTTGAGGTGAACATTAACAGGTCCCCATTCTTCCCCCCATACAGGTGATGCCGGCTATCCCCAGAAGAGGTGGCTCCTTACCCCTGTACGGAACCCACAGAACAGGCACGAAGAGGACTACAATCGTGCACATACCCGTACCCGCGCCGTGATTGAGCAGACTTTTCGCCTTTTGAAGACACGGTTTAGGTGCATTAGCAGGTCTAGTGGCGCTCTCCTGTACGGCCATGAGAAGGTGGCCAAGATCACCATGGCATGTGTCATGCTGCACAATATGTGTATCAGACGGAATGTGCCACTGCCCCCTGACGTTGAAATACAAGCACCTGATGAGGATGATGATGGTGATGAGGATGGAGGTGACGGGGATGCAGGTCATGCAAGAGGCGATGGCCAGGAGGGACTTGATGTGAGACAGCATCTGATCAACCAAATATTCTGAGTAACATGGTTTCATTCTGTAGGATGGATATGGGTAGTAATGCACTGGTGTCTGTGTTGAAGCACACAATGGACCCTGTCACCAATAAAGTACACATACACAATGAAGAAGTCCAAGCCTGTGTTTTGAGTAATCACCAGTGTATTAAGGAATATTAAGATGTAAAAGTGCATGTCCCCAACTATCCCACCACCCTTCCCCCGTACCCCCACAATAGTCCCGAAACATACTTCCCCCTTCCCCCCACAACAGCCCTGAAACACCCTTCCCCCCTCCCCCCACAACAGTCCCAAAACACCCTTCCCCCCCAACAGTCCCGAAACACCCTTTACCCCCTCCCCCCGACAACAACCCCTTATGTGTCTGGCACAATGTTGTTGTCATGCTGCACACGTGGAAGGTTGACCCTGCAGTCCCTATTCCCCATTGCCACCACCAGCATTAGGAGGCTGGGTTGACGTGCGCCTTGTGGTGCGCGTGGATCGACGGAGGGGGCTTGTCTGCCTCGAACTAGCAGATGATGATGTGGCTGTCTGTCCCTATGGTGGTGGTGGGAACTGGCGGTCCATCGCGTCCGCTATACGCGTGAGGACCTGCCTGAGTTGGCCAATCTCCACGCACAGCCTGTTGGTGCAGGAGGCTTCAATCGTCTCCCTCGAGTGCCTGGCAGTCTCTGTTATCTCCCCCCTGAGATGGGCAGCCTCTTCCACATGCTGCCCAACCAGCACACTAATGTCCTCCTGGCGCTGCCTGATGCTGGCCAGGTCAAGGGCACTGTGGTGTGCTCGTGTTGTGGTTGCTGCGCCTTCATCTGCATCCAGGACATCTGGTGAAGCCACCGGTGGGCTACTGCACCCTCCCGTGTTGTCCTCGCCAGACTGGCCATGGACACTGGACCCTGGTGTTTGCTGTAGAGTTGCCTCTGGGGTTCCTGGGGGGGTTGGGTTTTGCATTTCCATGGAGAACTCTATCGGGTCCTCCACATCTGAGAGCGGCGCTGTGGCTGCCGCCTCACCTGTGGAACTTGTGGCAGCGGAGGGTAGGCCCTCTGTGGCTGGAATCTGTGGTGGGGGGTTCACATCTGAAGGTGTGGCAGTTGTTGCTGGTGTGGTCTGCGGTATGGTAGCAGTGGCGCTCCGACGATGTTTCGCACTCTGCATGGGAGCACTTCTCCCTTTGCCCCTTGATGTAGTGGGGGTGTCCCCTGTGCCCTGTGGCCTAGGTTTTTTCTTGGCAGGGGGTGCCTGAGTCGCAGTGCCAGGTTCTTCACTGTCTGTATGTGAGCCTGTGGGGGAAAAAGAGGGGGATGGCATTGGTGATGGTTCAATGTACTTCATGCAGAATACGTTGATCATGCTGTTGTGTGCATTGGGACTTCATTGGTAGGGATGCAGGTGATGGGTCTGTTGAGTGGGTCATCCATGCATGGTTCTGTGTGGCACTTGTCTGTAATGATGCATGCATGTGTGTGTGTTTGGGTTTGACACTGACATGGCCAGGGTTGTATGCATGGATAGTTTTTGGCGCATTCATGAGGTGAATCTGGGCTCACATTTGGGGGGGACCTCAACATTCACAGTGCATAGTTTCATGTGTACACTCACCTCCATCTGATGTAGTGGCCACTACATGCTCCATACTCCCGACTCCCTCGATTGATTCAACACCAATCGTGTTGGCGCAGGTCTCCTCCCACTCCTTCAATTTTATTGGCGAATCGGCTCCACCTCCTGTGGCCATGGCCATGTTGCGGTTCGCAGACAGGATGCTACGGACCCGGAGGTGGAGATCGTCCCACCGCTTTCTGCACTCCCGGACAGTGCGGGTGGTGGTGCCCACCGCACTCACTTTCAGGGCAACCTCTGCCCAGGTAGCCTTCTTCCGGATCAGGGTCTCCCGCCGCATGTCGTTGGAAAATACCACGTCGGCATTTGCTGCAAGGGTCTCAGTGAGCATTGTTAGCTCCTCGTTGGTGAACTTCTCCTTGCACTGGCGGTCGGTTGTTTTTTTTACAGCCTTAGGCATGGCGAGGGAATCCTTGTGGCTTTGGAATGGCACAGTTCTCGAAACAGGCCAGGGGGCAGAGGATGGCAATGGATTGTGTTTTTAAAGATGACCGCCGTGCTCTTTCCCGTTCCTGTGCGATGACGCTATTTCCGGTTCCGCTATTTAACGGTGACCGCTAATTGCAGTGACCGCTAATTGCGATGGCCGCTGTTAGCGGTGACTGCTGTTTGCATGTTGCGGGAGGTCGGAAGTGCTATCAGCGATTTCATCGGTGCCGCTAAGGGTCTTTTTGGGGTATTTAGCGGCACGGTGGTAGGGTCATTACCGGCATGGCGCTATGCTCGTGTCCGCGTACTCGTAATGGTACGCTATTAGCGGCCTCTTGCTAAGGCGGACACGTTAATAGCGCCATGCCGGTAAATGTCGATTTTTACTGCACAACGTGTAATGAGGCACAATATATGGACTGGGCTTGTATTATAACTTTATTTTACAGGTTGCCCAGGTGGGGGGATCCTCATACATAAATGTGCCTAGTGGTAGGGGCCCAGTTTTCGGCCTATTGTTTTAACCAACCTGCTTTCCTCCTATGTCTATTGTTGGTTCACTTTATTAACTGATTTGTATGACATTTGAACTGAGTACAGTTGATGCATTTTAATGGAATCAAATAGTAATTGTGGTACCACATAGGAACTGTTTATATTTACATTACTTGAGCCTATTTATATAAAGAACTGTGTTATCACTAACATAGTGTGTGGACATTCCTATATGGGTGCTTGGGGACTACACTGTACTTAAGAACCAGCCTGCATCACCTCCTGAGAGCATAAGCCTTGGTTGCTCGTCCATGTTACCAAATAGAGAGATTTGGCTGGGGTGCTCTGTGCTACTACTCTGCCATACAGAGAGCAGGAGTACAGATACCCCCCCTCCAGTCTTTACACTGGTGGCAGTGGTGGGATGCTAATGGTTTTAGTAATCAGTGTGTAACCTTGCCACTTACAAAAATCTACACTTTGTTAAATTGAGGTTTAGTTGTGTACTAGATAACTACATTACAAGCAATGGAATCTATTGCAAATGGTAAATTGTCTAGGATGAGCTTAGAACTATCCAGAGTGCTTGTGAAGCCATTGAATTAGACTTTGGGGATAAGTCTAGGGCTGAGCTGATAGCTGCCCTGGTGGACTACCAGATTGATTGTGAAGCTCTTGAAGGAGGGGATACACCCATTGGGGCCTGTACCACTGGGGGTGTTGTTGAATCTGATTCTGTTCCGAACCCCAGCACTGCTCTTCAGGGGGAATTCCTGATTCCCCCTTGAACTTTAAAAATTGGACCTTAAACGGGAACAGTTAGCCTTTCAATAAAGAATGTTCGCAACAGAAGCTGAACTGAAGAAAGAGGAGTTGGCACAGTAAGTGCTACTCAAGGATATGGACACTGAGCACCAGAAAATTCATTTGGAGAGAGCTAGAGTGGAGACTTCAGCAAAACCAGTTGAGAGTGTCAAGTCCCCAGCAACCAAGTTTATGAAAGATTTGGTTGGTGTTTATGCAGAGGGTTCTGATATCCTCCAATGGATTGAAACATTTGAGATGGCTTGTGGAATCCATGATGTTGATAAAAGAGATTGGGCTGAGTGTTTGTTAAGCAGAGTGCCTCAGACTGGATTTGACTGTATGCCAAAACTGAGTGTGGAAGAAAGGGGTCAGTATGAGTGCATGACGTCTGCTTTGATTGCCAAGTTTGGCAAGACACCTACCCAATACCTTAAAAGGTTCAGGGATTTTAAGAAAAGAGAGAATGTGTCTTGGGTTGACTGGGTGAGTGCTGGGCACATGAACATGATGGGGTGGATTGATGGTTATAAGGAGAAAACTTTTGTTGAATTGTCACACCTTTGTTTTTTTAATATTTTTCTGAAGCCTCTTCACCAGAGCTGCGTCAGTATGTTGCTGACAGAACATTTTAGACCTCTTTAAGCTGGCCAGGCTGGCTGACAAGTGGGTCTCCCACTGGGTGTCCCGTAAGGCCTCCAGTGGGAAGGGCAAGAACAAAGAAAAGGGGGCCTCTCAGAAGGCTGAGGAGTTCCAGAAGCAATCGCAGACGAGTAAACCAAAACTTTCCTCTCCTAAGACCCAAAGATCTAGTAGGGATAAGTACTATGTGGGTGTGGATAAGAGTAGTGGTCCACCTGCTGCAAAGCAGGCTCCCAGTGGTTCTAGTACCGTACCCTGCATTCCTGGCACTTGTTGGGACTGTGAGGCTCTGGATCACAAGACGGTGACCCCAAGTGTAAAGGTAAGGCACTTGGAGTCCAGGCTGTCACCTGACCTACCCTTACCTGTGCCTGAGGTGGAGGCCACTGTCCTCCCCTCCTCTACAGGGATCAAATTCGGTGCTCCTGTAGAGATTTCCCTAGTGTATGCAGATGTACTGGCTACAATCCCACAGAACACCCGTAGGTTTTTGAGAAGTGTACTCCTGAATGGCCAGCCTTTTACTGGTTTGAGAGACACTGGGGGAAGCATGACAGTGGTGGACAGGAGCCTGCTGAAGCCAGAGGACTATGTAGGTGCTCCTCTGAGAACCACCAGGTTAGTTGGTGGGCCTCCCAAATTATCGCCTGTAGCCTTAGTCACACTCATGATTGGAGACAAGACAGCAAAGCTTCCTGTCCTAGTTCAGGAAAATGTCCCTGCTATCATTTTGTTAGGCAATGATCTAGTAGAGTTGGGGTTGATCTCTGATGGTCTCCCCATGACTTCTGCTGCAGTCACTAGGTCACAGGTGACACCGGGTCTGACTGAGTGTAAGGTACCCAAGCCAAAGGTAAGGCCTAAGGCAAGAATGAGGAACAAGAAGGCCACCTCTGCGAAGGGGGTCCCTTCTCCTCCTGCTGCTCCTGCAGCTCCCATTGGGATTCATGCTCCGGATGGGCTGGGTCCAGTGGTAAACCCAAACTCAACTCCTGAGGGAGAAGAGGCAGAAGACCCTCCTGCAGGAGAGGTGCTCAACCCGGAGGACCACCCCAACCTTTAATGCCTGTTGGCTGAAGGGGGACCCTCCCGGGCGGATTTCTGTAAGGGTTAGAGAGAGTGCCACTCTCTTGAGGGTCTGAGGAAACAGGCCCTGTCCCAGACACAAGGAGAAGTGCCTAGGACATTCCGGATATATTGGGAGGGTGAGCTCCTTGTAAGTGAGCCCACTAAGCCTGAACCTGGTGCCCTCAAGAGGTTAGTGGTACCCCAGGTTTACAGGCCCTTCTTACTGCAGTTGGCGCATGAGGTGCCCTTGGCTGGTCATCTTGGGACCAAGAAGACAAAGCAAAGGCTCTCTGCCCATTTCTACTGGCCCCGGATGGGAGTAGAAGTGGAGTTCTACTGCAGGACCTGCCCAACTTGTAAGTTGTCTGGCAAGACTGGAGGCAGTGTCATTTCCCCACTGCAGCCATTTCCAGTGGTTGGAACACCATTTGAGAGGGTGGGCATCAACATTGTTGATCCCCTTGACCCTCCCACTTCAGGTGGACATCGGTTCATCCTGGTCTTGGTTGATCATGCCAGCAGGTACCCTGAGGCTATACCCCTTTGGACTATTACTGCCAAGGTGGTTGATAGGGCTCTCCTGGGCAGTTTCACCCATGTTGTATTGCCTAAAGAGGTTGTCTCTGACAGAGGATCCAACATCATGTCGAGTTACATGAAAACCATGAGGAAAGAGTGTGCGGTAACCTACAAGTTCTCCACCTCTTACCATCCCCAGACCAATGGTCTGGTCGAGAGATTCAATAAAACTCTCAAGGGCATGCTAGGTGCTTTGGAAGAGCCCCTAAGAAATAAATGGGACCTCCTCCTGCCATGCCAGCTGTTTGCTTACAGAGAGGTACCTCAAAAGGGTGTTGGATTCAGCCCCTTTGAGTTACTCTTTGGCAATCCAATGATGGGGCCCCTTGCCTTGATCAGAGAAGGTTTGGAAGCCACCCCTCCAGTTCCTGCCAAGCAAGTGGGGGACTATGTTTTAGGCCTTAGACGGAGGATGACACAGATGATGGGTCAGGCGACTGCGAATCTCAAGGCCAGCCAGGAATTGAACAAGTACTGGCATGACCTTGCAAGTGGATTGGACACCAGCAGAGGAGATCCTGGTGATGGAGCCTACCAAGCCTAGAGCTTTGGCATATACGTGGACGGGACCCTTCAGGATAATCTCCAGGATGGGCAAAGTAAATTATCTAGTTGACATGGGAGTCCCTGTGGTGGCCCCTCAAGTATTCCATGTTAACAGGCTCAAGCCTTTCCATAGGCGAGCAGAAGTCTCATGCCTCTTGCTAGCTTCAGAGCAAGAAGAGGATGAGAGTGAACCCCTTCCTGATTTGCTGCATAGCAACACTCTGGATGGCTCAGTAGAGGGGGTACATCTCTCTCCAGATCTGACTACAGAGCAGCAGAGGGCCTGCAGGGCTTTTCTCCAGCAGTATGCCCCTCTGTTCTCGCTGACACCAGGCCTAGCCCCATGGTGCAGGCACGAATTTGAAACTAGTGACAGCGCACCTGTCAAAAGCAGATGCTACAGGATGTCAGACACTGTGAAGAACCACATCCAGGCTGAGGTCACCAAGATGTTGGAACTGGGCGTTATTGAACTCTCAACCAGTCCCTGGTCCAGTCCAGTGGTCCTTGTCCCCAAGGCAAGTTCCCAGGCACGTACCAAGGATTGGTGGTTCTGTGTGGACCACATAGGGGTCAATGCCGTCACAAAACTGATGTGAATCCATTTCCCAGGGCTGATGAGCTCGTGGACACCATAGGTGCTGCCACATTTGTGAGCACCTTTGATCTTACCTCAGGCTATTGGCAAATAGCTCTGACAGACCATGCCAAGGAAAAGACTGCATTTTCAACCCACTGAGGAGCTCTACCAGTTTAGAGTCATGCCTTTTGTGTTGAAGAATGCACCTGCCACCTTTAAGAGATTGGTCAATCATGCGTTGAGCGGTTGGAGGCCTTTTGTGTGGCCTACCTATACAACATTGCTGTCTACAGGTCCACCTGGGAAGAGCATTTGACTCACTTGGATAAGTTGTTGCAGGCCTTGAAAGGGTTAACCTCACTATCAAGGGCACCAAGTGCCAGATAGCTCAGGGGAAAGTCACATATCTTGGTCATGAGGTAGGAGGGGGTCAAATTCAACCTCTCCCCAGTAAGGTACAGGATGTACACGACTGGGAGACTCCCACTACTCAAACTCAGGTAAGAGCCTTTTTGGGCCTCACTGGGTATTATCGCAACTTCATGGCGGACTATGGAACCATATCTGCCCCTCTGACAGCTCTGACTTCCCCCAAACAACTAAGGAGGGTTAATTGGACAGAAGACTGTCAGAGGGCCTTTGTTGGCTTGAAAGAAAGTCTGTGTAGGGCACCTAAGATTGTGTGCGTCTGATTATAGCAATCGATTTATCGTCCAGACGGATGTATGCAACACCAGAATTGGAGCTGTCTTGTCCCAGTTAGATGACAAAGGGAGGGAACATCCAATCATATTCATCAGTAGACAAACTCAAGGGTAGAGAATTTAGGTGGGCTACTGTTGAAAAGGAATGTTACAGTATAGTTTGTAGCCTTAGGCGTTTTAGGCTCTACCTTACAGGGTCTACCTTCAAGGTACAAACATACCATAAGCCCTTGAAGTCGCTTATGCCGATGAAGGGTGAAAACTGAAACTGCTCAGGTGGTCCATTAGCCTGAAAGGGCTAGACTGACTATAATGCAGATGGCCTTTCCAGAAGGTATGTTGACCGTCTGGATGAGGGTGTCAATCTCGTGGGAGATTAGACACCCTAACTTCAGTCTGGGGGGGCGACTGTGATGCTGGAAATGCATGGGAAGGACAGGGCCTCCCTGTCCTTGTTCTGTTGCCCTTTTTTGTGTATGTTCTGTGTTGTTTTCTGCCCAGGAGTTCATGTGCGACTCCTGGCAGTGCAGATCTTCCTCTTTTTGGTTTGGTGTACAGACCCTTGGGATACCCTTATGGCACCCATGGGTGGGGTATAACCCTTTGCCCCTGGTGTATGTTTTTGGGCACCTCTGTGGGGCCCACAGAGTAGGGTATGGGCTGGTGGCAGCTGCATGCTGAATTTGACAGGTGCTATGAGTGCCCTCCATTTTGGGATACCGAGGCCCTGCCATTGGAATCAGTTGACACCTGATAGGAGACAAGATGGCCCCTGTGGCCTCTTGCTTTCTATTGCCTATTACCTTGTTGTTCCCAAAGACCTAGGAAGCCCTGACTCTGTCCCTTCCCCCTGACTGACTGTTGGGTGGAAGTTCCATATATGGTTTTGTGAGGAAGTCCAGGCCAGACTGGCTGGAGCCTTCCCAGTGACTGTATGTTGTGGGTACACCCTATGGGTGGGACCTGGGTGAATGGAGTGTGTGACCAAGGAGCACTTCTTGTTATGGGTGCCTGGTTTCTGATATGAAATACAATGAATGAGACAGCCCTGCCCGATACTGGTATGAATGCAGTGTGGAGTGCTGAATGGCTGGGTACTTGTCCCAATACACATTCCTTGTTGTCAGTGTCTGAGAGGGAGGAGAATGGCCTGAGTGCACTGTGAGCCTGATTGGCTGCCTGACTGCTTGAATGCCCTTCTGATTGATTGGTTGCCTGAGTGTGACCCAGCAGAATGAATGAGAGACCAAACAGTATATCTGGAGGCCTCTGACGGCTATAATTCGTTCAGAAGCTCAAGTCGAAACTGATGCTTAATCTCGATGCCGAGCCCGAAGAAGAATGTTGACTGCTGTTATCTTCACTGCAATTCGAAAGCTGCCGTGCCGTTGAAACTGATCCCAGAGAAGACCTAGCTAGGTGACCTCTTCCAGAGCTACGAGGGACCATCGTGCACTGCTAACCTTTGCCGAAGCACCCTGTAAATCAGCCTTTGAAAGACTGCCAACCGGAGACGGGGACCGTCGAGGAGAACGAAGAGAAGCATTGGACAGCCGTCCATCGTGGCTGACCAGGGTTCACAGGTTTGCTGTAACTGCTGGAGGCCCATCGAAGCCGTGTTGCCCAGAAGTGGGAACTGCTTGACGCCAAGTCACCAACGACCAGAGCCGCAATGCTCCATTGATTAAGACACTTTGAATTCACGGTCGCTCTTGCCAGCACCGCCGACCGCTTTGTCACTCCAGCAAAAGTCCAGGCCGCCTCTCTCCGTTGTTTCCCTCTTTGCATCACTTCTTTTCTCACTTTTCATTTTGCTCCTTGAACAAACCTGGTTCATTTATTTATACCTTGTTTGTCGGATATGTTTATCCGACAAACAATGCATAAATAAATAAATAAACCAGGTCTGTTTAATTGTGGGCTCCGTAATCGAATCTGCAGCGCACAGCACCCAGGTGACCTGGGGAGGGGGTGCGGGCATGAGTCTGCCCACAGGCAACACAGGGACTGTAACTTCCTCTCCTGACCCCTAATAGGGGGTCCGGAGAGGAAGTTACAGTTTGGAGATGCTGCATTGTTTCCTGCAGGTAGCTGTGATTGACAGAAGTGTCAGCCAGCCACAGCATCGCTCAAACAGTTTGGGCGATACTGTAACTAGCTAGCACTTCTGTCAGTCACAGCTATCTGTTTCAATCTCGGTGGCGGGCTCATCTCCCGTCACGGCTGCGGCTGTGGCGCGATAATGACCCGCTGCAGCATAATGGGACCGGGGGCCCCAGCAGGGCCCCGGCTGAGCCTCACTTTTTGGAGACTGCCGGCAGCCCCGGCCCACTTAAAGCACGGGTATGACTGAAGGCATCTCACTCTCGCTGGACACTACTTCACTTGCAGATTACACCACAAGCCTGCTACAAAACACTGACACCACCGACTGTATTGCTCCATCATAAAAAATAAAAACCTCGAGCTCCACACAAACAACGTCTGTCTGATTTTATGGGGTCCTTGACCGCTAATCCTCATTGCTAATATTATGTGGTAAATAATGAGTCTTTACCACTGTTGTCGTAATTATCCTTTAATTTATTGGATATATAAAGGATCCCAGAGCAATAAGCAGCGTCGCCTCATTTATCTGCAAGTGTCAAAATTCACAGTGTGTGATGACATTCTGGAATGGAACTTTGAGAATATCATCACACGCCCAGTTTTGGGTATACCCTAAGGCAAAGGGGAATATTGAGGTCTTGTTGGAAGGTGTGCGAGATAAGCTCCAAAAGCCTGGGAAGATGATGTGAGGAGACCAGGGAGGAACTAGAGGCAACCACAAAAGAGAGCAGAAAACTCTGCACAATGGAATTCTGGGACTTAGACATTAAGATCTAATGAAACCAGAGACCTTGAGAGTTGATTGTAGGGAAAAGGAATATAGGCAGTGAGGCTTGTATAGAAAACCGTATGCACATATTTGGTTAAACCTCCATCCTGGGAACTTTTTTCTTTAGACCTAATCCCCTTTTTAGTTGTGTAGGACCTGTAAGTGTTCCTCCCATCCCAAACCTGTGGCAAGATCTGAGATGGAAGAGCTGTGAGCCCCACTGTGGGAAGTTGCACATAGTGACTAGGACCTAGAAGCATTGTTGTTGTTTATTTGAATCTTACCTTATGCACCCAATGTTTCTTACAGCAGGTGAGGCTATCCTGTTTAGTTTAAATAATTTCCCTCCCTTGTAGGTCTTCACTCAACTCTTCCTTGTGAGAAATAAAAGTTAATGGAAACTCATGTCTCGGGTGTTCTGTTGTTCCCATAACATCATACTTCTCAATATTTAAGCCTACGTTTGTACTATGTAGGATAGCCTTTCCTATTCTAATTGAAATACAAGTTTACAAAAACTCAGACATTTCATTATCAATATTTAGGCCCTTAATTGTACCACATAGATTGTCGATCCACCAGCGTTTTTGTAGGCATAGGGCCTTTTACTTGCAATCACCTCTCACGTTCGTGACTTATCATCTCAGCCCATCTAATCACAGTTGATTTAGGGTGCATCATTCATGTGCCAGTGTACAGCAATTAGATCAGGGATGTCATTTGTGGGTTGCCAGGGGTAGAAACTGCTACCCCTGGCTCGCCCATAAACCTGTCCTTGCTACCCCCGGGCAACTTGACAAAGAGGTGGTTCCAAGAGCAGATATTTGTTTTGCACATGAAAAAGGGGGTTGCAAATGCAGCTTAACGTGCCACTGGCTTTTTTCACCTGAAATCTATATCTCGTTAGCTGGAGAAATAACAGGGATGCAGGCAAACCCATGAAGCCACCATCACTAAAGGTTGGCTAGTGAAGAATGCCGTAATGGTGGGGCTCAGAGGTGGGGCTATCTGTGCAGCTCATACCCAGTACTGTAACAACAGGAAGGTTATGGGGGCTTGATCTAGCTAGCTGGGAATGGGTAAGAGTAGCCTGTAGTATTCAGTGACAGCACAGCATGAACGCAAATCTCATCAGTGTTTCTTGTCTGCTTTGCACATCCAGTGAGCCACTGGGCCTGTGATGAGAGGGGGGCGCCCCAGTGGCTTCTGCCACCGATCCTGCCTGGGCACTTTGTGACCTGACCCAGATCTGCCAGAAATGCATCACAGGCACACTGTAGATAGACACAAGGTGAACTAATTAATTTACATGAAGTTGCCATCTGCCTTTGATGTAAAGCATCTTTTGCTTCCTCAAGCAAAACAAAAAGAAATGTATATTTTGAAGGATAGCTCAGGTGCAACACACTTGCTTTGGGAACAAGAGGATGCTGTGTAACATGGGTTCAGTTCTTGTTCCAGTGGTTAGAGAGGAGGCTGGCATTAAGCGACATATAAAGGTCGAAAGAAAATAATAAAATGGGCCTTTTCTATGGCCTTTTCTATGGGCGATGTCATGGAGCTGCAGTTTACATATTAAAACAAAAAGAAACTGCAATTACTGTGACCCTTCAACACATACTTCACCTCTATTTCCCATCCAACAAAACAAACTGTGGGTTACTTAGCAAATAAGCAAAATAGAAAGGTAATGGCTGGAAGGTTTCAAATCATTCATAACCACTGGAACAGCTCTGGGTTTGAGGTGTGTGCTTGAGGCTCAATGTTATGGAGGCTGGTACTAGTGACTTACAGATGTTGGGAGAGAATGTTTGAGACGCAATGTGTTGTCAGAGAGTTGAAATGCATTGAATGCAGATATAAGATGTTTGAGGAGGGTAATTGAGACAAGTTGCTAGTTTGCTTGAGGTTGTTCGTGTTCGGGAATGCTGGAGACTTAGGTTTCTGGAGGGTGGAACCGTGTAAACATGAAGGGTTGGAGCAAGGCATTGAAGGTGTAAGGTGTTGGAGGGCGCGAGTGAGAGTCAGACATTTAAAGCTGTTGACGGAGGGCCCTTAGCGATTCGCAGTGGATGGTGGGGTGCCCGTGGTGGAAATGGTTCAGGGTGACTGGCGGCAGTAAGTAGCAATGAAATGGTTCGTAGTGCATTATTGACAAGAAAATCCCAGCGCATATTGTCCAAGAGCAAAAGCATGAAGTGGGGCAGCCTCTGATTGTCTTCTGGTTGGACTTGGGTTGGTCAGTTGCTGTTTCCAGTCTGTGGCCAGACACTTGGAAGGCACTGGATGTCTGCGCTTTGTGGTGTAGGCCTCTTTGAGATGCTCTGTCTGTTTACAGTTTAGCCCGTGTGATTTACGATAGTCCAGGTTGTTGTGTTGGACGTCTGATTACATTCATAGAAATTCGGTAAAATGGGGCTATGCACACTGATATTAACGCTACATATGGTGATCCATTCTTGTATGAAATGTATATAATATTACTTGGATATCGTAGCCATATTTTTCTTAGTGTACTGAGGAACAATGCTATGTGATGCCACTTCCTATTTTGTCAAGGAGTAAAAGGTTGTGTGTCATCACTTCCGATGATGTCACTTGGGGTAGGGTCAAATGACATCACTTCCTGTGATGTCATCAGAGCTCAAGGGTTGCGTAATGTCACTTCCGCTACCCTTGGCATTTTGGTGAAATTACAATCCTGAATTAGATATGCTTTGTCCCGGTTTCTCATTATGCACACACGTGCCAGTACCTTGTTAAAGCATAGCTCAGCCCTATAAAAGGTGGAACCTTTAAAGTTATTTGGTGTCAATGATATTAACAGTCAAGCACCGAAAATAGAAGGGGGAAGGGGAAGATCACCTGCACGACGTAAATGTGTTCAAGTATAAAATGGACGCGGTCCTTCTAACACAATGAAACAACGATGCCACCTTCTGTGCGACATAAACACCCGTTTTAATAGAATTGCTTTTGCACCTCGAAAAAGCATTCACAAGTGCAAACTGGACTCGCAATCGTTGGTGTGAGTTGGCGAACCCGTTTCCTTGGAACTTGTGCCTGGCGAAAATGTATCTGAACTTCTGATTTAACTGAAAATGGATGCAGGTTTTTCTGCATATGAAAAGGAAACACATATGTACCTCGATCAAACAATCCTTTAATACTCAAATCCAACGTGTGTATTATTTGAAAATAAATGGGCTCCAGCTGAGTGGCAATGAATGTATGTTCCCCTCCCCCTCTCTTCCCCATCTCTTAAATGGATCCCAGAAAGGCATACAAGCCTTCTAGTACAAGGTAGCAGGCTCTGCTGCAATCCTTTGACATTTCTAGTTGGACATTTCTGTTTAGAGGAAGACTATATTTTTGGTTGTGGGTCAAAAAGTGTGAAGTGCACACACTACTACAGGGGAGTTGCTAGGTCTGGAAAAGACCCGGGCTGCGCTGATGTCGGAACTGTTGGGACTGGGGGCTAGCTAGTCTTTTGGCTTTATCTCCTGAGATTCTATCCGGTGCTACAACCAAAAAAGATCAGGGGCTATAGCCCTCTTAACCCCCCCTAGCAACGCCCCTGCACTACTACCAGGACCTGCGTGTTTATGTTGCTAACTTACTTTTGTTTTGAAGCACTGACACCATCTCTTTAACGATATTTTCTGAATCTTTTTCCTTATTTCTTTCTCTGGCGTCTTTTAGGCTAGGGTTTGCAATGTGTGTGATCTTGGCAACTTTCCCTCATGTCTCTGCTAAGGGCCTTCCATGTTCTCCCTGCTTTGAAACTTCCCATATGAACTAAAAGTGCAGCTCACCCCTCAAAGAGTTATTTTGCGCAAAACGTATTAAAGATGACAAAGGACCTAGGTAGTGGTTTCAAACTATGCCATTCCGTTTTGAGACCTGACTTCATTTTTAGTTTTGGCGAATTGGTGGCACAGTCATTAGTTACCGATTCATGGTAAGTACATGGTGGAGAGCTGAGGAGATTCACTGGGCTAAGTGCTATGACACAAACTTTTCTAGACAGGGTGTATCCTTCCACGCCCATGCTAGTGAATTTAAAAACACAGCACAGAATGCCTCAGGGTACATGGCCCTGGAGATAAAGCAACATCTGTGTGTGCCATCACTGTATAAATGTTGGAGGTGGGATGCAGCTGCGAAGACAAGCTTCTGCTTTCCATATTAGCTTCTCACTTTCTGGCCAGTGATGTGAATTAATGGGAATTTAATAGCAATCCCTAGTTGTGAAGTTGGTACAGGGACATTTGGTGGCAGTTCCTGACAATGGTGCGAGTACTGGAGGTTTGAGAGGGAAACCTGGCAATGGTGTGATTACCTGTTCAATTTGCCCCCGTGCAAAGGTAATTTTGGACACAATTAGCTCTAGGGCAAACACTGGCCCAGTGCAAAACAGATATTGTTTCAATGCATATTTGCACTGGGGGAAAGTTTGTCGTTGTGCTAATGCATAACAGTATTAATGTGAAGCAAATATTGCCATGGTGCAAATAAGATTAGAAGAATATGTTTTTGTACCAGGATAATTTTTGCTCTAGTGCTACTAATATGGGAAATGTCACTTGCAATAGTGTAGATATATGCAATAGAACCCTCAGAGAGGGGCATTACTTGTCTGGTAATTGCCCTGGGTCTCAGTTACAAGCCCAAGCAAAGCAAGGGCTTTAACTAAGCACTGGGTCATTACCAGACCGGTAATGTCCCCCTCTGAGGGTTTCATTGCTATTCGTACCCCACATTTCGTACCTGGGTACTAATAGCATTTATTTCGGCATCAAAACTGTGTATCGACTCGAGAAAAAAAAATGCCCACCATGGATCGTAGTGCCTTCTCCCCTTGTATGGCACCCAAAGTAAAAATGTAAACAAACAAAATGGCCACCATGGACAGGGTGTAGTCCCTTCTCACTTTCCATGGTGGCTAATCATGCGCCGGAGATGTGCCGAGAACAGTCCTGTTCCCAGCGCCAGCAAGGGACAATGCTGCAGAAGGTAAGTTGGGAAGGGGAAAGGGCCCCTAAATATGTGGAAAAGTGTGGTGGGGCGGGGGATGTGGGCGTGGGCAGCAGGGAGTACACTTACCTGATTCCTGCCGAGGGAAGATGGCAGCTTCCCGCTCCGATGAGGGTTGGAGTGGGCTCCTTATTCTGCGTGGTAAGGAGCCCCCTCCAAGCTTCCTCATTGGCTGGGAGGCCGCCACACCCCCCTAGCCAGGTACTCATCTGCAGTATGGCCCCTCTTGTATTGATGCAATATGGGCATTTGAGACTAATGCCTGTCACGAGTACCATAGGAAATTATTGTAATACTTTTGTCTATGCTGGCATACACAGCTGGCACATGACTCCCGAATGCCTATTGAATTGTTTTCTAAAAGCCCAAACGATTTGCTTTGTCAGTGGTTGTTTTTTTATTGTTGTTCGTTGTTTTTGGTGCGAGCACTTTTACAACCAATTTAAAATCACCATAAAATAATGTAAGTAAATTCAAAAGGAAAATTAATACACTTACATTTCAACTCTCTCATCAGTTATAAAATTTAAACAAATTTGAAATAAAAATAATGTTAAACGTGAAATAACGTTAATTATTTCAGTACACTTGCTGTCACATCTAATCCCCCAATATCTATAAACATATTTGCTCTTGCCATGATTACAATGTACAGTTCAAAAGATAATAGTGACTAAAGTAATTAATTAATCTTGAATACATTGGTAATGCATAGCTAGTAGGAAAGTAGCGATTACACAGATTTAAGGCAGAGGTAATCACGTGAACATTCAAATTGAATGAACAATTCATCAATCCCTACTCCAAAAATGGTTACAGTACATTTAACCAAGGACCCAATTTGGAGAAGACAATACAGTTTCCGGCACTCAGAATAGATCGTTGTGGTATAAAATACCAAATGACATGCCATTATAAGATCAAAAGGATGTAAGCAAATACACAAAGGGTTGCCTACTGAATTAAACATCTCATCGTTAAATGCTCCGAGACTGGTTTCAATGATCTTTAGAAGCGGCCCCAGTGCTATGAGTAAAGATTATTGCAAGCCCCACATACATTGCATCCATACTGTTTCCAACAAAGGCAGTGAGTCATTTTTAAGATAATGTTAAATGACGTATCCTTGCAGAGTCAAAGGATGTACAATACACTGTCAAGTGCTTCAAGGTTTCAAGCTTTTTGTTACAAAATCGACAGATTCCATCATCAACAGTCCCCGATCTCTCCTTCCAGTACCTCATCCTTTGTTTAGTTGAAAACAGATTCAATCTAAAGCGCGTATACGTTCTCTTCAACTGAGGGCAAGGGAATTAAATAATGTAGGGAAGGTAAGGTTCTGTTTGTGCCTAAAGATTGCATATTCAGAATAAGATTTAAACGTACCAATCAGATCAATCCCACTGAAAGAGTTTCATTTTCACTATTTGAGGACGAAAATTCCTATCAGCTGGTTGTAGAGCTAAGATCTGTAAGATCTCACACATTTGTTTGTGGAACAGTATTACAGTTGCCATTTGCAATCATAGTGGCTAAATCCTCGTACAGCGAGTTACTCGGTGGTTGTAACATTTTTGCGAAGTTCCCCAATCTTCTCCACATAAGCCTGGATGCCAGTGAATGCAAACCGAATTCATGTAGAATAATCGGGTTAGGGAGAGAATTAGGCAAGTGCAAAACGTTCTGCCAGATCATACCTTGTATTCTATTCAGAACTCCATCAATAGGTAGAAGACACAAATCCAACCCATACAAAATTATTGATTCTACCTGTAACAAATAAAAATCAGTGAGAGGTAGTAAGGAGAAACGACATAGCTTTTGCAGGATAACCTTCCTCTGTGCAATTAGGGGAACAACGTTTAAATTGATGGAAACCTACCATTTAAGAATTGCATTAGTGTTGGTAAGGTTGTACCCTTGATATACCACACTCAATGTACGATGAATTGGGTTCTTGTTGATATTCCATTTGAAATTAAGAACTTTTTTCTTGTTTGTAAAAATCATTATATGTGATTTGGCTGAATTAGGGGAGAGGTTATGCTGTTCAGAATATGAGGCAAAGTAATGTAATTTCTTTTGGAGTCCAAAAGGGGTAGGATCCAACAAGATGACATTGTAAACAAATGCCAACCAGTTCAATCGCAAACCACCTAGAAAGGAGTCTTGTAATGCCCATAGGACCTCTATAACTGCAAGATATGAATTAAATAGTACTGCTGCAAGGTTGCAGCCCTGTTTTACACCAATCTCAGTCGTGATCAAGTCGGATAGTAAGCCAGTGTGATCAGTCCTCACCCTATAGTTGGTGCAGTCATGTAGCATTGCAATCATAGCAATAATATGCGGTGGGTATCTTATAACTTATCAACTTCGCCCCCAAAATGCTTCTGATTACTCTGTCAAAAGCTGAAGATAAGTCAAGTAAGGCCAAAAAAATTGGACCGTTACCTGACTGGTGAGAGGCAGCCAAAATATGCGCTTATATAGTGGCATTTAGCTGTGTACCCATACATTTCCTAAACCCAATTTGAAAATGGGACAAAATCTGCTGTGTGTTAATGAATTGGGTTAACTCTTTTAAAATTAATACTGCAAATATCTTTGATGCAACATCAATTAATGCAATTGGCCGAAAATGTACGGGATTATCTATGGGTCCTTTTTTATGGAGTGGAATGATGATAGATGTCTTCCAGGACTCAGGAATTTTTTTAGTCGCAAATATTTGGTCATAACGATGCTTCAGTACTGTAGCCCAAAAGTGAGGGTCATCTTTTATTACACAGGGGGGAAGGCCATCAGGGCCGGCCGCTTTGGAATACTTGAGTCAATCACGTCCTCTACTGTCCATGGATTAACAGGGGGAAACATCAATCTATAGACTTTTGTGTTCGTAGGGTTAAATCTATCTGGTAGAGAATATTTGCTGGAAAAGTACTCGACCCATTTTCCACCACTTATTGCTGATTGCATACAAGTAGTGGATTTTGCAAAAGTATTCCTTAGCAGAGACCATATCTGAGTTTTTCTCTTGCATAGATGTGTAATCAAGGCTTGATTCTTTTTAGATCAATATCAAATTTGATTTGTTTTTATGTCATTTTTATATCTCATTAAGATAGAATTATTTTACCTTTTGTACGCATCATTCCGAAGGAGTCCTGTATTCAATTTCCAGATTGTGGAGTTTTTATGCCGTTTGAGTAAGGCAATTGTTGAGTTAAATATATTACATCCAATAGGGGGATTTGCTGGCTTTTCCAAGCCAGCTAGTTGAATTAGATGATTGCAAATCATCTTGTCATTCCTGTACTCCAAATTCCTACACTCCTCTAGTGACATCACTTTTTCATCAATAATCATGATATCACGATTTACTAGGAATGTTAATTTCATGCACAGGGAGGGCAACCAGCGTATAGAGAGCAATTGCCTATCAATCACTGGGAGTGACAAGACTGCATTCGAGCAGTAAATTGTGACAGGAATATCAATGATGCAGATCAAAATACAATGATCACTTGTTTTAGTGTTACTGGTGGTACACAAAGTGGATTTGCCAGCTAAATTACGTGAAAAGGCTAAGTAGTCTATGCAAGAGGAATAATTTCCCCGAGACCATGTCATGTGCGTCCCCTTACAATTCAATGGACTCACGTGTATATCCCATGATTCCAAAAAATGTTTCCAGTGTAAACCTCTCTCAAGAGAAGCAGTTGAATAGAGAAGACCTTGTAAGGAAGCATGTGTAGTGTTAGATGTACACAATGTAGAATTAAAGTCACCTCCTATTATAAATTCAATTTTTGGGTTTTTCATGAAGGCAGCAAGTAGCATAGAATTCAATTTACATATCACCAAATCTAAGACAATAACTCTTGGATTCCTATATAACGATACAACCAAGATGGTACACACAATTGTGGAACACATGACGACCTCAATTGCTAGTAATTGAGATGATGCATGAACTAGCTGTGTCTTCATTTGTTGGTTGTTTTTGACCATGATCACTAAACCACCACTAGGACGTCCTGCGGATCCCCTTTTTGCTTTTTCATTATAGGTCATGTAGCCGTCAACCTGGAGGTCCCTAATGGACATTGTCTCCTGTATTAGGATCAGGGCTGGGTATGCATGCGAGGATAATGTGGTGAACCAAGCCAACAGATTTTTAAAGCCACAACAGTTCCACAAGCATACAGATAAGGCACTATTTTATAATTTTTCTGTCTGAGCAGTTGTGGTAGCCATTGATCTCCACAAGGGTTCCAGCAGCACAAGTCCATTTAGAATTTGCGAAACCGAGTCACTCTGTTCCCTTATTTTTTCATTCAACAGAGATATCTGTAGATCCAGTGCATTAGAGGATAATGTGGGAGGCATAGCCAGTGGTTGAAAATCCAAAAAAGCTGTCCCATCGTCCATTGATTCAAAGCCCGAAAGATTGTCCAACATCTCAAACTTGAACTGGTAGTCCCAAATAAGTTTTGCTATAATTGAAGCTTGCATAGCATACGATGATTAGCAGCATATGGCAACCTAATCCAATCCACATCTGCTGAGGTCAAATTATCTAAGGCAGGAATTTGATAAAAAATCTTCATCGACACCGAATGATTTAGGTTCAATTTATCCGTTTTAGCCAAGTTTACTTCCCAGCCCATTTCCAGTTTCATCTCTGGTGAGATCTCTTGAGATGTTGGGGGATGTGAGGCAGTTCCTGAATTAAGTTCAGGAGAATTAACCGGCAACACTTGATCAGTGGACGAGGAAGCTGTACATTTATTGCTTTAGTTTACAGCAATACACCTTGAATAGCCACAGGATTCACAACCATGGCTGGACATGTTACAGCATTTTTCATAGGTACCTCCTCCTTGTTAAGACCATTACTGCTTGCCTCCCCAGACCGTTTACTGTTTGCGTCAGTATAAATTGGCTTGCCAGAGGGTTGGTTGATACTTGTTACTTGATTAAGCATTGAGGTCGTTTTTTTGCCAAGTTTATCAGAAAATGGAGACAACTGTGATTGAATTAGTAATGGATTAATGCTTTTGTTTATTGTTGGATTTGCTTCATCCACAGAGGTCTGCGGACTTGGATTATCAGAGGAATTAACTACAGTGAGCCTACCCACCTGCAAGGACGATAAATTCCTTTCTTCTTTTTTCAGGTTCGATTTGTTTAGCTCTAGATGCAATTGACTTTCTATGTTGAGTTGATTCAGATCGATAACAACATCCTCAGTTGGAATAAGACCTATTTTCTTAAATACAGAATTGTGATTTTTAGTTTTTACATTTGGCATGTTCTTTGTTTTAGTCTTAGGGACAGGCTGAACTTGATCATTCGTATTGGGCAAATTAGCTTGCCAGCGCCTTTTTTGCGCCCTGAGAAATAATTTTCTCGCTTTTCCTGTCATAAATTGCTTGTCTTCCTGAGACTCTAAACAAGCAGATTGTTTAACTGAAGCACAGGCAGCGGTAACTACCCCATCATTGAGATCTATAAGATCAGTCAAGGCCGAAGGACTATCGGGAGTATCAGATGGCAGTTCCATTTTGTTTGCAATATCACTAGGCTTTACCTCACCAAAGAGATCATGGGGAACACGATTTGCTTTCACTAGTATATCTTCTATAATCAGAATCTGCTCATGCTGTAGTTTGGCAACCTCCATATAATTTGCTTGTGGATTAGTATCAACACTACATGGAGCATAATTTTGTTGCTGAACTATGTGGGCAAAGGACATAGTGGGTGGTTCCTGATTCACCATTGAGGGAGAAGTTTGTGTACATTGGGAGTGGAGCGTAACAGGATCTATGTCCTTTTTATCTTGCATGTCCTTGGCAGCATTATTAGCATAAGTGTCCCAGTTCAGTTGAATTTGTTCCTGTGCAAATATGAACCCTTCTATTTTGCTTAGTTTAATTAGCATATCAGACATTGATAAGCCTAGAGCATTAATAGCCCTATGCGAGTATTCATCGCCTCTATCTAGGAGGTTCAGTATTCTGGTTAGAACGGGAAAATTCTGGAGTTCTTGTTTGTTTAAGTCAATCAATGTATCCTCTAAGGGATACAGCGGAAAGGACGAATTAGGGAGGCGCCGCTCCTCTGTTTGCATATTAAGGTGTTTATGGGCATGATTAGGAATGGGAGAATGAGAAAGCAGATTGTTATCCGCTCCCAAATCCAAAGTAGGTGAATTTGCTTTAAGCTGTGTATGCCCTGGTAATTTCACCAATTCCTCGAATTCATTCCCAGTCATTTTTTATTTTTTTTGTTTTGTGGAGGAGCTGTTGCATGGAAATGGACCTGTTCTCGAAATTTGGAGGAACTCGACACTGGGGTTGATGGCCCAATTGACAACCTTGCACGTTTAGGCAACTCTGCCAAAACTACAGGTTCCACTAATGATGTATCAGTGAGCGAAGAGGGAATATCATCACCGAAATTTCCCGACATAGAGTTGTCATGAATTGGAACATCATGTTGCGGGTATCCATGCTTTTTCTGCTCAAAGGTTGCACTGCTAAGAATGATATTGGCGCTACCCAGAACAGGTAGCTTGCCAATATACATGGTGTTTGGTGCACAATAAGCAGTGGTACTCATTGCCTTCACCTCAGGTGGAGTGCTGTTACTCCCCCTTGATACATTCATACCTTGTATAACATCCATCCCAGCTGGTGAGGGGTTCCTATCCTCAGCAATACCCTCACAAGCTTTGTGAGCAACAACACCTGCTGGTTTAAGGGACGCGTTATGCTGCCGCTTACCACTTTGCAGATTGTTTATCATTCTTATAGCTAAAAGCCCCAAACAACAAGTCTTTAGAGATCCTTTTGACTTTGTTACGTTATAAAGTTGTGAATCTACCACAAAAACAACTTTGAGTAATAACTGTTCTTATTCAGATAGTTCACCTGCCGTATACCTCACACTCTGTAAAAGTCGCAAAAGCCGAGCCACCATCTGCGTAACAAAACTTGACAGTTCAAATGAACAACGAAATATGCAGTGCGGTTTGTTCGCTTGCCTCACCCGACTACCCAAACAGCCAAACAGCCAAGCCACTTGACCCACTTGGTGCGTGCGCAGGTGCGCTAGCAGTGGCTGTAAAGTAAGGCTGCAGGGATCTGAGGGGCGGGGCAGGGCTCACAGAGAATCAAGGGAAATGTAGTCTTTGAAGGCAAACTTCTCTGCGTTTCCACAAACAGCATATGGCACAGGGTTTCCTCTTGCCGGCGGCACTCACATACAGCAGTCCCAGCCAAACAGCCAAGCCACTTGACCCACTCGGTGCGCTTAATTTGGCTATTAGGTTTTACTTCACCTGTAGGTTGAAGGTTTTGTACTGGAGTACAGCTAGGAGGGACAAACAGCTTGTGGGAGTATTTTGTATTTACCCACCCATTGGACAGCCCCATGTCATGCTAATCCCTGAGGCAATACTCACCCACTACCTGCCACTCCTCACCCACATCCTGGTGGGATTTCTTTGAGCTAGCTCTAGCAAGCAGTAGCATCAAACTTTGTCCTGCCGGTGTTATTTCTAAGTGGTCTGCTGAGAGCTAATGGATTAATTGCAGCTGTAAATGTGATATGGGCATAACAAAAATATCTTAACCAAGTCTGTCTAAAGCCTCTTGATTTATAACTGTTCCTGGCACAGTAGTCCTGGTAAAAACAAGCCCTGACAAAGCCAACAGTTTTGGCTTGCACATAGGTATTAGAAAGGCATTTGCCAGGCAGTTCTAGCATATGCCCAGGTAATCACACCATTTTCCAGCTGTTGCTTTGTTATGGCCAGGAAGTACCGTTATGGCAGTGGGTGGGAAAACACCTATCCCGTGCTTAAACAAAAGTCAAAACGGTTGGATTTACCATTGCTTGTTTTAAAATGTAACATACATACTTTCATTGCCGAAGTGCAGAAATTTGACTTTGTAACACTGAATCATTTATTATCTATGACTTCACAACTATTCACAGGTCATTTGATATGTCTGCTGCTTTTCACAAAGGTGTGTGTTTTGACTTATTGTTGCCACAAAGTGTTTTGAACATTACAGTGTAATACAAAGGCTTTTACTCTTTACTTTCTATAGATTAGGGGTATGCCGATTCGGCATCGAGTAAGTATTCGGCTGAATACTTCATTAACACGGCAAGCCGAATAGTTTCCCCTACAAAATACATTAAGTACTGCTTTGAATGTGTGCCTGGAATCATCCAGGTATGTCATGTTTATATTTTAAAATGATCACCAAACAAATGCTGTGGCCACTTTTTTGATAGAGTACAGGCAGAGCAGAGGTATGAAAGTGGAAACAAAGTCCCAGCTCTTCATGTCCTGGACAGACAGACTTTCATCTGGTGGTTTGCTGGGGAGCTGAAGCAAAAGGGGTGAGCTGAAGCAAAACTCTCAATATTGTTATTGTATCTCTGATCTCTCCAGTATTTTGCAGTTGAAAACCACTGAGCCAGAAAAATAGTTAATGAATTTGCTCTATTGGCAAATGGTATTTTCTTTAGGCTTTCATTGATTTGCTGAGGACCTGTGTGAGAAATCTGAAAGCTAAGGTTCCAATCCCACCAATTCCCAATTCAAATAATATAATTAAGTGACTTGATATAGTTGTTGCATAGATTCCAGTAAGTTCCAAACCCTGAGTAAAATAGCTCAGGAAGTAGTGTGCCTGCAGCAAAGAACTGTATTCAGTCTTCAGGCGAAGGATAGAAAGCAAGTAAGATGGCTCAGTGAGAAGTGTACCTGCGGCATACATGTGCTTGTAATATCGAAACATGGGTTACAATTCCTGTCCTCCAACTTTCACATGTCAACACAATGAGTCCCTTTAAATTGAGTAAAAGTGACTGATGTTCTAAAGAACCTGGTTATATTTTTTTTACCAAAATACGCCAGTCTGTGGAAGCAGAAATATTCCTCACAACAGTAGAGAGTTCAAAAAGAGGGATATTTGTGTAAAATAGAGAAGGGGAAACACGTTTCCAATTTAGAAACATTGGACGAGATGGATGTACAAGTGAAAAAAATAAGTAAAATATACATGCACATGCCTAGTAAAGATCTGAAAATCAGCACTGTTCCTTCCCTATAGGGTCAGCGGAGAACCATGCACTCCCTATATATTTTTGTCTCAGGTCGTTTACCATGTCCCAAAACAACACAAACATACACCACTTGAAAAAGAAAGAAAAATACTATCTATTCATGAAAATACATTTTTCAAATGCCTCATCCCCAATCAGTACCACAGGTGGAATGCATGGCGTTTACATCACAAAGATTTCTATTTAATAGCACTTCAGCAGTCAGCGGGGTTCTAATTGCTCTAATCACTCCTTTTGTGTTCAGTGCCTTGCTGGATGCAGAAGGCTAAAGGGGAACATTTGACTGGACAGGTAGACACATCCCAGTCTCTGCTCACACTGATTGCACACATGCATGCTATACTTTTGGGCCAGTCTTAGTTACTTGCACAAGCACCAACAAGCAACGCCTATGAATGCACAAAAATAAAAACTGTGCTTTTATTGAACAGTTTTATTTCTGATAATGTATTACTTTCCTGGTTTACACAAACATCTTCTGTAGACAACAAAGAAAATACATTCCATAAAGAATGTATATACATATATTAAAGTGTATTTTTAATTTACAAAGTGTTTTTCTTGCCTATATAACTTTATTTATTGAAAAGATAAATATTAGGCTTCGGACGAATACTTGTCCAACTGTTTGGTATTGAACTGAATACTTACATCTACTATTCGGCCCGCCCCAACTATAGACTCATCTATTTGGTTACTCTACATTACGCAAAGTTTGTAAAGTATTAACAATTGAGAAAAAAACAAGGAAGGCCAAGAAAAGGCATCTCCATGCCTGCAGAGATGTTTTGTGCCCAGGAAGTGCCAGGTCTGTTTCTTCGCGGGCCAACCAGGGATGTGACTTCCCCACGGCTATTCCATAATACGTTTCAGGCTGCGTAGCATTCTTACATTAACTTAGGCGCCCTAGTTAAGCGTTAATGGCCTGATTTGTCATGCATTAGTGGTAATGCCCCTGTGTTTATATTTTAGCCGAATGAAATCTCTTCTAACTCAATCAGGATACCTGAAAACACACTTAATGGCCAGAGCCTGAGAGGCTGCCTCCCTGCAGGCTCTTGCTTGATTGGTTTAGAAAAGAGCAACAAACGTGATTGTTGGCTTACGAATGTGTCTTTAAAATATCTGAACCCTGGTGTTTAAAGTTGTTTTCCTTTTTGAGCAGGTGTTGTTGGGTAAATACTGCACTTAAACTTTGCACGGGAAAGGTCAGGGGGAGTTGAGAGGCAACTGAAGGCAAGTGCCTGTCTCGTTGCACTCATGGGGGAAAAGTTGTAGAAAATCAGGGCTACAATGTTGAAATCCATATCAGAATTTCCCAAATTGGACCGATGTGGATTTAAACTGCACAACTATTTCTACTAGATGGTTGACTTAGATGAAGGGGATTTCTAAATTGTTGCTCAGGTTGGGTGCTTATTAATATTGTGTTTCTGTGTAGCGCTTCATTCTGGACCTTCTCAGAGCTGTAATAGCAGGTGTCGTTCCTCCTCCTTAGTAGTCCTCCACCAATCACGCCCACAGTGTCTGATTTCTCTGCCAGTTTTGGGAACAGCAAGTCCTCTTTTCTTGCTGCTTTCACCCCGGCAGATAAGTCATTTTGGAACTGGTTAAAACACTGTTTGCATTAATCACGTGTATAACAAAGCCCACGAAAGGGACGCTGCAGTTAAGGTTAACTTGCTCTCCCACAGGAAATGGCAAATGTGTGCAGCTCATGACGTTGGCGCCTTTCGAAGCATATGCATAACATGTGCCCCAAATAAATGTAGACCTGACTGAATTTATTCTGGAAAGTTTTCGTCAAGAGGGGCCAAATTGTAGGGGGAGCCCATCTTGAAATCTCTTTACCTAACAGTGTGGACATTTCTGTCATGCTCACACCTGAAACCACAAAACAAAAATGAGCCAATAATATATCAGCCAGGTCGGCGAACGTCCTCCGGGTGTCCGCCTTCGTAGACTGTTCCCGACAAGTGGATTGGTTGCCGGGAAATGCCTAGTGTGATTGATGGGGTGGGACATAACACGACTCAAGTGGCCACCATTGCACCATGTCTGGGCACATGGACTGTGTGCTTGAAGACATAGTAGTGCCCTAGACGTTAAGACAACCCTGCAGAGGGTGAGGTGAGGTGTTGGTGGGGATTCATCCGTGATATGATACGATAGGTTATTTATAACGCGCTTAATACCCAGAGGTTTCTAAGCGCGGACCGTCGTCTTGCTTCCAAGGCGAGCACATTGCCCCTGAGCTATCCTCCCGACCATTTCCTTTGTGTACACAAGAGTAGAACATGCACTGCAGTGTCTGTGCTTTTTTTTCCGTGTTGATGGGGACATTTGCAGGGTCTGCCAACCTCATGCTGTGAAGTGTTCGATGTAAGGGGCCATATTGCACTGTGTAGGGGCGGTCAGGTGTATAGAAATGGTGAAGCGTGCTTACAGGGGGGTGCAGTGTGATTTGAAAAGGGTAGAAAAAATGCAGTTTGTCATGATGCTTGCAGCCTGAATATGTTTTCACAGTGTGTAGTTCATGTTTGCTACTCACACTTTCCCACAGGGGTTTGGTGGCAGCTTTATAGGATATGCTTTGAAGTCAGTAAACATGAAAGGAGGGGCTATCGAGAGATGCAGAAAGTTTTGACAGAGTTTCGGGGGAAGTGGCGAACAGCTAGGTTAGAGTAGTGCTTGGACTGGTGAATGGTAGGCCAAGGGACCGTTTACTGTGGCCACTGACCAAGGTAAGGTGGCTACTGGGGCTGTCTGGGGGCCAGCCCCAGAGATAACCTTTTCTTGGCCTATGGCATTTTGTGTGGTGGGAGGGATTATTGTGTCAGGTTCTAGGACCTTCTAGGAGTGATGTCCTTTCATGTATGTTCAAGGGTATAGTTCATAAAAGTAGTGAACGGAAGTTGTAGTCGAGTAATGAATCGTGAGTTGTAAACCTAATGACATTTTATTGTGGCCCCCGCCAGGATAAAGTGGCCACTTGGACATGCTGAAGGGCAAGCCCCAGTGGGGTGTAATACATATATGGCTGTATAATGGGGGTACATTGGCCCCTGGGTGGGCCTCTGGACCCAGCCATAGTCCAGGCCTGGTGTCCTCTTTCGTTAGGTTGATGGAGCGTCTGGTGAAGAAGATGTCCATGCAAAGGGGCCCCTGGTCAGTGTAAAGTGGCCAGCGGGCCTAGTCAAAGGTGACGTGTAATGATTACGGGGATAAGCTTGGCCTATGTCTATGTAAAGTTGAGACTGGTAACTGCTGTAGTTGGTTGAATGTTCCACATAACCTCACCATTGCCACCAGCAATGGTCTCTGGGTCAAAGTGTGCTATAAGGTTAATTTAAGCACTGGTTCTGGTTTCAACTGGTGTGCCCAGTACCTACTTTGGATGGCTATAGTAATGTTAATATTTGGTGGAAGTTGAGGTTGCATTTTCGGTGTAATGTGTTTTTCACACTCTTTTTGGTTTTGGGATATTTGGTGGGGTGCTACATTGGTGCTGTACGAACTATAGAGAAAGGGCACTTCGGGAGCAGTCTCTGGCATGACATAGCAACTGGCCGACGCTTACCGGATGAAATGCCCAAGCACCGCCCGGGCCTTGGTCTCTTTCCAGGAGGGCTGTGCTGCTGCCATTTTATACCGTTAGCGAATGCAGTAGGCTGTGTCCCGTCAGCTTCACAGCATACGGCCTCTGATTTCGACCCTGCCAATGGGCGTTGGAAAAGGGAAACATATCACATTTAATGCTGCTCCTTTTTATTAGCCTTAAAATACAAAGGGCCGTTTTAACCTTGATTTCTATAGCAAAGTGGGAGGGCAACGTTTTGAAAGAAAGGTGTGTGCAGCATTTCAGAATGCTTTTAAATACCAGAAAGGCCAGGCTCTTTCATGTGATGGAAGGGGTGTTCACATAGTTTCCCGTCTTCAAGTTTACTTTCGAGGCGTAGCTCTTGAGAGGAGCGTATACTTAGGCATACATTTCCCGGGAGAATGCGCGGTTAGAACGGGCGTTGCGCCCGCACGAAGCGCTCACCCCGGCCACCCGCCCTTCTCCCCTGTTCCAAGATTGGAACGTTGAGCTGCTAGCCCCGCCCCAACATGTAGATGAAGCCGCTGCAGCGTTGTACCTCCCCTGCTTTCTTGGACAGAGGGTTCTACGGGCTGTTCCTTCAATGTGCATCCTTGAGCAGCTCGCCCACATGCTGCACTCACGCCGCTGGCCAGAAAAAGTGCAGTTGCATGAAACAGGCGGCTGCTGCTTTCATCTCCCGGCACCTCCCGGGGCTTTGTGCGCCCCAGCTAAAATAGTGCAATGTCAAAGCAGCTACAGGCTAGTAAAGTTTGCAAACTAAACTTAGGGCCCGAGTCATAGAAAAGTCTGCATTTATCCCCCAAAGTCTCCACGCCGAAAACAACTTTGCGTGCCCCTACGCGCACAGATTCCTATCCGTGCTTTCCGTATTCATGGATTGGAAAGCCCAATTCAAGCCCAACCTGCAAACAAAATCGAGCTGCGTGAAGAACACCCACAGCATGCCCCCACGCAAACCAAAAACATAGACATATACCAACCCATGCACAAACCGCCGCGCCCACCATTGACCAGTCCCCTCTAAGTAACGGCTGCACCCCTGCGAAACTGTGCAAGGTCCCCCGTAAGTAACGGCTGCATCCCTGCAAAACTGCATAAGCCCCCCCTAAGTAACGGCTGTAACCAAGCAGAACTGCGCAAGATCCCCCGTAAGTAATGGCTGCACCTCTGCGAAATTGCGAGAGCTCCCCCCTAAGTAGAGGCTGCATCCCATTGAAACTGTGCGAGGTCCCCCATAAGTAATGGCTACACCACAGCAAAACTGTGCAAGGTGCCTGTAAGTAACGGCTGCACCACAGCAAAACTGCACAAGGTCTCCGTAAGTCAAGGCTGCACCCCTGCGAACCTGCGCAAGGTCTCCCATAAGTAATGGCTGCACCCCTGCGAAACTGTGCGAGGTCCCCTGTACACAACGGTTTCACGCCAGTGAAACTGTGGAGTGCCCCCCCTATTCCCAAGCCATGCTAACTGCTGCTAGATCCCCCTAAGTCATAGCAGCCCCCTCTAGCCCAAACACCACCCACCAGCCCCCCTCACCTCTGCCACTGCCCCCAGGCAGCCCTGGCACCACCCACCAGTCCCCCTCACCTTCAGCACTACCCCAGACAACCCCCTCAAGTCCTGACACCACCCACCCGCCTCCTCACCTCCGACACTACCCACAGGCAGCCCCCTAAAGTCCTAGCACCACCCACCAGACACCCTCACCTCTGACACTACCCCCCAAGCAGAACCCTTAAGGTCCTACACCACCCACCAGCCCCCCTCATCTCGGACACCATTGTTAGGCAGAATCACCCGCAGTACCCTTAGGGAACACTATAGGTAATGAGGACTACAAGTTTAAGCACAATTTCACCTTTGGTACAAGCCTGTACCACACAGTAAAGTGGTAGCGATGGCTGAGCAGCCAGACTTATCTCAAGAGTTTAAGTGAGCAGTGGAACAAGTTACACAAAGGACCAACCAATACAGTGATTCAAGTAAACACTTACTCAAGGTTTCTCAGTAAAAGAATATACATTTATTTACTCAATCATTTATAAAACATCACACTAGCACAATTAGCTCAATATCACACACTAATACACCAGAAAAATCCAACTGTAAGTAACTAAACAAGTTTAGCTCAAGAATGAAGTGTGAGCAAAATGGCACTTTAGATACTTAGAAAAGGGAGTAAGAGACAAGGTTATAAGAATAGACAGCCCAAATACAATCATAGGCAGGGCAAAGGGTTCAAGTTAAATACAACCAGCAATTCTTCTCAATAGGCTTGGGCCAAAGTCAATGGTTCAGAGTCTCTTGTATAGGATAGCACCGTTTGTAACGGTTAGGAGGGTAATTCATAGAATTCAGCGCACAAGTGGCGCACGCGGCTGGCGCACAGTGTGCGCGTGCGAATTTCTGCGCCAGCCGCATGCGCTGTAATCCATTTCCGCGCACAGCGTATTCATGGATTTTAATTTCCAAACCCAGCCGTGTCGCGGAGTGGCGCAGCGAACCTGCAGCAGCACCAGTTACGCCCCCAACCCCTCCCCGTGCGCCATGCACAGCACACAAATCCCGTACATGGCGCACAGGCCCCCAACCACAAAAACGCCTGTAAATCTCCCCGCGCACCCCTCCGAATACACGTACCCCGCTGCACGGGGAGTGTCACACGCGATTGTAGAGGGGAACGTGTATTTCGGGGGCGCGTGGGAAGTTTCACACGCGAAATGCCCTGTGCGAGTGGGGTTCGTGTATTCCTGGGGTGCGCGGGAAGTATCACATGCGAAATGCCCTGTGCGAGTGGGGTACGTGTATTCCTGGGGTGCGCGGGAAGTTTCACACGGATTGGAGTGCGGTACGTATATTTCGGGGGTGCGCAGGAAGTTTCACATGCGAAATGCCCTGTGCGCGTGTATTCCTGGGGTGCGTGGGAAGTTTCACACGCGATAGGCCCTGTGCGAGTGGGGTACGTGTATTCCTGGGGTGCGCGGTAAGTTTCAAACGCGATAGGCCCTGTGCGAGTGGGGTACGTGTATTTTTGGGGTGCGCGGGAAGTTTCACATGCGATAGGCCCTGTGCAAGTGGGGTACGTGTATTTCGGGGGTGCGCAGGAAGTTTCACAGGCGATAGGCCCTGTGCGAGTGGGGTACGTGTATTCCTGGGGTGCAAGGGAAGTTTCACACGCGATAGGCCCTGTGCGAGTGGGGTACGTGTATTTCGGGGGTGCGCGGAAGTTTCACATGCGATAGGCCCTGCACGAGTGGGGTACGTGTATTTCGGGGGTGCGCAGGAAGTTTCACACGCAATAGGCCCTGTGTGAGTGTGGTACGTGTATTCCTTGGGTGCGCGGGAAGTTTCACACGCGATTGGAGAGGGGAACGTGTATTACGGGGGTGCGCGGGAAGTTTTACACGCAATAGGCCCTGTGCGAGTGGGGTCCGTGTATTCCTGGGGTGCACGGGAAGTTTCACACACGATTCTGCTGTCAGAGCGAGGTACGTGATTTTCGGGGGTGCGCGGGGAGTCCTACATGTGAATTGGCAGTGTGGGTCCTCCCAGGTGTTCCCTCTACATCCTCCACGGCCCCTGCAGGCAGCCCACACCACAGGGGACTACCCTGCACCCCATGCCATGTCCCGCAGGCAGCCCATCCACCATGGGCATGCCCCCCAGCCAAGCCACATGTCACCTTGCACTACTGATCACCAACTCATGTCCCCCAGCACCCCCACCCCCCAGCAGTCAGGGGCAACTGCCAGTAGGCCCCCACTCATGTCCCCCAAAATCCCCAGCCCCCAGCAGTCAGGGGCACCTGCCAGCAGGCCCTCACTCATGTTCCACTCATGTCCCCCAGCACCCCCACCCCCCAGCAGTCAGGGGCACCTGCCAGCAGGCCCCCACACATGTCCCACACATGTCCCCCAGCACCCCCACCCCCCAGCAGTCAGGGGCACCTGCCAGCAGGCCCTCACTCATGTCCCCCAGCACCCCCACCCCCCATCAGTCAGGGGCACCTGCCAGCAGGCCCCCACTCATGTCCCCCCCGCACCCCCAGCCCCAGAAGTCAGGGGCACCTGCCAGCAGGCCCTCACTCATGTCCCACTCATGTCCCCCAGAACCCCCAACCCCCAGCAGACAGGGGCACCTGCCAGCAGGCCCTCACACATGTCCCACTCATGTCCCCAGCACCCCCACCCCCCAGCAGTCAGGGGCACCTGCCAGCAGGCCCCCACACATGTCCCCCAGCACCCCCACCCCCCAGCAGTCAGGGGCACCTGCCAGCAGGCCCCCACTCATGTCCCCCAGCACCCCCACCCCCCAGCAGTCAGGGGCACCTGTCCGCTGGCCCCCACACATGTCCCACTCATGTCCCCTAGCACCCCCACCCCCCAGCAGTCGGGGGCACCTACCAGCAGGCCCCCACACATGTCCCCCGGCACCCCCACCCCCAGCAGTCAGGGGCACCTGCCAGCAGGCCCCCACACATGTCCCCCTGCCCCCATGTCATGACGATCCTCAATCATGGGCCTTTTTGCCAGCCACATCACACCCCACTCCACCCCAGCCCAAAGACCCAACCAAGTATTGCATCCACCCACATAGAAATGGCCATTACATGATACACCCCGAATGTCAAGTATGTAAATGAACACATGTCCGTCACACACACACAATGGGTGCAAGTGAATGTGAAAACCCACATCATGACATGCATGAAATCAATGAGAGAATACCACACATCGAAGTATGAAACAAAAATGTATTGAACCCAAAATGAATGTAATGAAAAGAAAACACACAATAATGTGAAGAAGAAATAAAACGCAGCATGTCCAGAAAATAATCAAAAATATGAAATCAGAATCCAAAGAAATCCAAATGAAAATGTGTCCAAAGTCTCAGTCCAACAAAGCAAATCCAAGGGAAAAAAATAAGTGAAATCCATTGCTCCATGGTGAAATGAAAAAAAAAAAAAATCCACTGTTCAACTATATGCAAATCACCAATCCAGGGTCCATGAGCCCAACAAATGAAATGAAACCTACAAAAAAGACTACCTAATAAAGAACTATATACAAAAACATGGTGCATTGTCCAATCGCCCCAAAATAAACAAAAGCAGAAAGGAAACCTAACACTATCTAACTATTTACAATGGCAGCGGGCTAGTCCGACGGCTCACTTATTGATGTCCTGGGCCAGGGCATCATCGAACTCCCGCTCAATGTCCTAGAGGCGGTCCTCTTCCATGGCCCTGAGGGTTCGCAGAGACGACGACATGTTCACCTCCAACTCCCTGCGAATTGCCTCGAGGCACTCGGCCCGCCTCAGGGCCCTCCGCATGGAGTTCTCCACCCTGAGCATTGTGAGCCGTGCCTCTTCCGCCCGCTGCCACTCCGCATCTATGGCGTGGCCCAACCGCTGCCACATGGAAGACACTTGAAATCCGGGGTCCTCCTGCCCTATGGCCGATGCCTGTCCCTCCGATGTTGAAGGCCCGAGCCATCATTGCTCCCACCATGTTGCTGCTGCTGTGCCTGCGCCCTGGCTCTTGCTGCCTGCACGTTCTCCTCCGGCTGGGGTGCAGTTGTCGTGGTGGCCACCCCTGCTGGATGTCCGACTCCCGACTGTGGCAGGGATGTGCCCTCCACCAGCCTGGCCGCTGGGTCAGGGGCAGCTCCACAGGGTACCCAGGTGACACATGGGTGGGAAGATGGCATGGAGGACGACTGGTGCGTAGGGGGTTCAGGTGAGGAGGGGGTCGCAAGAAGGTCCAGCACACGGAGGAATCCAGCACCGGTGACCCGTCCCAGTAGGTCAACGTGGTCAAAGAGGCATGCGAGACGACGTGCAGTCTCTCCACGAAAAGAGGAAGGCCAGTTGTCGTGCACTCATCCCCTCCCTGAAAATGGTTCTGGACGTAGGCATCCCTGCTGGTGCCGGATGATGCAGTGACAGGATCAGGGACAGGATTACACACAGGCACCTCTGCGGTGGCCTGTGCTACCTCCTGTCCCTGCCCCTGCACTGCACCACTAGCACCTGTGGAATCCCCACCTCCAGACCCCGTGTGTCTCCCTTCCGCGGCCTCCTCCTCAACCAAACCCCCCACCAACCTGGATGACTCCATGCCATCTTCCTCCGTTGGACCCTGTGGGGTCTCAGCTGCCCCTTCTGCTGCCGAGGAGTCCACCTCCGACCTCTGCCTCTTGGACCTACCCTCGGCAGCTGCGGCCTGGGACGCGGCCCCAGACTCCGCACTCCCTGACGAGATGACAATCTGGGAGGGGAGCCGGGCCTTGTGTCTCCGGCTGGTGGTGCCAACCCTGCCGCTGTGCTCCACAGCACCCTCTCTGCCCTCTTCATCAGTTGACGCTGCAGACAAGGAGAGATAAAACACAGACATCAGGGCACTGTACATGGACTGATACACACATGACAGTTTCACATGAGTGGCAGTGTCAAACTTCAGACATGGCATCACACTCCACGACACACATGTAATTTCAACTCACACACATGAGCATTTCCACATCAATATTGCACCAGGCAGCAACATCCATACACATACAACAGCATGAACAGCCGAAGGTGAGCCTGACATCACATGAAACACAGAGATTTCACTAGACACGCACACACGCCACCACACTTACATGCATGTCTACATCTCCTCCAACTGTCGCAGTGATGCAATCGCCATACATGTCACATCTGGCATTCAGGCTTCTACAGATCATTGTCACGTGCATCCATGTTGCATCACAGTTGCACACTTGTCAAATACACACACGTGCACATGTACACAGTGCAGATACATGCAGCAGGAATCACCATCCATGTGTGACACCACAACCATGCCAACGTACATACAGAGAAATTCAAACATGTGTGCTACCACACCTGCATTTGCACAGCATGCTTACCAACACATACACCATCGATGTGTCTCACATCTAAGAGGACTCACATGTGGCAGCCTCACGCCCCTGTTCATACACATCCCCACATGGCCCTACGAAAACACATGTGCAACCTGCACACTACTGGCACACCACCACATGCACAGCGTCCAATCAGTATGCATGTACACTTACCGCTCGACTCCAGACGGGTCTGCCTCTCAAGGACCTGGATGTGGAGCGCTGGGCATATGTGTTCCAGGACCCTCATCTGGTGGTTGGACAGGTGGCCCCGGCACCCCTTGGCATCCGCTGCCTTCAAGAGGCGCCGGGCCTTGTTGAGGGTCCTGCACCTGAAGTCCTCCCAGCACTTCTTGACATGGTGTAAGTCGCGGACTGCCACACCCTCCGCGTTGATGGCAGTCACGATGTCCATCCAGATCCTGGTCCGTCCTTCATTGTCGGCGCGCGAACATCCAAAGAGGGCACCATACTGCCCAAGGACTTGCTCCACCAGGACACCAATTCCCTGGCACTGAAGCTGGTGGCCCTCTGCCTCTCTGGCTGGGGGTTGCCAGTGGTGCTAGATGGTGTTGTGCCCGACATGGCAACCCCAGAGGCAGGAGTGGGTGGGCAACTGGGTCCTGGGGCTGGGCTGTGGAGCGATGGTATCCCAGTCGGGAGTCTTGGTTTCCAGCAGGGGTGGTCACAGCAACTGCACCCCTGGCTGACGTGCAGGCAGCAAATAGCAGGGCACGTGGGCAGCAGACAGTCAGGCAGCAGCAGATGGCAGGTGGGAGCGTGCTCAGGGCTCTGGGGGGCAGTAATTCGGCCTTCTGGGCAGGAGCGTGGTCTTCCATGTGTTGTTGCGTGGCCAGCTTGATACGGAGTGATTTGGCACGTGAAAATCTTGCACGTCAGCGTGTAATTCGAGGAAAGGCCCTTCGCGCGTAAGCGCATCAGCACACGTACGTGGTTTCATTGGACCAAAGGCCCTTAGCGCGTAAGTGCTTCTGTGACGTGACTCGCGCAGGTGTTTCCCTCGTGACGTGGGCATAGTGGATCAGCGCGCGTGGAAAAACTGCACGTCCGCGTGTGGATGCGTGTAATCTGAGGAAAGGGCCTACACGCCTAAGTGACGTGACGTGCACAGGCGTTTCCATCAACACGGGTGCATGTTCACCGTACACGTCCAAAAACTGCACGTCCGAGTGTCAGCTCATGTAATTGGAGGAAAGGGCCTTAGCGCGCACACGCGTAAGTGACGCTGTACGTGTGCACCACTTTAAAAGGTACGTGTAGGACCTCATTCCCTTGTACATGCTTTTCGTGGAGAGCGAGTGGGTGAATTCTGTACTTCTTGTCAGTTCACACGCGATTACTTCAGAGCGTTTCAAGTTCATACTCCCTGTTACCTCTGACAGCGTTCTTTATTTTTTTTGGGCCTCTTTCCTCAAACAGCTTTCACTTCTTCTTTTGTCCTGTCTCCTCAGACAGCGTACAGTTCTTCTTTTGGCGGGGGTGTTGCCTACGTGCACACGCGCATTTTTCCAGGCAGACGGTGAGTCGCGCACGCATATACCAACTGTGCTTGCCCCGTGTGTAGCGTACCCCTTCAGAGGTCATTGTAGGCTGCGTGTAACATGCGTACGCTTGTTTTTGTGTTTCTGGGTGCCACAGCGTAGTGCAGGTTCATTTTTCACGCACGTGGTCTACGAGGGGTTGCATGCACGTTACTTTTTGTTTTTGGGTTGCCTGTGCGTTGCATGACCCGTCATCTTCCCCCAGGGGTCACAGACAGCCTTGCTAGAGAACTAGGGTACCAATTCCATCTAGTACCCTACCCCTTTCACCCCCAATTGCCCAGGACAATTGTTTACTGCAACTCCCATACGCACAACATCAGTGCCATGGTTGGGAGGCGACCTAGCGGTAAGGGAGGCAAAGGTGGCCGACCTCCAAAAGGTGGGTGTGGTGGGCACGGTAGGGGACGTGGCCAGGATTTGAAGGGTGCCCCTAGACCCCATGTGTGGAGGACCAATCAGGGACACCCATGCCCCCCGCCCCCTGGTTGAGGGAAACGTGGCTGACACCATCCCAGCTCAGCTCTTGTTGGACCAGCCCATTGTGGCACCTGAGCTGGCACAGGATGACTCCCAGGCTGACTTCCAGGTCAGCAAGTCTAAGCCACGTGTGTCGGTGCAAGTTGGTGTCACCAGGCCATGTGGATCTGGGGCAGCGTTGTCATCTGCTGCCCCAAGTAGGCAGGGTGGGGAGGCTGCAGGGGCAGCTGCAGCTCTATCCACCCCAGCTCTGAGTCTCCCAGCCGGGACAGTGTCGGTCCTGGTCCATCAAACTGACGTTGCCCCTGCCAACATCACACTTCAGCCAATGCCTGCACCAAGACCTATGGTCATTGTGCCTTCGCACACTCCCAGTGCCCAGTCCACCTGCGCTTCTGCCCCTACTGACCAGAGCGGCGCAAACCACTCAGGCTCAGCTCCACCTTTGAAGAAGAGGATGAAGGGTGCTCTGGCACTACAGGCTGAGACCCCAGACACGGCTACACAGTCCGGCACGTCGAGGAAGCCTAGCTTTAATGACCCCGAACTTGATGCACTTGTGAGCTATGTGTCAGCACATAGCCGCGAAATGTTGGTGACTGCAGGGTGCAGGACCACTCCTGGTCAACGTAGGGCACACTGGCAGACCATCACGGACCACATAAGTGCCCTTGGATTTGTAAGGTGCACAGCTGATGATTGCTACAAGCGGTGGAATGCCCTGAAAGGCAGAGCAAAGAACAAGCTGGCCTCAAATCATGCCGCTACCCTGGTGACTGGCGGTGGGTCTCCACAAGAGGACAACAAACTCACTGAACATGAGTCTGTTGCTGGGACCTTCGTCACAGAGGAACAGATCCAAGGTGTGGGAGAACTACCTGATTACGACGCATTGTCCGGTGAGTGCCATGCGTGTGTGTGTAATCCAGGTGTATGTTGTTTGGGTGACGGGTTCTGATTGAGTGCCAGGTGAGGGTGTATACTCCTGAGTGTTATGGGTCACCCATTTGCTTCCTCCCATACATTCACGTGCCTTGGATTTGGGTATGACTGTATCCCTTCTGCCCACAGTTGCCAATTATGCCCACATTAGTGCACTTTACCTTGAACTGTCATCTTGCAACTACATTGTTCAGATTTTGTAAGTGTTCATTCAGGCTGATTGTTTCCACTCTCTCATTTTTACTACGCATTATTCTGCCCTATTGTAACATATGTGATATGCTTCAGTCATTGTTTACAGCCCACACTGGGCCACTGCTTTTACCTGGTTATGTTAATGATTACACCATTCAGGCCGATGAAGTATTGGGCTGCAGACATTTTTTATTAGGGCCTGTTTGCATGTGGAAGATGACAGATGTTTCCTGTAATGTTGAAGTGACCAACCATTGATCAGCCCACAATGACTGTATTATTGGACACTGGATGTGTTTCAGTGTGTGGCACATGCATATTTTGCAACACTATTCAGCATCAATCTTCGCATAATTTTGATGTGACATGGATGTGTGACAGTACTCATTCACTGACATATTGCTGTAGTTTTGTAATTTACCGTGGCTATGCTACATGACATCTGTGTGGTGGCATGTGTCATGTATGTGTATTGGACAAGCCACTCACAGCCTGATGTGTGATGCCAGTGCTACCCAACATGCTGCAAATGTGTTGCATATCCATCTTGCTCTCCCCAGTGTCTGCCTTTTTGACTCCACTTCCAACTCTTTGACAGTGCATGCATGGCAGGGTTATAGTCATGTGGGACATGTGTAATTCATGTACTGGATCTCTGGCTTGTCACGGCCTATGTGTGTGTTATGGTGCTCATGCCTGTTTCCATTTGTTGTCTTTCATGTTTTTGCAGGTGATGACGCACTTGGTGCTGTTAAGGTTGAGGAGATGGTGCAGACCCAGGAGGAATCTCAGGCACGACCAGAGGGGGACGTGGTGTGATGGTGGGTGAAAACCCAATGTTACTGCAGGCCATACTGTCCAGGGGTGCCTCTGGGTGCACCTCCCCAGACCTCTATTCAGGTGCTGAGTCGGATGATGAGACTTATGTGCAGTCGCAGGTAAGTGTTTCTGGCAGGGATTCTGTTCTGTCCAACCCACCTGGACCAGGGGTAGAACCCTCTATGGGAATGTCAGTGTTGGTAGGTCCGCCTTTGGCGGTTACGGATGCAGGGTAACACTCCGCAGCATCTGATCCTGTTCCTGGGCCAGCAGATCAGAGGGGGAATGCAGTCCTGCAGCCTCAGGCAGTGCCAGCACAGCAAGGTGCAGATCGCCTTGCCCCAAACAGGTGTGGTGCCTGTCGACGCGGTGGCCGTGCCCCACCAGGCAATACTGTATGGGAAAACTCCATGTACAGTATGGCAACCCAACAGGCAGCATCAGTAGACATGATGGCTCAGGCAATGGAGAGGGTGGCCACTTCCATTATCCACCCTGAAAGGCAGATGGAGCAACCACAGCAGGCAACACACTCCATTTGCCAATCACACAGGGAAGACATGTTGACGTCCAACAGGGACAGACGGGTGGCACTGGAGACTCTGCGCAAATCCATATCAATAGAGTCCCAGGGCCACAGGGAAGACCTGAGGGTAGAACTACATAACCTCAGGCAGACTCTGGTTGCACTTGAGGCTTCCAGTAATTTAAGGGCAGAACAGCAGCTGGAGCAGCTCACATGTTCGCTCTCAGCTGAGCTGCATGCAACACGTGAGGAGATCTGGGCATCACGCGAGGCCATGCGTGCAGAAATACAGGCAACCCGTGAAGTGCTGAATGGGGATCTCCGACTTTAATCCTCCAGAATCAGACCTTCCAGACCTGCTTGCTTGCTGCCATGGAGGACCATACCAGGGCTTTGCGTGGGCTGTCTCCCATAGTGCCACCGCCTCCTGATGCAGCAGCAGAGGATGAGCAGAGCGACAGCAGTTCTCCCACAATGGCATAGCCGTGCAGGCCATGAGCCCAAGGAGGTATTTTTTTTTTCGCAACATCCACGCAGGTGGGTGTTGGTGTGCACCCTGGCCTCGAACCTCCTGGGTGGCCTCCCCCACACCCACTGGCCCCCACATGGCCATTTTTGACTTTTGATTTTTTCTTTTACAGTGTGTTGTCTTGTGTGGCTCCCGTAGGCATCCACTGTATTCCGGCTGGGCACATGCAGGCTTGTCCTGAGTTTGGGTTAGATGCTTGGGTTCGTGAGACACACACCCTCCTGCTTCCTGTTTCCATGGGCTTGCAAAGGGTGTGCCCAAGTGACAGTGAATTACACAGTGACGTTGGGCTCCCATGAGCTGTGTGGGCAGTCTGTAGTCAATACTGTGTAGACATCCCTAGTGAATATTGTTTTTCTATTGTACACTGCATGGTGCATTGATATGTGCTTGTGCATCCATGTCTTCCTCCTAATCCGCAGGTTCCTTCCTCATGGCTTCACAAGGCCGTCTACTTTGCAGATGCAGTTCCTGTTGTATGCAGTACACTGAGACATTTGCGTGGCAGCAACACTCTACAGTTGTAAGGGGTCGATGTGCTGGCGTATTCAGGTTGTAAGACTACCACTACTTGAACTTAGTACTGTCATGTTTTTGCATTTTTCCATGGTGTGTTGCAGCATTGTGTTGGTGGTAAGTATTTGGTAATGTGTGCTGTTAGTTATACATTACTGGGAGCATATTGTGTGTGGGCAGTTTCCATTAGGGACAGTGTACTTTGTGACACTTGTGTCAGGTCTTGTGCATTGCTTTTTTTCCTTTCACATTGCATGACATGTCATGGTGTGTTTGGTGGTGGAGCTGGGGAGGGGTTGAGTGACATGGCACTGTTCTCATGTTGTATTTAGCAAGGGGGTAATGAATTTAGCAGCATAGATGTATGTCTTTTGATGACACAGCATTGGTGGTGTTTGGGTAGGTAGGGATGCACACAATGTAAGATTTCCAGGTGACAAATCTCAGGCTGGTATGGTTGTGACAGTTGAGTGTCCCTTATGTCATCATCATTGATTGTCAGCTGGTATGTGCCAGGGCTGTGTGCGCTCCACAGGGTGCGATTTTATGTGAAGTAATTAGCCACCAGCTGTGTATGGGCTGCCTCACCACGTGCCCTTTCCCCTCCTATGCGCAGCAGGCGTGCATGTGGTTGGGGATGTGGGGGCACCACCATGTCCACCAGCAGGCCCCGGCGTGTTGCAACGTTGTGCAGGACACATGCTGCCACTAAGATCCTGCACACTACTGGGGGCGCGTATAGCAGCTGCCCACCAGAGCGGTCAAGGGAGGGAAAGCGTGACTTGAGCACTCCGAATGTGCGCTCCACTATGCCCCGGGTTGCAATATGGGCTGTGTTGTATCTTACCTCGGGTGGTGTGGTCGAGTTCCAAATTGGCGTCATCATGTGGGTGCTCAGAGGGAAGGCACTGTCCCCTGGGGAGGTGGTGATGGGTATCATTAGTGGGGTTGTGACATTACTCAGTATCTGACATGCATGCATGTGCAGTGGCATTTATACTCACCAAGCAGCCATGTATCGCCATGCCGCCCAGCTTCTAGGTCCCGGTTTAGGGTTGACATTCTGTAAATGAAACTGTCGTGGGTGGACCCTGGATAGTTGGCATATACTAAGGTGATGATTCCCTTGGCATCACATACTACCTGCACATTGATGGAATGCCAGTGCTTGCGGTTTCTATAGATGTGCTCAGATGCCCTGGGGGGACGTAGAGCCACATGGGTGAAATCAGTGGCACCTAGCACTTTGGAGAATTGTGCCACCCCATAGAAATCCTGGACGGCAGCCTGCCTTTCTGCAGGTGTTCTGGGCAGGTATATGTGCCTGCGGACTGATGGGCGTGCAGTCATGATGACCAACACCTGGTGTAGGCAGCGCGACTGCGTGGCCTGTGACACCCCCCCACTATAGCACTTGTCCGCTGAAATGATCCAGTGGCCAAGAAGTGCAGTACATTGAGGACCTTCTCCAGGGGGCTGAGTGCTTGGGAGCAGAGGGTGGGTGATGTGAGGTCATCCTCCCACTCATTCACCAGGTCGAGTATTATGTGAGGTGGAAACCTGTACCTCCCATACACCTGGTCATCAGGCATCCCAAAAAGGCTGGTTCTGGGTGTAAAAATTCTGGGCCTGACTATCCTCCTCCTCCTCCTGCGATATCCCACAACCACTGCTGCTAGGAATGGTATATTCATCTTGGCGTCTGAGCTTGTTTGTTGTTTACGCACACTTTTATGCTGTGCGGGTCCACGTACGCCTGCTTCCTGCCGAAGTACGTGTTTCCGGATTAGCACGTCTTTTTTGGCGCACGCATTAGCCCCGTTCGATTCCATGAATACGTGTTGTAGACGCGCATGTGCATTTGCCTCTTGTACTTCCCCCGTGATGCCCACATTTTCATGCGTTGTTCCCCATTCCGCGTGTTACGCCCACTGTTCCGCCTACTTTTGTTGTGTGCGCTGCGCTATGTGCGCTTTCGCTGTGCGCTTAGCGCACGCTGTTTGGAGACGTGTGCGCCAGCGTGCGCCACGCAGAATTTTAGCGCACATCCAGGGATTTACACATGCACGGACTTCCAAGAATCGCTGTGCGCGGGTTTCGCTGCGATTTTCGCACTTGCACTGCGATTCGCACGCTTTCACACGCTTGCGCCGTAAATTTCAGCGCACATTAATTCCATGAAGCGGCCTCTAAGTCTTTGCCACAGATTTTTTAAGGATTTGGCTAGGCGAAAAGTTTGCCAAATATTTAGGGAAGGACAAGCCTTCGTAGTTGAGGAAAGTTTCAAACACTTTCTCGATGGCCGAAAAGATTTCCGGACCGCGTTTGCACAGTACCTTTTAAATGAAGAAAGCTGTAGCTGAGGCAGTTGTTCCTGGCAGTTCTAGCAGATCTCGCTATTCCTGAGCTTCAGTCGTGGGGACAAGAAGGAGGAAGTCGGGAGGTTCCTGCACTGGCCAGGTAAAAAGGGTCCAAAAGCTGTAGCAAGACGTCGGTTTAAGGTGTGAGTGCCTTAAAGTCCCCCTGGTTTCCTTCCCTCTGGCTATCCAGTTTTCAACAGCACTCTGAAGAAAATTCGACCAGAATAGGACGGTGTCCAGGTGGCTTGAGAGTTGGTTGTTCCCACCAAACTCAAGGGAAGAAGTTAACCTTGAAGGGCTTCTCTGTCGTCGGTGTTTCAGGCAATTCAGATCTGCATCAGGGCTTCACCGGTCGTCCCGGAGTTGCAGCAGTCCTCTTCCTTCCTCTCCTCTTCAGTTCTTTCGTTCCAGTGGTCGACTCTGCTTTCCAAGTCCCAGAGACCTGCTTTTAAACAGTTTTCCCCCCATTCATTCACCTTAGCTGTCACTCACACAGCAGGGTGGCTGTGCTTGCCGGACACTTCTGCATTACTTTGGAGATATAACTAAAATAACCGACAGAAATTAGGACTGTCTACAGCGTGGGTACCTTGTTTGTTTCTGTTTTAAATGTTCTTGCCGGACAGCCAGCCGGCCAATCACACCAGAGTGCATTCCGGTCTCCTAGGAGAATAAGCACAGGGAGTTTCGGGCACCTCCCTCACATCCTGTCCACCCCAGACACTCTGGCGCCAGAGGAGGGCTTCAGCACAGAAGCCTGCCAAAGGGCACGAACAAAGGGACCAAACCTGGTTTAGCGCGCAGAGACCAACACAAAAAGGACGTTTCCTAAAAGAAATGGCGAAAAAAGATGACCAGAGTCTGTTTTTACAGATAGGTCTGGGGTTCCATACTGAAAAACATAGCTACCCCTGATTTTGAGCTACCGTTGTTAGAGGTCACGAAAAATCACAGTGGTTGATCTAAACCACTGCCACCAGCCATTTAAAATAGGAAAAGGTAACATTTTACTGTTACATGAGTGTTTTGAATCAGGGGAAGCTAAGCAACCCCTCCAGCACTTTATAGTAAGATAGTGTGTGCTGGGTCAGTACATTTAAAGAGACTAGTAAAGTCAATTTAACTTTACATACCCTGAGAGACAGTAGTCATTCTCAGGGAAGGTAGTTAAACCTTTGGGGAGTCTGAAAAGACACCCCTGTGCCACTGCACTGAAGGTGCTGTGTGACACACAGAAAAAGATGATGCCACTGTAGTTGTTTAAAAACTCCATAACCAAAGAACACAAAAGTAAAACACACACAAAATACATGGAAGAGTGGGGAAAAAAGGCTCAGACTCTTCCGAGGTACAAAATCAAATCCTAGAAATCCAGCAAAGTTGCTGGGGGCCTCAAAAGGTAAGGGAAATTAGCACATTTTGAGAATTCTCCCTAACAACCACTCCCAGGCAGCCTTGATACCAGCGTGCCTCACCTCCAACACTACCCCAGGCAGCCCATTGAAGTCCCAACACCACCCACCAGCCCCCCTCATCTCTGACATTACCCCAGGCAGCTCTGGCACCACCCATCAGCCCCCCTCACCTCTGACACCACCTCCATGCAGCCCCCTCAAGTCCCGAAACCACCCATCAGCCCCCTCACCTATGCCACTACCCCCAAGCAGCCCTCTCAAGTCCAGACACCGCACAACAGCCCCCTCGCCTCCTACACTGTCCACAGGCAGCCCCCTCAAGTCCTGACACCACCCACAGAGCCCCACAACTCCAACACTATCCCCAGGCAGCTCCCTCAAGTCCCAATACCACCGACCAGCCGCCCTCACCTCCGACACTGTCCACAGGCAGCCTCCTCAGATCCTGACACACCCCCTTACCTCCAACACTACCCCAGGCAGCCCTGACACCGCCCACCGACCCCTTTCATCTCTGACACTACCCCAGTCAGCACCCTCAAGTCCTGACACCACCCACCAGCCCCCCTCACCTCTGACACTACCCCCAGGCAGCTCTGGCACCACCCATCAGCCTCTCACCTCTGACACCACCTCCATGCTGCCCCCTCAAGTCCTGAAACCACCCACCAGCCCCCCTCACCTATGCCACTACCCGCAAGCAGCCCTCTCAAGTCCAGAGCCCACACACCAGCCCCCCTCACCTCTGTCACTACCCCCAGGCAGCCCCCTCAAGTCCCGATACCACCCACCAGCCACCCTCACCTCCTACACTGTCCACAGGCAGCCCCCTCAAGTCCTAACACCACCCACGGAGCCCCACAACTCCAACACTACCCCCAGGCAGCCCCCTTAAGTCCCAATACCACCCACCAGCCGCCCTCACCTCCGACACTGTCCACACGCAGCCTCCTCAGATCCTGACACCACCCCCCCTCATCTGTGATACTACCCCCAGGCAGCCCCTTCAAGTCCTGACACCACCCACCAGCCCCCCATATCTCCGATACTACCCCAGGCAGCCCTGACAACACCCACCAACCCCCCTCAACTCCACCCACTACCCCAGCCTGGCCCTGTCACCTTACACCCCTACCAGTCCAATGTTGACCACCAACTTAACTCCACTGCCCTGCCCCCAACATGAAGTACACCGGCCACATAACATTCCCTAGCACGAACAGCTGGGGGCACTGCTTCAGAAACCATGTCCATAGCTCATCACAGGACTCCCTGGTACATCACATTCAGTTGCACATCAACAGGACAGCAGAATGTTACACTTAGAAACACTTGTGTACAGGAGCGTTATAAATGCCATATCATATCATACTATCCTATCATACCATATCACTTTAAAAATCAATCATGTGAAAATGTAGAATTTAAGGGGTAGATGTGCAGCATGACATGAGAGCATCTTCTGGGTGATAGCTCATGTGTGCAGGTGGGTGGCTATGCATTGGGAAGGATACACCTACCAAATAACGACTGCACAGTGATGAGTGTATCCCACACATCCACAGTGAGACCCCCAACCCATGTGACAGTCGAAGAACAAATGCATACCTAAACCATAGTAAACCAAATTCCTCACATCAACAAAGAGGCAGCAACAAGTGTGTGATCAAGAATCAGAAACCGTTTTAGAAATATTTACACTACAATAAACAACTATGTGGAAGGGGGAAATGTCCAAGGATGAAAAATAATCAAAAGTCAAACATGAAACTGCACACGTAGAATTATTTACACTGGCAGAAGGCTCAAATGTATCTCAATGCGTCCTCCAGGGCAGAGTCAGATTCCTCTTCCTCGGCCTGGAGGCAGGCTTCCGTTCCAGCCTGGATGGCTTACAGGACCGCTACCATCCTCCTCTCCTCCTCTGCATCCCTGCAAGCTTCCGCCAGGATGTCAGCCCGCTGCAAAGTACCCCTCTCCACCAACTCTGCCAGTGTCCTTGCAATTCTTGCCTCCCTAACCCGCTGCCTCTTGTCGCTGTTTATTATGCGGTGACACTCAACTCACTGAGTTCCTTTCCCGCCAAGCAAGGTGGCACATAATAAACCCCTTTTATTCAAGTTCACTTTGGTGAGGCCTTCAACCAGTCTCTCACCCAACCCCAGCAAATACCCTACGTCACCAATGGACTAGGAACCAGGCCAGTGTATAGCAAGAACATGTATTTATTTATTTAAGATTTGACAAACAGACAAAAATTTGCCACGAATGCTGCGGCAACACCCAAGATCACAACAGTAACTCTATTCTTCAACCAACACAGATGAAATTTTGAAACCTGCGATAACAACTTACAACAGACTGAACTTCGATTTAACCAATGAAAAACATTCACAATACAATACATGGTCCACAGGGATGACTTAATTTGAAACAATACTTTTCTCCCAGCCACCCCCACCCTCCAGCCCTCAGTTAAATATGATCCCTTTGATTGAAAGGAAAGGTGCAGAGAGTGAGAGCACAATAGAAAAATGGTTTTGCTACCGATTCAAAAAGGCGCTGTTTGGGAAGGAAATTCAATGGTAAAAATCGTTTTGTGCTTGTTACTGGAAATGCAATATTAGGGAAAGGAATACAATGGGAAACATCGTTTTTCAGCTTTTATATTAAGGGCAAAGTTGGGAAAAATTGACTGAAATGGAAATCGTTTTTCAACACACATGAAAATAAAAGACAGGGCTTGGTAATATGGGGTCAGAGAATAATGGGAACAAAAGGTATATTTAGTTTTGTAACACACATACAGATGAGAACAATACTTTGTAATTCTGATTTAACATGAATGGGGAATTTCACCCTGCACACTTGAAAGGTGGTGTTTTGTGCATTACTTCTTGTTGGGATTATGGACCCCCCCTTTCTATGTGGAAGTCAAGGATTTCAAAAACAGTCAACCTAGTCTTTATGGGCTATACCAGCTCTAACACACTGGGCATGAAGTTTTGTTAGTTTCGAATTCTAACAACACTCATCACAGGATTTTCTATATGGAAATTAATTGATTTACTTAGTCCAATGTGCTAGGGATCTATACAGCTTCCCCCCCCCACACTTTAATGGAAAGGATTAAGGCTGGCTGCTCCCAACACAATGCAATTTCAACAGTAGAGTGGTGTTCTATGGAGAAATAAGTTTGAGTGAGATTTAATAAACTTTGTGAAGGCCCTATCCAGTTTCACCCCCTCCTTGACCCACCAATGGAAAGGGATGAAGGCAGGAGACTCCACACACAATTGATGGCTTTGGGATATCTAGTTACATGGGAGGCTTTGGCCAGGGAAGACAGCAGAGCTCCTCTGAGGACAGCACTGGTTTGGTCAACGGCTTTCAGTCAAGGATTTTCTCCTGCACTCAGACTCCTTCTGCTCCTCTGGTTTGGGTGCCAGCTAGCTTCTCTATTTCCCAGTCACTGTTTCCAATGCAAGGACTGAGGCCTCTCTGCTAGTTGTTCCTCGCAAGAGTTCAGCAGCAGCTCTCCCCGGGATAATTCACAAAAAGCCCAGTTCTGATGCAAACCTGCCCTTTTATAGGGCTAGTGACACTGCAAAATGGTCATAATTCCTGCGGTCAGGATTGGCTTGCTTGCTACATTGACGTCCCACCAAGACGCCCACTGGCTGCTGATAGGACCAGAAGTTGAGATATATGTATGATGTAGGCTGAGGGAGGAGAATAGATACATCATTTCAAAATGACAGTGAGTTTCTAAATCTTTGGTTTTGAAAAATCTCACACTGTAATAACTCCCTTGGTCTTTAAAATAACCCATAATATATATATATATATATATATATATATATATATATATATATATATATATATATATATATATATATATATGTATATATATATATATATGGGTTGTATATTTTTCGTTGATCAGACCATACTAATTTTATTTCGGCACGCCCTTCCTGAGTGGAGCTACCATTTCCAATTTAAACCTCAACCTCATTTTCATGATCTACCTCTGTGCCAACTTTCCCATTTCCCAGGTGTATGAAAATGGAAAAAATCTTATTTTTCCACATTACTTAAAGTATGTACATCACAAAAATGTTGTTTTTACAGTGTCCCAATGGGCTTTTTATCCAGTTTAATTTGAACCCAGGGTGAGCTCTATATGACAGACACTGCTCTTTTTATGAAGGAAAAACTGTATTCAATGTTTGATCAAAGGCAGGGCATAACCTGTTTTAGTAAGTTTCATTTCTTCTTAAGACATGTGACCAGCCATCTAGTTTATCCTTGTTTATCTTACCATTTCTTCTGCTGGGCTTCAACGCCTTGCCCTGTGCTTAATATACAGTTCATGCAAAGCCTGACCTCAGGGTCACTTCTGCAGGACATGTTATCAGCAACTAATCGACAACCAGACATTATTCTTGGTGGGCTGAGCCCCAACAGGTCGGAGTTCAGATTTCAAAGGGTCTTTGTGTAGAGCTAAATGCACCTTTAATGGGGAACCTGACCTTAAAGGTCGTTTCTGTTGGTTGTGTTATCAGCAATTCACCACAAATTCCATCTCTTTCTGTGTAAATTTACGCACGCATATATTTGAAACCATTCCTTCTCCCCTAGCATTCATCAAACCAAAGGGCTGCGAGGTCAGGATCCAGACACACTTATTCAATTCACAGCTCAATGGGGGATTTCAGCTCAGAGGGAAAAACAAGAGGGAGTTTATCATTCTGAAAGGCTAGCATATTACATCCAGCGTATTTACATTTGAAATGAACAGTATCATTTCTTCTTTAGATACTGTATAAACAGAAATAAGTGCACTTTCTCCACACAGACAGACCATAGTTACATAAGGGAGCAGTATTAAAATCTACATCAAACGAAATAGGCCCTTCTTTGTCCATGCTGTCATTTTATATGGTGAAAACAAGAATGTAATCTGTCCTTCACTTTATTTCTGGATTGTAAAGGCCTTGTTCCTTTTATTTAGCTTCCCAATGCACATTTATTTCTGTTAATCTCATGTGCATTGCTACAGTTTTTAATCTGTTCATGTGTGCTGTATTTCTTTAATAATACAGTTGAAATGACATGAGTATCCCTTCGGTATTGTCCAAGCATCGGCCATTATTTACCCTTCAACTGTCAGTTTATTTGTGAAAAGTAAGTGTCTTTCTCCACTTGTGTGCTTGTCCATTTCAATAGAGTTTAGCTAGGCCCGTTTCTTACCATGTCACTTGGTCTTGAGTCAGAAAAAGAAGTGTTTTGGAATGGCCTGCATTTTCCAATGGATAGCACCTGCCAGCTTCACTCTTAAATACTGGCCTGGCCTCTTTATTTCTGACATTCAGGGGCTATATTTTACCCCACCCTCTCTGTCATAAGCTGCCCCTGTAATTCCATCCAGACGCATACCATATCCCTGAGTCACCTCTGTTCCTCTTGCCAGGTGTCACAACTGTCCTGCCTGAATTGCCTACTCATTGACGAATGGTCCTGCATGGATTGCCTCTGGACACTCCACATCTGCTGCTGCCTGGCTGAATGTAGGCTGCACATGTACCCCTAACATCTGGATGTCATATGTTGGGGGGGGCAAAGAGGGTTACAGTGCCAGCACAGTCCTGAGGTGCCAGCTGTTTGACTGCTGCCTGTCACTGTGCCGTTGCCTGGGCAGGCACAGTGACCACCTCTTCTGTTGCACGTGGAACTTCCACCAGAGGCAGGGACGTGCTCACCACCAGAAAGGGTGGGATTGGTGTAGAGTGGGCCTTCATTGTAACTGGCAAGGAAGGCTCCCTGTAGGACGACTGGGGCACAGAGAAGGGAGTGGAGGAGGGGGCAAGTAAATGTGCCAGCGCACAGACACCACCCGAGAGTAGTGCACGTGCCAGCTGGCTCAGGTAGAGGCACATCGAATCATGATGCTGTGCCAACTCCTGATGAGTAGCTGTCACAGCATCACAAATCGTACCTGTCCGCCTCACCAGACCAGCCAGCAGGGCGCGCATCAACTCTGGGCTTGTCACCTCGGGCACCAGGGGGGCTTGGTCTGGGTGGAGGCATCCACAACAGTGTAGACTTCTACAGCAGATGGACCAGGGACAGGAGGTTGTGCAGTTCCCTCCATGGTTCATTGCGCATCCTTGTGTCCTTGGCCCAGGAGTGCAGCCGGAACACCCTCCTGTATGCCCCCACCAGAACCTGTGTGCTAGCCTTCACTTGCCTCCTCCTCCACCAATACCTCCATCTCCCAGGAAGACTCTCGAAAGCCTTCCTCCTCGATGGCCCCTCTGTCACGCACCCTGGCCCACAGCCACTGAGGAGTCCCCCACCAAAACCACCTCCTGGGATGAACCTCAGTAGTTATGCCTGATAGTTCTTCTGCTCCCCCAGCCAACACTCCTGTAGAGGAGGTCCCAAATAAAGCCTGCACTCCAGGCGCCCATTTTGAAGTACCACGAACGTTACCACTGAGATATATGATGTATGATGAGCAAATAAACCGGCAGAGAGCCGCAGTAGGGCTCTGCCCAGTACCTATAAGAAGAGCAACGCCTATTGAAGTCCCGATACCCAGAAAACCATGGACAGTAAGGTACCCATTAAGAAAACCCTACCAGCAAATGAGACGAAATGAAGATCGCCTAAGTATTGTCCCGGAAGAAACCAAAAAAGTCTTAATGGAAGACGAATGGTGATGTCACAAGGACCTGGACAGGCTCACAGATAGAGGAAATGACGACCCGAGAATGACACAAAGAGACGAAACGCCAGGAATAAACAGATTGTGAACCTAAAGTGGAAGAACAATGCTGAAATGCAAATAAATTTAAGATGTAAGCAAGATGAAGATATTCAACCAGTTTACACCTTTAAATATGTTTGGAACCGCAAGAAAGCTAAGAAAACAGTGTGGCTTGCTATGCTAAGTAGAAGAATAGTGCGGCAAGTGCCATTATATATAATCTACCTCAAAATGAAGCACAGTATTATAAGTGCGATTCCACTTTGCATGAAAAGCAGAATCAACTCAGGTTACTAGAGGCCAAACAAGAAGAGATTCATATTCTAGCAAAACGAGAAGAGACTGCTGAATCGAAACTCAGCAGATGCAACTCGTGCCAGGAGAGCCAAAGTCATACCAACAGAAGGAACGAACAGTAGCTACATATAATTGAAACTTAAGAACAGAATATCCTGTCTCTGAAAGGTCAAGATAAGGAAGCGTAGGCAGGTGGCAAGCTAAATAAGAATCAAATACACCAATTGAGAGAAACCAGACAAATTCACGGTGTGGGAAGCACGTGACCAGCCGAGCGAGAAGAAGCACGGGTTCACACCTACGCTTGGCAGCCTCCCAAGCAGAGATATAAGAACTTTTCCAGACAGAAGATGCAGTTTCGAGGCCAACCACAGTGAAATAATTGACACATAGTTGCTGAAGTGATGATTGATTGTAACCTTAATTGGAGGAAGGCCGGGTAACTGAGGGGCACCTCGCACCTGGCTGACAGTTCTGCGTGCTGCTAAGCAAAGTGGAAATGTGTTTACCCAATCCCCGCACTCCGTTACCATATACAGATATAGTACCTATGTTAAAGTTACCTTTTCCTAACCAATAGAATTGTATGTTAACTTTTGAGTGTTACAAGTCAATTATGACGAGTTTTGAGTATAAATGTTATGACTTGTATGAAGTTCATTGGAGTTAAAGCGAGAAGGATGATCGCATCACTGCTGATTTCCATGACTCCCCGTTTTTTGTACTTGTCATTAAACGGACTCCCTTTGCCAAACCATTGAGTTGTCCTTATTAATTGGTGTTGGAGTAATACATCTGCACCCCCATCCATCTCAAGGGTGCAGCTATCTCGTCTTTAAGTACTTCAGAGCAAACCTCGGCTCTAGGGGCCAGCCGGGGGTCTCCGTAGTACACCTGGTAGCAGAGATTGATGGTTATCGATTATCCATTATTGATTAGAATAAGACACCCAGTGACCGTCGACATAAATTAACTCTAGGTCTTTGGCAATATCACAAGTCCTTTGCCATTCGGCCGAGTAGACCGTGAAGCTCCCCATAGACAGTGATAGTGTAAGAAAAACTGCAGACCAGGGTCTGAAGGGACCCGTGTTCCCCACACTATCCCTTCCCATTCCTAGGGCCAGCTGAGCGGGTGAAAGGCTGACAAAGGCGATAACAAAGGCAGTGATCCCAAAGGTGGAAAGAGGAAATATGAGAACAGTGAGTAAAAAAGATTGAATGTTTTGGCAAAAGTGCATGCTTTAGAACAAGAAAAGGGAAAGGGTAATGGAGGGAGGTGGGAAAACAAAATATAGTTAAAAGTAGAGAATAATGTATATATATATATATATAAGGGAATAATGACTCAAGAATAATGAAGTAAATAAAGGTTACTGGGGAGGACACCCGAGAAGAGAGAGGTTACCGGGGAGGACACCCGAGAAGTGAGAGGATTCGCCTTATTCCTACGCTTTTAATACAAGTGGCTAGAAGAAACATATACCCATAGTCCCGAAGAAAGGGGAACAAATAGACTACCACAGCGATTAAAGACGCTGTGAAAGGGGTACGTTTAGACTCCATGAAGGGGTAATGATTATAGGCAGAGAGATCTTTGACCAGCTGGTGTTTGTCTAGTCTGTTAAGCGTCTGTTTTACAGGTTTTTTGTTGTGACGTCATACATCGAAAAAGTTTCCTTGAGAAAACTGATTTAAATTTTACGCGATTGAATAGCTGAGATAATATTGCATATGAATTGATGCTTTTTGAGTAAAGAAAGGTATAACATTTTGTGAATATCGGGATTGGAGCTTGCTGTGTTTGGTGCTCGCTCATATTGTTGGAACTGTTTAAGCCACGCGAAAGTATTGAAAAGTGTTATATAAGAGGAAGGGGAACAGATTTAAGCATGGAAGACATAACCCCATTGACACAATTATGCAAACAGTTGCCAAAACACGAAGCCAAACTGAAGAAATACAGTACAGAGTGGGTTAAAGGAACCGCCCACAAAATGTTTATGCCATGGCCACAAGGTGGGTCCTTATCTAAAGCTGTCTTGCAACATATGATGACATATTTGCATGCCACCTACACGGGCATAAAGTTAGACAAACACCTAGCTATTTTAGAACTTTGGAAAATGTATGAACAAGAAAAGGGAGAGGAGCCGCCAATAGATTGGATACTTAACATGTGCACAGAGGGGGGTGAGACGCATACCGCACCACCCGCCCCATCCGAAACGAAGTTGAAGAAAGTAAAGACGAGGGATTATACCCACTGAGAGAACTTAAAGCAGCCACGGGGTATAGCAACCCCGCATATGAATCACCTACGCAAAGTGGTGATGAAAATCAAGGGAAAGATAAGGACAAGGATATTACCTCCACAGTCCCACGGGACAAGGAGAGACGCGATGACGACAGAAGAGATCAGGCACAGACAAGTGCATCTCTCGACAAAGAGAGAGAAGGGAAAAGATGGAAGGGAAATGAAGATAGAACTGATGAGATAGCATTCGCAAAAACAAATGGATGGAAGGGCATATTTTATTGAAACTTGATGGCAAAGAAATTGATGCCGCAAAACAAAAGGAAAGGTTAGATGATATACCGAGAAAGGGGAAAGAGAAAGAGTCAAGAGACAAAAGAATAAGAAAGAAAGACAGAGAAAGGCGAGAAAAACTATATCGCGAAGACGCGAAGAGCAAGAAAGACAGCTAACTAAGGGCAGCCAATGATCAAGATAGACAGGAGCAGCAACGGTCAGAGGAAGAGCAAAGGATATGTGAGAAAAGAATAAAGAGACAAAGAGATGAGGAAATTCGAAGGGCAGATGAACGTAGACATGAAAAGAAAAAAGAAGAAGATAGAGGCGAAGAAACGCAAAGAATTTAATGACGATGTAGAACGTAAGCGAAGACAGAGAGCACGCGATCTTGAATATCTGGGGAGAGAGGTTAAAAAACCAGATCCAGTAGTAGACTGGGAAGATAGCGAAGAATTTTTTCCTGCGTACGATTCAGTACCAGGCACGTCTAGAGCAAATATGGAAGATGACTTCGAGAAGCATCGGAGAAACGATCGACAGAATATATGATGAAAAGGAGTTAGAACAAACACCACAAGGGGAGGGGGAAGACCAGTGCCTGGAGAGCACTCAGCTGTACGACACTGAGGATGTCTCCCGAAGTACTGGGAATAGAGAACTATCCCTGGATAGACTAGAAATAAGTAGGAGTAAAGAAGCCGCAAGAAGTTGCTCAAGTTGGGCACAGACAATGTCTGACTCAGAAAGGGAGGATCGCGAGGAAAACGAGGAAGAGAGACGGAGCGAAAGACGACTCCCAAGGTAAAAAGGAATAAGATGGTCAGACACTAGCAAGTCTGCACTGAGGGCATCAGAGTCAGCCACGCCGTCTGACCAACATGAACAAGTATCTCACGGTCAGAGGGGGGTGTCTTCACCGCCCTACGTGGACAGACCTAGGTCCCTACCAGGCAAGCGACGATGCAGAAACATTCCCTTTGCCATAGATAGAAGAACCATGAGGGAAGAGAGAGAGAACTATACGTCCCAATTTCCGTTACCCGAGAAAGGGGGAGTAAGACCACAATATATTCCATGGCCACACATGGATCAAGAACATTTGAAGAACAAGCTTCCAATGCTGACATCGGGTGCCAGAAAGTGGATACACAAGTTAGAAAAGATGACAGGAGGGAACACGTTAGCTATACGGGACATCAAAGGTCTCCTAATCGCCATACTTGGTGAGAGAGCAGACGATGTGTGGACACGGGCAAGCTACCCTAGTGTAACCACAATTAATACCACGCATGACGGAGCTCTATTTAACAACTGCAGAGCCGCAGTGTGGAAAGCACTACGAGTGCTGTATCCAGACACTTCTAATATGGGAGCTATAATGACACAAAAAATGAAGGAGTCTGAGGATCCGTTAATTTATATACAGAATTTTCAAGACGTATGGGTATTCGAGACTCATGAATCATGGACTTAATCTATACCTGTGTTCTACCATATATTATGCCAAGTGCTGTCAGAGCTGGTACAGAAACAGCTCAAGAAATTGGCAGGAATTGAGGCTAAACCTTGGGCAGAAATACAGCTGACTATCGCACACTATTGCAGACTGATGCAAGAAAAGAATCACAAAAAGGAAGCTACTCGAAAGGGTGAGGAAGCGAAATTGGTGCAGAAGAAATTGTCAAAGTATGCTCTTGAGGGAGCCGTGATAACTAGCACAGCTGAACCAAGCATGCAGCAGGTGACTAATACACAGCAGAATAATCAGGGCAATACAGGGTTTTACCCACGGGGAAGAGGATTCAGGGTAAGAGGATGGCAGAGCAATCAGGGAGGCTTTCAGAATAGCCAAGGAGGTTTCCAGAATATTCAAAATGGCAATCAAGATTTGTCAAATGGGCAAATGATCCGACCACCGCCAGTATGTTGTTTGTTTGGGATGACAGGGCATTTAGCGCGCACATGCAGAAACCAAGGCATGATGCAGAATGGCCAAGGGACAGGAGCAGGCATGGCAAATCCACATGCAGTTTTGCAGCAGGGTGTTGCACAAAATCACACGGTGCACCAACACGCAAACCACAAACTCAGGAAGGGAAGTAAGAATGTGGAGGAGTGGGGGAAATCAACCATCACACAGTGGGCCAAAATTGTATATGGACTAGGACATCTCACTGGGAACCATGGTGTGTTCTATCCTATCAGTGACACCAGACCCTCACAGGGAATCTAGGGTGGATGTTGTTATAGGGGAAAGAATATTCCATCCTATTTGATACGGGTGCAACACGCTCGTGCATACATTAAGGCAAGTTTTCCTTATCCGGCGAGGCCATAAATACTCAGAGTTTCACAGGAGCTAAAAGTCATGTTCCTTTCATAAATGCACTTCCAGCCTCCATAGGAGAATGTGAAATGAATGTGCCTTTACTATATTCACGTCAGACCCCAGTAAACATATTGGGTCGAGATTTAATGACCAAGTTAAACATGACAATCTCATTCACGGAGGAGGGCATAGTATGTTCAACTCCAGGAATGCACTATTCAAATGTATGCGAAATAATCAGAGCATATGCGGGACACACAACCATGAGGGCAATACCATTTGAGCCAGAAATATTCGCATATGGTCTGCGTGTGCTTATGTTAGGACTGCCAGGCCTTGCAGACAGAATCATAAGAACCCCAGATGAATTTCTATTTAGAACAAGAATACCAATGCATGAGGAAAAGGGACAAGTATTTCCCTTAATGATACACAAAGCTGCAGTACGAGGGAGAATGGCCTTGATTGATGGTTTTGATGACGAGGGCCGACAATGGTGCGCGGTAATCACCATTGAAGAGGGATATCGATTGACTGACGTCACCGATGATGATCTGTTTGAAGAGCAAGCAGATATGGGAGAGACAATAGTTGAAGTGAATCTCACCTTTTGGGTGAAAATGATCAAAAAAGAAGTGCCTCAAAGAATGATGTTGGCACTAAACCATCCTGTTTACTTTGATGACGACATGGCCCAGGTGCCTGTCTCAGTATGGACCAAAGGCCCCTGTGACGTAGGTCTCTTGAAAGGGGTTGGAGAAGTGAAAATGAATCTGAAACCAGGAGCAATTCTACCAAAAGCCTGACAATATCCAATGTCCAGAGAGGCAGGTGAGGGGATTTGTAAGACAATTTCTGCAATGTTGGAGCAAGGTATCTTGTGACATCAGAGTCATCATGCAATACCGCGGTTTAGCTGAACAAAAAATCAAAGGGAGGGTCTTGGCGTTTAATTGTTGAGGCCGAGTTTCTTCTAGTCCCTAACCCGGCTACAATTCTATGCAATATACCAGTTGAGGCAAAATATTTCACGGTGATTGACTTGAAAAATGCGTTTTTCTCAATCCCATGGCATCTCGACTCGCAAGAGCTGACGTCATTCCCATTCAGACAGATAAAGCAAGAGGCTACCCCAGGGGTATTGCAAGTCTCCATCTATTTTTAACAGAGTTCTGCAGATGAACTTAAGCAATATTGCATTAAAAAGTTTTGTCCTGCAATATGTGGATGACATCTTGATATGCTGCAACGACAGAAGAGCAATGCAGGGACGATTCTGTTCAGCTATTGGCTATACTGGCTGAGAAAGGATATAAGGTTGACAAGGAGAAGATACAATATTGTCAACAGGAAGTGCTGTACATAGGCCAGCTAATATCACATGAGGGAAAGAGAGTGAACCCAGAAAGGGCTGAAGCCATACTGAACACTGCTAAGCTACATACAATAAAACAGATGCAGAGCTTTTTAGGCCTATGCAACTATGTCAGAGCATGGGTCTTCGATTATAGCTCTAACACTAAGCCTTTACTTCAGGCCCTAAAGAAGGCCCAAGTAACGAAAGAAAAGATCCAATGGTCTGAGACCATGGAGAAAGGATTTGCTGAACTCAAAAAAGCTATTTGCGCAGCACCAGTTCTAGGGATTCCCATTTATGCAGAGCAATTTTACCTGTTTTTGCACATGAATGGCAGCGTTATGACGGCAATGCTCACACAGAGAACCACATTGGGGCACAAGCCCCAGGCATACTATGGCAGAGATTTGGACCCGGTAATGAGAGGTAATTTCCCGTGTGAACAAAGTTTAACTGCCGCAGTGTTCGCCATAGAGAAGGCTACAACCATTCTGATGGGATGCTCCATCACGCTGTACGTCGAGCACTCATTATTTGCCATTCTACAGAAACCAAAGGGCACATTGACATCTCAGAGAGCTTCTGCTTATGAAGTGATCATATCAAATCCATCAATTAAGGTAGTCCGATGTAAGATAGTGAACCCAGCTACTTTTATACAGAGCCAGTCACTGAAGTAGAGCAAATACATGACTGTGCAAACTATGAAGAATTCTATGATGAAATCCCCAGGGTGAAAGAAAATGCCTTGGCAGAAGGAGATAGTGTCTTTATTGACGGTTCTTCGAGGATCGATCAAAGTGACGGACAAAGATATACAGGTGTTGCTGTGACGAAGCACACAGCACATGGAGAATTTCGAGTACTTATTAGTGCACGAATACCATCTCATTATTCAGCACAGGTTGCAGAATTATTGGCGTTGATACTCGCCATTGAGAATCATGCAGACCAGGAAGTAACAGTGTACAGTGACTCCACCTATGTGACATCGACAGTGTACGCAGGCTTAGCGCACTGGAAAAGGAGGGGCTACCTCCGAGCAGGCGGCACTCCAGTACAGCACGCAGCCCTATTGGATAGGCTGATCAAGGCACTACAGCTCCCAGTCGGCATAGCGGACATAGAATGCGCCACCCACACGAGGAGGACAGATTTTATCTCACGCGGAAGTCACGCAGCAGACACGGAAGACACGCGTATGGCATCCAAAAATGAGACGATCATGGAAGTGGAAGTTATCCATGCCAATGAGCGAATGATAGTTATACAGATTGCACCTGAAAGTTACAGTAATTTGGGGGCAAACACAGCTAATGGAACTCCAAGGGGAGGCACCACAGGAGGAAAAGAATCTTTGGAAACGTCAAGGGTGTTCTTTGAACCCCTCTGACAGCTTGTCGCGACAAGACAGCACTGTGCATCCTAGTTGCAGGGTGAAGAAGAACATTGCACGTATAAGCCACAACATAATCTGTTGAACTTTGAACTCTGGACAGAGGCACACTTAAGCCTTGATGAGAACATAATATGCCAAATGTTGACCGAGGACACTCACATTGGAAGCAAATACAGTATCCCGACTCATTCCACACCAAGACCCTATTCGGAATCACTTATGATGTCCCACAGTAGTTGCATCACAAAGGACATGATAACTTATTTTAATCTAGTGCTAAGATCATACCCCTCATTGGTGGGATGGCTCACCAATGTTACTGATTTTCTTCAAGATACTGAAAACGAAAAGACAATAAAGAGATTGCTTACTGTTATTGCCGAACAATTTCTCTTACTTCCTGAGTACAGTGAGAAGGAACTAAATGTCTCAAACAGAGACGGAAATAAATGACCTTATCAATACATAGTTCTTTCGTATAATCGAAGACTGTCCAACTCTTGTCGGCAGAACAACAGACACACTCGAGATCCAGCAAATACTGAGCATCTAAGCCAACTCCTAAATAAAATTGTGATCTTAGTTTCACTCCATGCGAATGGACAGTGCAGACATTGTTTACACTGAAGAGAAAGCATACAATCCTGAAAAACTCAGCAAGACTGGACGGATGTCCCTGTCACTACAACACAGCAGGTGAGCTCACAATGTCCTTTTTCGTCTAATCATTGACTTTCCAGAGCTAGTGGGGAGACCCATCGATGTTGACGTCCTCACATTCATCAGAGATCCAGCTAATATTGCACAGATGGGCATGCTCGTGCATGGAATCATACTACAAATACAACTCTCGAACCATCAACAGAACTATCTGAGGAGATTCTAAAAAGCTTTCCGCCGAGGGACAGATCGAGGAAGCAGTGTCAAGGACTTCACTTAGTGCATTTGTTGATATTTTGTCCTTATTCTTCATATTGACCAGCATACAATATGTCCTCAGGACTGAAGCAAATCCCAGGAGTGGACTGGGAGCTTACTTACTTTGAACATGCACAGTAAAAAGACTTACTGAGGTGTTATTTGATTTGATTTTTCCCATAGTCTAGTAAAGGAACTGTATCCTGAAATAAGAGACAACTCATCACCCGCAAGAGGGGGGACACTTGTGGAGCACCTGACACTCTTAAACTCATAACCCGAAAGACAATATTGGTTAAAGGAGTAAAATAAAAAATTGACACTTGGTTAATGATTGAAATGGGGGTCCAGAGCAGCAATCTGGTCCTCCCGCAGGAAGAGACACATCCATGTTTCTCTGGAAGTAAATGCTGCCGTCTTGCATGCAGGGGCATAATGTATCTGTGTATCATATTCATCATTGTTTTACTGTCATTAACTGAACTGCATTTTGTATTGGTGCACAAAGCATTCCGATTCCAGTGCACCCACCTAATGATGCACAAATGAAACCCACAAAAGCACCCAGACCTTACATAGTCATTCCAGTCCCTAGAAGATCTGATGGTGGAGTGAATGAACTTGAAATGGATGTGATTAGCAACAACACACACACACTTGTGGTAACAAACAAAAAGAAAAGCCGGAGACATGGTCGGCAGGGAATGAATGAAGAAAGGTTACTGACAACCACACGCATGCAAACATTGAATGCACACGAAACAGGCACAGTATCAATGACTGCAGAACCACAAGCCAAAACAGTAGAGAAGAAGAGACTGCCTGCCATAAGAAACTCCACAGCAGATGTTGTGGAAAGACAAGGAGAGTTGGGAAGAAAGCCAACAGAAACAGCCACGTCTGAAACTCTTAAGAAAACAAGAGCCAACTCGGAGAAGCTCTCTGCACAAACACAACTGATAGTAGACTCATTATGGCCGCTCAAAGCCAAAGCAAGGAAAATACAAGAGGAACTGCAGAATAAAACTGCAGAGACTGTATTACCAAGCATATATGTTCCAACACAAGGGACAAGTACCAGTTCTACAATATAACCATACACCGGCCCAGCATCAGGGTGGTTGGTATGGGCACTTGTAACCAGCAGGAAAAACGATGTATGAAGAGAAGAAAAGAGCTGCCAGACTCTTATCTTCTCAAATAGCGCAGATGAGGAAGCCTGCACCGTGTACCGGGATACCCGATAATCCTCCAGCAAGAAAGAGCCATACAGATGCATTTAAGGATGTAGTTATAGCCAATTACAGGAAAACACTAAGAATCAAGAGAATGGAGATGACAATGAACTAAACAACTACCTGGATAGCACAGCACATCTGGGAAACAACATTTAATACCAGCACATGAAGGAAGTTGGAAGACGAGGTTCAGAAGGGGAATGCTGCGTTGTGCACTCCTACCATACAGCATGGGGAAGCCCAAGATCTTTGTAGCTGTAGAAATTGATGTCCAGACAGCACACTGTCTTTCACACGTAGCCATGTGCAAAACTAGAGGCCAGTTCATGGGAAGTGACGCTTCCTTAATATGGGCAACTGAAACAGCCTATCCTGATGAAGATGATTATGTTCAAGACATTAAGACAAGAAACAGAGCTCATACTAGAAACCATGTGATCAGGTAGGAGAAGCCTGCAGTTAAAGGAGCAGGAATAAGATGGGAAGTGAACCCGAAACTAAATGTCCAAGGAAAGACTCCAGAGGAAGCTCGAAAGTGGAAAAACAGAGTCCAAATGCAGATTTGGGGAACAGTGCTTTCACCAGACGGATGGGAGCAAGGAGTGGTGATTTGCAGAGCCTGGGTAATCACTGTACTCTACAAAGAAACTGTTGACATTGTGCAGAATGGCTGCAAGCCATTATGGCCAAAACTTGCAAAACTACTGACGTGGGTCGAAGACAGAGGGAGACCCTTACAGATAGTGCCACTAGAAAGCCCAAAGTTTTGCTTCAGGAATAAGGCACAAGAAAGATAGGAGAGAATCAGAACTGTGGACGAGTTTTTGACACTCCAGGAATGGTTCATGGCACTGCCGTAATTATGGATCATTATTGGGAATGTGGATCCAAGGCATACATCAGACTGCTCAAAAACTGGGGAGGCATAAGCACAATAGTGAATGTCCACATTTCAGCATTGGTGATCCCGAAAAGTTACCTGAATATTGACAGTTTCCCGAAAGCAGATCCTCACCTGAGGAAGAAGAGATCTGTGGAACTGATAACTCGAATGAAGAGAGAAAATAACGTCTCTGCTAAATCAGAAGAAGCATTTCATGGAATCCAATATGAACACAGGCTGTTCAGCCTCACCTCATCAGTGTTCACGACATCTTCATGCCGAGGATCCAAGTTGGAGTAAATACTAAATGGTTGCAGATAACCAGATGGGAGTTACTACAGACCTTCAACACGACCATAAAAGGATTAAATGCAATCAAGGAACAGTTAAGAGCCATCCGACTGATGACTCTCCAGAACAGATATGTCCTTGACATGATCACAGCTATGGATGGAGGAGTTTGTGCAAAAATAGGCGAATCATGTTGCACATTTACACCTTCTCACAATGAGGAGACTGGAACTTTAAGGGAAGCCGTAGGTATGCTAACAAACCTGCAGAACCAGATGATAGATGAAACTGACAAAGTTGATGATGACAGTTGGTTTGGATCACTGTTTTCATGAGTCCCACAATGGATGGCAGATGCATTCAAGTTCTTGGGAGCCCTGTTAGTGATGATATTGCTAGGAATTTGTGTTATCAAGATAATAATCTCTCAGTGCCAGAAGACCGCGAAGAAAGCCATAGGGATGAAGATCATGATTGATGTCAAGCCAGGATGGAAGCCCAAGGACCTGACTGATGAAGAAATAAGAGACTTTGTGAAGGCCAGCATTCACGCACCAGAAGGAACAAAGTTTCTCTATCCCAGAAAGCACAGAAATTATGTGGGAAGATGGGTTTATTGCAGCCCAAATGGACAATGTCAACTAATGACATGGACCAAAGACGAACATGTAAGAACAGCAGGAAGCTTGAAAGGAGTCATAAAAATATGGACTCCAAAAAGACACTTCTGCAAACCATCATGTATAGACCCAGAAGATGAAGAAGGAATGAACCCAGGCGATGGAGTGAAGATAAATACAGAAGAATCGAGTAAGATGAATCCAAAGACGGAGGTGAAAGTGGTTGATGAATCACCCAGAGGGGGGAGTGTAGAGGAGGTCTCAAATAAAGCCTGCACTCCAGTCGCCCATTTTGAAGTACCAGGAACATTCACACCAAGATATATGACGTATGATGAGCAAATCAACCAGCAGAGAGCCGCAGTAGGGCGCTGCCCAGTACCTACCAGAAGAGCAAAGCCTATTGAAGTACAAATACCTAGAAAACCATGAACAGTAAGGTACCCATTTAGAAAACCCTACCAGCAAATTAGACGAAATGAAGATCGCCTAAGTACTGTCCCAGAAGAAACCAAAAAAGTCTTAATGAAAGACGAATGGTGACTTCACAAGGACCTGGACAGGCTCACAGATAGAGGAAATGACGACCCGAGAATGACACAAAGAGACGAAACGCCAGGAACAAAGAGATTGTGAACCTAAAGTGGAAGAACGATGTTGAAATGCACAGAAGTTCAAGCTGTAAGCAAGATGAAGATATTCAACCAGTTTACACCTGTAAATATGCTTGGAACTGCAAGAAAGCTAAGGAAACAGTGTGGCTTGCTATGTTAAATAGAAGAATAGTGCGGCAAGCGCCATTATATATAATCTACCTCAAAACGAAGCACAGTATTATAAGTGTGATTTCACTTTGCACGAAAAGCAGAATCAACTTAGGTTACTAGAGGCCAAACAAGAAAAGATTCATATTCTAGCAAAACGAGAAGAGGCGGCTGAATCGAAACTCAGCAGATGCAACTTGTGCCAGGAGAGCCAAGCTCATACCAATAGAAAGAACGAACAGTAGCTAGATATAATTGAGACTTAAGAACAGAATATCCTGTCTCTGAAAGGCCAAGATAAGGAAGCGTAGGCAGGTGGCAAGCTACATAAGAATCAAATACACAATTTGAGAGAAACCAGACAAATTCCCGGTGTGGGAAGCCCATGACCACCCGAGCAAGAAGAAGCACAGGTTCATACCTACGCTTGGCAGCCTCCCAAGCAGAGATATCAGAACATTTCCTGACAGAAGATGCAGTTTCGAGGCCAACCACAGTGAAATAGTTGACACATAGTTGCTGAATCTATGATTGATTGTAACCTTAATCGGAGGAAGGCCGGGTAACTGAGGGGCACCTCGCACCTGGCTAACCATTCTGCGTGCTGCTAAGCAAAGTGCAAATTTATGCATGGGGTTGGTGCCAACCCAATCACAATGGACCAAATAATCTAGGGTCCTATAGTTAGTAGAACCAATGGGACGTCGTACTTTTAGTGACGTCTACAGTTGTCATTTTGATGGAAGGGCTTTGACGCCTACCTGACAGTGTTTACCCAATCCCTGCACTCCGTTACCATATACAGATATAGTACCTATATTAAAGTTACCTTTTCCTAACCAATAGAATTGTATGTTAACTTTTGAGTGTTACATGTCAATTATGACGAGTTTTGAGTCTAAATGTTATAACTTGTATGAAGTTCGTTGGAGTTGAAGCGAGAAGGACGATCGCATCACTGCTGATTTCCATGACTCCCCGTTTTTTGTACTTGCCATTAAACAGACTCCCTATGACAAACCATTGAGTTGTCCTTATTGATTGGTGTTGGAGTAATAAATCTGCTCCCCCATCCATCTCAAGGATGCAGCTATCTCGTCTTTAAGTACCTCGGAGCAAACCTCGGCTCTATGGGCCTGCCGGGGGTCTACGTAGTACAATCCCTCGGATGAGGTGGTGTCAGTGGTGGCTGGCCGCGGGGTGCGCTTGGGTCTCATGGCCTGGTCCCTGCCGTTCTGCTCCACAGCAAGGCCTCGGCCCTCTTCATGAACTGCTGCAACTGTGGAAATGAGACAAAAGACATTGACATCAGTTATCGTTGTCAGTGCATGTGTGGCACACACAACATTAACATCACCAATCATGCAGCATGCAACCAGAAATGGACACACACACAACGCACACACACAGATACTCCCATGCAAACTGCATGTCTACTGTTGCATGAGTGCTGTGTGAACGATGAATCACAGTCATGACAACACAGCACATTGTCGTGGGGCCACAAACACATTACCAAAATCATGTAACGCCACCATACCAATGACCAACCAACAGAAGTATGACATACAGCCAGAGGCATGGGAACTGCACCAGGGCACCTACCCACACAGCCACCAACATGCATCAGTGACAGCATGACCTGCAAGCAACATATACCGGCGCAGGTATCTGGGAATCAATTGCTCATGTTGTGTGGCCCAGCATACACATATTGCATGTGCACATGTACACTTGTGCTTCAAATGCAGTGGGATGAAAAGTCACATCCCTGTCCCTGAGATGTCAGTGAACCAACTTGACCTTCACAGACATCCATGCACATGTGTCACTCTTAGCAGATGTGTCTGAATGGACGCATTTGCAGGTGTGCCACATGTGAAGGTGTCCGTCATGCACATTCTTCACATGGCCACAATATAGCATGCCCGCATCCATGCTGTCCCAGCACTTGGTCCATGATCTCACATAACATGTGCTCGAGTGCAACAAGTCACTGAGGTAAAATTCAGCTAATATACATGCATATGCCAGAAGACAATGTCTGACGCCACATACACCCAGCACTGGCTTGAGGCAGCATGCTGCTGCGTCTTTCACCTACACAAAGCTGCATACAGAATGGGGCATGTGCAATCATGCATTCCACACATACACTGTAGAGCATTGCTCCATGTTAGTACTCACCAGCAGCTTCAAGACGACTTCTCCACACCAGATTCCGGTGTGAAGGTCCGGATAAAACCTCTCAGGGACCCGCAGCTCCAGCTGGGTGAACTGGGGTCAGCCCGTAAGGTACTCCTCCACGGTGTGCTCCTTGGCGAGGGATGCCACCACCTTCAAATGGCTAGGGGCCTTGAGGTAGTCTCATCGTTTCCAGACCGTCTTCATCGGTTGGTCAGCCACCCCCTCCGTGTTGATGGCAGCCATGATGTCATCCCAGATCCATTGATGTGCGTTGTTACCCAGATGTGTTGCTGGGTTGAAGAGGAAATCATAGGCTCCCAGGATCCAATACACCAGATGCCAACTTCATTGTTGGGGAAGTTGGCAGCCCTCTGCCTCACTGACGTGAGGGTGCTGCACTCTTCCGAAGAGGTAGATGGTTCAGACATGGCACCCCCACCCCTCCCCACAGGCATGTATGGCTTTGCTGGGTCCTATATAGGTGCTGAGGCGGTGTTGGCAGGGAGAGCTGGAAGTCACAAACACAGAAGAGGTGGTCACAGGCCCAACACAGGAGTACAGGCAATAGCAGGACAGCTGGCACAGTGCTGGAAGCAAGCAGGCACTTACATTCAGTCAGGCAGCAGCAGAGGAGGAGTGTGTGAGGCAAAGCAAGGTGGAGGAGACAAAAGCAATGGTTGGCATTGTGAGAAACCTGAGGGTGTTCTCTCTTGTTTTTCCCCATGGTCCTCCCCTTAGGCAGCAAGGGACAGGCCAGTGCTTTCGGATCCTGACCTTGGGGTCGGATATGCGGGGGGGGATCACCTGGGAGGAGGAAACTTAGGGGGAGGTGGTGACTCACGGCAATGACAGCGGAATTTAATGCATGCAGCATGCATCACTTGTTGTGCGCACGAGAGGGACAAGTATGACATGCACTTATTTGGGGGTGGTAAGCAAGCCGATTCCTTCAGGTAACCGAATTTCTATTTTTGGGGGTTGCCTCTGCGCATACGCGCATGTATTTTTTTCCATTTTGAGGCCTACAGAGTGCAGCGTATGCAATGTTTTCGTTTGGGGTACCTCAGTGAATCGAGTACTGTTTTTCTCACCTTTTGGAAGCTTACCGGTATCGCATTTGCAATTGTTGTCTTTGGGGTGCATATGCATATTGTGTACTGCTTTTTTCTCCTTTGGGAAGCTTTCCGGGTATCGCGCATGCAATTTTTGTGTCAGGCAGTGCCTCGGTGTATCGCATACTGGTTTTTTCACCTTTTGGAAGCTGATCGGTATCACGTATGCAATTCTTGCATTTGGGGTGCCTCTGCGTATCGCGTACGCACGTTTTAGCTTTTGGGGTACATTGACACGACACCCTCACATCGACGTGGTCGCAGCCATACAGCTGAAGCAACACCACCTAGGTCCACTAGCACCACTAGGGCCAAGAAAGGGGCGCCCTGCAGACCAGGAAGAGACTCCAACCCAAGACACGGCACAGGAGATAGGTTCACAGAGGAAGAGACGATTCATTGATGAGGAGCTCCATATCCTCGTTGACTATGCAAACGATAACCCTCGTGAGATGTTCCCGTATGCGGGGAGCATATTTACATCAGCATAATGAATGGTGCATTGGCAGGATGTCACAGACCTCATCAACGCACAATCAGTATTAGAGTGGTACCGCATAGCACAGCAATGTGGGTCAATACATCCCACAGAGCCCACCCTCCCGACTTGGTTTTGACCTCCTGTCAAGGGGAAGTCGGGAGATTGGGATGTTCTTTTTCTGTCCATGTGGAGAATTTCACACGTACACGGCTCCTCTATTTGCCGCAAAGTATGCTGGGGATGGCAACTCTTCAGCTGGTTTATGTGGACCCACTTGTCTTCCCCTTCTGCCAAACTGCCCTTGGGATGCAGATTCTGTAGGCGACTGGTGAGATTCTGTCCACAATTTCAAAAGGACCCCGCCAAGTTGGGAGGAATTAGCGCTCCTTGGCTTGGTTCCTTTGGAAATTGTACAAGTACACCCGGTCTCCTACTTGATATTCTTTCTTAGTGGTCTTAAGGTCATAGTGGGTCTTCATACTGTCTGCAGATCTTTCTAGATTCCGCTGAGCATAAAGCATGTTGAAGGTGTTTTCTCAGATTCTCAACATACTCATCGGTTGTGGAGGCATTTGTCAAGGTCTGCTCTTGGGTTCTGTAGAGCAGATGCTGAGGTAGCACCATCCTTCGTCCAGTCATCAGCTCAAATGGAGACATTTTTGTTGCAGAAGAAGAGGTAGATCTGATGGCCATCAGGACAAGGGGTAATCAAATGTCCCAACTCTGCCCAGAATCTGCCACAAACATTTTTAATATGCTCACAATAATTTTATTGTACCTCTCAACTCCACCACTAGAGGACCACCGGTAGGCAATGTGTAGTTTCCTTTTGACCTCAAGTATTTCCCACATCTTTGTCATCACTTTGCTATTGAAGTCTCTACCTCGGTCTGACTCAATCCTTAGGGGTAGTCCAAAACGTGAGAAGATATGATTGCTCATCTGGGCAGCTGCTGTTTCTGCCTTGCAATTTGGGGCTGGGAGACATTCCACCCCTTTAGTTAACAAGCATGTTACGGTCAACATGTACTTGTTCCCCCTAGAGGAGCGAATCACGGGCCTGATAAAATTGACTTGTAAATCTAACCAAGGCAGAGTCACCCCCCTCTTTCAGAGGGGGGCACAGTGTGTGAGGGATGTTGACTGAAATTGTGCACGCACAAGACACCCCTTCAAGTATTGGTCGAGATCCTGCTCCATGTGTGGCCAGTATGCAACCTCTCGTAAGATTTCCAATGTTGTATGAAACCCCTGATGACCGGTTGTGGCTGCATCATGGGCGTGATTTGGCATCAGGCTTCGGAATGAGCTAGGGACCACCCACTGGTCATGGCCAGATATGGATCTCCTCACCAGCAAACCGCCTTCAATTCTGAACATTTTTGGACATTTCATCAACACTCTGAGGTCCTCTTTCCCAATGTTATCATTATTCGTCAGGGGAATGTTCTCCAGGTCTTCAATGTGTTGATAAAACTTACCAATTATTGGATCCCCTTTTTGAGCCGTAATCAAATCAGCATCTGGGGTCTCCTTACTCCATTGTGCAGTTGAGAGTTCATTGTGAGCCTTTGTCTCAGACCTAGTGATAGCAGTGACCTGGATTTCCCCCAACAGGGACTCGATCTCAAGTAGATCCCCTTGTATGGCTCCGGTTTTGGCCAGCTGATCAGCTAGGTCATTTCCAGTTTTGTCTGGTCCCTCTACTTTAGAATGACCCTTAATCTTTTTCCAGTATATGGTCATCTCATTCGAGGTGACCAGACCATTGAAATTTTGTATTAAATTTCTGTGTTTTAAAGGTTTATTATTAGCACATAGCATGCCTCTGGTTTTCCAGTTAACCAGGTGCTCCACAAACCCGTTCCGTACATATTCTGAATCAGTGATTATGACCAGTTCATGGAGTTGGTGTTGGACAGCAGTGACAATGGCTTGATGCACAGCCATCAGCTCTGCCACTTGACTACTTTGGGGACTGATTTTGTACCCAGCGGAGGGTTCTGGGGCATCATTCACCCATACATTCCCTACGCCGGCCACAAGTTCCTTTTCCCCATTGTTGTCAACATGGTAGGAGCACCCATCCACATAGACAGTGTGCATTCCTTCACACTTGTCTTCTTCATAAACGTTGTGTGTGGAATTAAGCTATGCTTCCATGTTGTCCTTGATTTTAAGACTTTCGTCCTCGAGACAGTTTTCTCTGGCACAATCATGCAAGTCAGCCAGACCTTGCGCGAGGGGACTCTTCTTGTTTTGGCCATATCTGACCTCCACAGGAAAGCCTTGCATTGACAGAATCCAGGAAGTAATTCGGGAATTACTCACATTTCCGGCCCGGATTCTGTCACTTTGAAGATATTGCAAAGGTTGGTGTGGAGTCTCCACTATGATGTGTTCCCCCTGGAAAAACGGGTGGTAATTCTTCAATGCCCACACTGTTGCCAGGAGCGCCTTCTCACAATTGTTGAATTTTTCCTCCACAGAGGATAAAGTTTTACTCGCAAAGGAGATTACTTTATTCGACCTTGTCATGCTTTTGGTATAATACTGCAGTCAAGCATCTATTTGAGAACCCTGTCTCCAAGAACAATTCCTTTTTTTTGACAGGCTAAGCTAGGCAAGGCGCTTGTGAGAGGCTTCTTTTGAGTTGTCTTACTGCCTCGGCTTGTTCTGGACCCCAATCCCACTTGACCACCCTCCCCCTTCAACAGATGGATCAGGGGTCTTGTGATCTCTGCGTAATCCTCAATGAACTTTCTGCTGTAATTAGTCAATCCATGGAGGCTCTTTAGTTCCCACAGAGTTGTGGAGTCTTTTATTTTCTGGAGTGCTTCTACTTTCTTTTCCTGGGGACAGAGACCCTCAGGAGTTATCTCATGCCCCAACAAATTGACACAGCTCCTGCACCACTGTGCCTTTTGGAAAGAGAGTTTTGCTCCGGCAGCCCTCAACTGGGTCAGAACATAACGGATCTCCGCTATGTGTTCCTCCACAGTTGAGCTTTTAATTAGAACACCATCTACACAGGCCAGGTTACCCCTTTCACCCAAGTCGGCAATGGCCTTATGCAGAAAGATGTTAAATTAATTGCCGGAGTTGATGTATCCGAAGGTAGTCTGGGTCCAAGTATACTGCTGCCCCCCGAAGGTAAAGGCCAGCTTGTATTGGTCCTCCCTACTGACAGGTACAGTCCAGTACCCATTGGTCAGGTCAATGGGAGTGTATACCTTTGACCCCTGGATCTGGGCCAGGCATTGGCCAATGTAGGGAAGAGGTCATCAGGAAGTATGGACTCGTTTGTTGAGCTCTCTTAGGTCAGCACAGAGTCTCCAGTGCCCATTTGGTTTCAAAATCCCCAGCACCGGAATATTGAAGGTGCTGTGGACTGGACGAATCATCCCACGGGACTCAAGGTTCTTAATTATTTCAGTAAGGGACTCCATTGATGCGAGAGGCAAGTGATATTGCTTCACAAACACTGGAGTCATGCCAGGGGCCGTGGGAATTGTTGTTGTGTGGATGTCGGTGCGACCACAGTCATATGAGTCCTCCGCAAAGAGATCTTGAAAATCTAAGAAAACTTGTTTTAATTTTTGCTTTTGCTCCAGAGTCTCACAGGCATCAGCTAGGCTGACTCTCTCTTCAACCATCTGCCTGAAGCCCGGAAAGACTTCTGGTTTGGCTATGTCAGCAGCCTCCTCCAGTCCCTGGTCATAGTACTGACTTGGACTGATGGCTTCAGGTGGGGAAGGTAGTCCTGGTGGACTTGAAAGATCACCTCATCCCTCCTGAAGTCACAGGTCACATCTTCCTTACCATAAGGATAGGAAGAGTACACCAGGATATTCCCTCCATGCCGGGTGAAGATCCTGTCTGGCGTTGTGTCATTGTCACTATTACTGTCAAAACAGTCATTGGGGATTGGTCCTATCAGTTTGTTAGCTAAATCTATGGAAAAATGTCGGTCATCAACCGCTATTCCAATACTGGTGCCTGCGCCCAGAGTGATACTCTTTAGGACGCTGTTATCCACCTCTATTGGAATGGTGTTGTGTTCTGTATTGATTAGTGGTGGTGGGTTTATCCCCAACCCGTGCTGTTGAAAATGGGCATTAAGGTGAACATAGGTGTCAGGATTTTTCAGTTTCTGTCCTCTTTTAATTTTTACTTTAAATGGGAATAGTCGGGTCCGTTCTGGGATGGTGACTTCCTTTCCAATCTGAATTTCAACTGCATATGGTAGCAGTTGAGCTGAATGAAATGCTTTCTCTGGGTCATCAAAGTCCATGGGAATACCCGCTAATCGGGACCAGGCTTTGAAGTTTATTAGGTCCAAACTAATGGCAAAGCGATTGAGAATGTCACTGCCTAAATAAAATGCAGCAGGGACATCTCGCACGATCCAACAATTTTGGACTATGCTCTTGTCCTCTATGGAAATTTTGAGCATACACCTGCTGGGCAGGAGATGTTTGGAATTGGGTGTTTCCAGGTCCATTTCCAATTTGTCTATCAATTTAAATGTGGGAATGGCTGGATCTTTTGGAAGTTTTCGGAACGTGGTTTCCCTGATGAAGCTCTTACTGTTGTTCATGCACACTCGGGCGAGAACAGAGTCCTTACCCTCATTTAACTGAATGGGGATGAACAACTGCTCTCCAATTTTCTGAATGTCAGCCAAGCTTTGAGCTGGTTTCTCATCATTTTGGACTATAGGAGTGGGATTTTCTGATTGTGAATTTGTATGGAATTTCAGAGTATTCCCTTCCAGTGTGGAATGCCACGTAAGACTGGAAGGAAGGTTGATTTTCAGAAATAGAGAGGACTTCCCATCACCAGTTTGTTGTCCTACTTCAATTAGTGTCACGTCAAGGATTCGGTTATTTTGGAAATGGAATTCAATTTGGTCAGGTTTCTGTTCAACCATGTGGCATGTGCCATTTAAACTAACATGGTTGACACTATGTTTTAATTTTATTGGTCAGTTAGTCTGGGTCCTGAGGACCTTGTTTACACAATCTATGAGCAAAGACAATCTACACGGGATGTCATTCCCTAGTAAACATGGTGTGCCCTCTGGAATCACAACTATGAACGGGTGCTTCACCTTGTGTCGCCCAATTTTAATGTCTAAATCTGCAGTCTCCTCAACAGGAATTTCATTCCCATCGAAGTTCTGAAGTTGTCCAGGAAGAGGGGTGAGAGGGATTTGGTGTTTCTCCCCCCTTCCCGAATTTAGCTGATCAAAGGCCCTTTTTGACAGAAGGGTGGCTTGGGATCCAGTGTCCACCAGTGCCAAAAATGTACATTGCCCCTGTATTTGTACTGGGGCATAAAATCTTCCGTCCTTTTCCTCAAGGGGGCAAAGATAATGCACATTTTTGGCCAATTGGTGGGTTAATTTCTTTGCTTTGGATTCTGATAGAGGGGTGATTTGGGCAGGATTTTGTTTGGGATCTTGGGAACCTGTAAGAAAAAGGTGAAAGTTGGAGATGGGGGGAGTTTTGGGCTCCCCTGGTTCTGATTCTCGGCTGCCCCCGCCCCCTTTTTTTGAGGCAGTCACCAGAATTGGTTTGAACAAGGTGATTTTCTTGCTGGTCATTCTGGGGTTCAATGTTGGGCGGTTTTATCTCAGTCCCCACATCTACCCAGTCTTGATCAGGATCTCTTGGCACCCATTTTTCTTTGGGAGGAGTTCCCCCATCACTGAAGGAGAAGATCCTTTTCCCAGAATCCTCTGAGGACCCCTCTCCATCAAATTGGAAGATTCTAACCTCCACCACAAAATGGGCCTTTTTAGGCTCTTTATTTGTCCTACCCGTCCTCTGTTCCATAGGTTCCAGATTTTTGGGGGCAGGAGATTCTGGTTCCATTTCCTGGGTTTCCAGTGGCTTTTCACAAGTGGGGAAGGAAGCTTCCTCTAAGGCTTTACACCCCCCTTCCCCTTGTGCCTCCTCCCTGGGAACCGGTGAGTTGTCGCGGTTCTCTCCCCGTCATTGCTCTGGAGCACCAGACCCTTGACTTGAGGAGTTCTGAGTCACCTGGCTCATCTGAGGGTTCTGTTGAGCCCTCAGCATGCGATCCAGGTCCTGTGCCAGGTTCTGGACCAGGCGCTCCAGTTGGGACACCCGCTCTGGCTGGTACAGGGTCCTCTTGTCTACCCTTGGTTGATCACGGGAAGGGTAACTGTCCCTTGTTCCATAATTCCCTTGGTTGGGATACTTTTGGTACCCCTCCACCCTTGACCTCCCCTCTCCCGGATTGGGCTGTCTGGGCTCAGAAAAATGGGGAAAGAAAGAAGGTTTGTTTTGGTGGTTGGTGTTTGGCTGGTACCGGGGAAAGAAATTTAACCCGGCATTTAGGGGATTTCTGCCCTCCTGGTGAAAGTGAGGAGGGAAGTTTCCTGGGTTGGTGGCTGCCTGGTTGGATCCCCCCCTTGGGCTAGGGGAGTCCACACATAGCCCAGGATGGGTCTGTTGCCCTTGTAACGGGGGCTAATGTAGTCAGGGGAGTTAGGGGTCCCATTTATGAGGTTACCTCCCTGACTCCCTATTTGGGATTGGCCCGAAGGCCTTCTGGGTCTTTGGTGGGATTTTGCGTAGGAATGTTTTTAGGACCCCCATCTATAGATCTAAAATGGAGGCAAACTTCACCTCCGACACCTTGGCAGCAGCAGGGGTGTTGGTTGGTTTTGGGCTTTTATTGCCACTTTTATTTTCTACTGGCTTCTGCACTTCGTAGATGCGAGTTGCTTGTTCAATGACCCAGTCAAGTGATCTTTTCTCATGAAAGTCCCTCACCAGCCGGGTCATAATGTATTTAGGGAGGGCATGAGAGAAGGTATTGATAAATTCCCTACTGTCAGTGCGCACCCTCCTGGTGGTCTGCGCAAAGGAAAGTTTCAGCTCTTTGACAAATTCTTGTGGGGCCTGGCCTTCCCCACATTGCAGATCGTAGGCCGACTTGCGGGCCTCTTGAGGGTTTTTGTGTATTGAAAAATGCTTTAAGATGGCCGCCCTATAGGTGGACCATCTTGAATGGTTGGGATCCTCCAGCCCCGCAAAGAAGCTGGAGTATTCAGGTGAAAATGTCTACTTGACATACTGAATACAGCTTTGGCTGTCCTTTAGGTGGAAAGTCTCCATAATTTGCTCAAACAATTCGAGGTGCTCCCAAACAGAATATTTGGCATTTTTATTGTAGGACGTTATGACACTCCTAATAGCCTTGATTTGCTTCAGGGGATCTTTCAGTAGGGCTCTTTTGATTTTGTTGGCCTTTTTAGTTCGGGTCACCCTGGTCCACTCATCCTCTGAATCAGAGACACTGCTACCAGAGGGGGCTGTCTGATCTTCTAGGCTATCCCTGATTCTGCGTGCTTGGGAATGGCTGGCAGAAAGTGGGGGCCTAGTCTCTTGAAACCCGTGGCACTCAGAAGAGTCTTCTGACACTCCCTTGCTGCCTGGATTGGCTGAGTACCCCCCGCTATCCTAGCTGTGAAGAGGTTTTTAAAATGCTCTTTGTGGGCCTAGTCTCATGGAATATCCCACCAAATTTGACTGACTGATCTCTTGGTAGGTGATATTTCTGAGGATCCAGTTCTCTGATTCGCCCCTCACTGGGGTCTCCTTGATCAGAGAGGCTGGCCCTAATATTTGGGAACCTGTACATAGATGCCCGCCCATCCATTTCTGGGAGGCGCTGATCTGTCAGTCCCATATTTCCCATTGTGTTGAAGTCTACCATCCCCATGGCCCTTGGTTCATATGAGCCAGTGGTCATGAGGATGGCAGAGTCCATGGAACTGAAGGGATTGAAGTCCCTGATGCCAGGGGTCCAGAGGTCATGCTCAGGAGTTTCTCCTTCCCATCTTACCTCATCTCTTTCAGCCCCTACTCCCTGATGACATGCCAATATCTGACCTTTTTGTTCCTCTATTAAGGCCTTACAGGTCTCTATTATTTGTTCTTGCATGGCTATCTGTTTGAGGAGCCTGTCATTTTTTTCAGAGAGCCTCATTGTCTCTTCCTGCCTGCATTGGGAGTATTGGGACAATGTTTTCTGTAGGAGACTCACCTCCTGAGTTTGGTCCTTATTAGTCTGATTGTTCTTTGTCAAAGCATCCTCCACCCGCCTGGTGAGTTTTTCATAATCAGTTTTGATTTCCCCAAACTCCTGAAGGGTCAGCTTACTCTCCTCCAACTTTGTGAAGAACAGAATTTTCAAGTCACCTTCTAGCGCACCTGAAGTTAACGCTAACTATAGGTTAAATGATGTTCCAAAAATCATGTTTGCTGTATCATGAGGCTTTTTTATTCCAAAGATGATCCTCCAAAAATTGTTCTTAAATAGTAGTGCCCTCTACACGTGTTTCACCAAATCTATTGGCTCATCAGGAGGGATTTATAACAGAAAATTCAATTCAAATTTATTGATTATATATAAACATGCCTAATGATTAAATATTTGCATTCATTTAGAAAGCTTGGCCCGTGTTTAGATTCCAAATTAGTTTGAAATTGGAGTGGTCTTGGTAATGTGTGTGTTTGGGGTTTTCCCTGTGCTGTTTTACCCCAATAGGAGTTTCTTTAAAGTCTTTTGATTGAGACTTGAGAGCTTCTGAAAATCATCCTCTTTGTTCCACATTTAAAATTACCAGTTAGGGCAGTCTGGTTCCAAAGTTGTGTGAGTCCCTTTTGTTTCCGATGTAATTCAAAATGTGATGGACTGATGATTTGCTTCAGAGTTTTGGCTTTTCTGAAAGTAATTTTGGGTTGCTCATCAAGAAATGGCTGTAAATCCGGATCTAGTTACAGAAGGTACCAGTGCTTTGATAGGATGTTCTTAAGTGGTTTTGTTTCTGAATTGTAAGTAGTAATGAATCAGAGCTTTTGTGACTGAATTTTAGTGCTTTGAGATTCCTTGTTTTGTAAAAGGTCAGATCGTGTTCTGATGTTGGGTTTTTCTTGTGCTTTTTTCAAAACATTCTTAGGATATCCTCTTTTGAGAAATGTTTCTGTTGCAAAATCTTTGTGTTTCTCAAATTCTTCATATTCAGTGCAATTACGTTTGATGCGTAAAAATTCCCCATAAGGGATGTTATTGATTATGTGGAATGGATGGTTGCTCTTTGCGTATAATATGCTGTTTCCAGCAGAAGGTTTCACATAAAGAGTTGAATGAATTTCATGGTTTTTGATGTACAGTTCCAAATCTAGAAATTGTATTTTTTCAGTGCTTTCAGTCATAGTAAGTTTCAAATTATAGTCGTTGTTGTTGAGATGATTATGATATTCTTTGAGTGATTTTTGATCACCTTTCCAGACGACAAGAATGTCGTCAATGTATCTTCCCCATTATATGATTTGTTGATTGAACTGTGAATGAACTGTGATTCCATGCATGTTTTAATTCATAGGATCCCATGTATAAATTGGTATAGGCATGGGCAAATTTGGCGCCCATTGCCGTGCCTTGTTTCTGTCTATAGATTTCTTTGTTGAATAAAAAGATGTTGTTCTTTAGGGTAAATTCCAACATTTTGCAGATCATCTCATTTTGTTTTAAATAGGAAATATACGTGTTTGTTGAAATGATTGAACAGTTTGGATGCCTTTGTCATGAATGATACTTGTATAGAATGCTGTTCCATCGAAAGTCACTAGTCTGAAATCAGACTCCCAGTTTATGAAAGTTAGCTGCTGAATCACATCTTCCGTGTCTTTGATAAAGGAAGATAGGTTTTGTACAGTGGTTGCAGGTGAGTCTCAATATATGCTGAGATTCTGTCATGGATCCTATGCTTTTGATGATTGGTCTGGTGCTTGGTAAGTTGTCGAAGTGTTTATAAATTTTGGGAAGAAAATAGATGCTTGAGATAATTGTATGTGGATTGTTCATGAATTCAAATTTGTCATCTGTCAGAAGATCAGCCTCATTCCATTCTTTACTCATGATGGTCCATAGTTCTTGGAGTTGTGGAATAGGATTCTCCTTAAGTTTTTCATAACAATTTGTGTTGTTTAAGTGTAATTCAGCCATTTTAAGATAGTCTTTGGTGTTCAGCAGAACTATTTTTCCCCCTTTGTCAGCTTGTTTCACTATTAGATCTGTATCATGTTTCAATTCATCTATGGCATTTCTATCCAAGAGAGTTAAATTGGATTTGAAATTTAGACCCTGTTTATTTCTTTTTGTCTTGAGGTAGTTGGATCTTAGATCATTCAGTACAGCTTTTTGAAAGATGTCCACAATGTTGCCAGTTGGTAATTGAGGATAAAATGTTGATTTGTTTTTTAAGGATGTGGTCTCCTCCAACTTTGTTTTTAAATGGCTGACTTCCTGGCCTAAGGCGTCCCTCTCCTGAGTTAGAGTGCCCCTCTGTGCAGCCAGGCCGTCCCTCTGCTTTTTTAGTGCCCGAGCTTTCTGGCGCTCCTCATCAAGCTCTGCTTGGGATTCTAGGTCTTTAATAATTAATTTATTATTTTCCTCTTTTAATTGGTCTACCTGGCCTTGTCAGATGACCATCTGTTCTGCGCAGACTCTATTAAAAGTTAATTGTTGCGCCAGCTTTTGTTGACTCTGTTTTAAAGAGTCAACCCTTGCCTGACACTCTGTTGGCAGTGTCTGTACCTGGGCATCTTGCTCTGTATTCTTTTGCAGTAAGAGAGCCAGATCTTCTTGGAGTTTGGTGGCATACTGCCTAGCCTCTGTTTCAAATATTTAGCTATCCTGGAGCCTTTGCTCTGCAGAGTCCAGATTGCTCTGGATTTTCTGCATTGCTTCCCCTTGCCTCTTTGTGAAATCTACATGGTCTGCATACTTTTCCTGTATAACTCCTATGTGGAGGTACAGGTAGGCCGCTATTTTGGCAATTTTGCATTGCTCCTCTTTTATTTTAGTGGTCATATACAATTTGTATACATATACAAAGTGCTTGATGTAATGGCCCCTTGTCCTGCCAGGTATCAAGATTGATTTCAGCAATTTGCTGTTTTATTTCCTGCAGCCATACCTGTTCGTCCTGTTCTGGCCATTCACCTATGACAAACAAATTGTGCAGTGGGTTTTCCCTAGCAATTTTGATTTCCACTGGGGTCACCATTCTGGAAATATTAATTTCCTTCTGACTTTCTCAGGGTTCTTTTACTTTTGCAAACAGGCCCAACACCTTTGAGTATTTGTTTTGAGGGGTGCTTGTACAGTGTAGCACAGTATGGTAACCCAACAAGGTGTATGTACCCCATCAGCTAGCACGCTGTGTTAGACTGTCACGAGTGGTATGTCAAATTCAGGATCCCGGACGAGCCCCCAAGCCATAAGTGATTTCAATCTGGCACACACCCAAGTCCCACCATTCATGTAGTGCGCAATTGAAACCCTTATTTATTTTTATCTGTAAGTTCAATATTCTGAACGATATACCACTCGTATCACGCCCTTCTCCTGAGACCCCCCCGGTCACACTGAACCAGGAATCAGGCTAGTTTGCAAAGGTAAATATTTATTTATGTATTTAAAATGTAATCACAATATATTTTAATAGGTAAACAACAATCACCAATGGGGTGACAGAACACTGAATGATATCTTTAATACACTATGAATCAAGAAATGAGCACAAAAACAAATGCAGCAAAGAAAAGAATACTTTTGAATTGGTGTAGAACAGATGGCACTATGGTTAGGAGTCCCCCCTGCAACACCCCTCAACCCCCCAATAGGCAATGTGAAGAGATGGGAGGAGAGAGGAGGTATTCAAGAATAGCACAAATCAAACAAAATATCAGTCCCACCTTCCCCCTTCAAACACAAGAGAAAAACGGATTGACTTTGCAGCTGTGGGATGGCTTTGAAATTGTCTTTGGAATTGACTGAGCAAAAACACCAAATGTGGTCAGTCAAAAATACTTAAATTGTTATAAATTCCTATTTCACACGTGTAAAATATCTCAGAATGTAACATTGTGGCAAACTTTTCCTTACGTGATATAATCGCTATAACAGAAGAATCGCACTGTTTTTCAATGGGTTCTATAGATAGCTAAGGATGTTAGGTACACGTAGGAGTTGAAATTTTATTTCTATCATATAAACTGAGAGTTATAGAGGTTTTAGTAAAGGTCATTTTTGTAAAATAGGCGTGAGAATGGAAAACAGAAATGCACTTTTGAAAATGACAGATGGGTTGATACAATAGATTATGACTATGAAAAAGCGAATGCCACAGATGAATCTTACAGTCATGTGATATGTGATCAGCATAATCCGCCTATTCTGGATACTCTACTTCTTCAGATGAGAAAAGAGTCAGCGCAAAGATGGTTTTAGCAACACTATGGTTCTGAATGAAAGATAGGATAGGTTTGAGATTGGGATGAGACAATGCAAATATACTATGGGTCACAGTTCTTCCTATTAATACTCACAGGATAAGTTATTAAATTGGACCGTCAGTTCTGGTCATGGATTAGATCTTGTCTAGGAAGAACAGCACATCAGGCACGGGATCGGGTCAGGTAGGCCGGTCACCGGATTTGCAAGGATTTTGCCCTCCTTGTTTGTGGATATTTCAATCAGCTGGATAGCGAGTTTATCAGGCAAGCCTAGTGGTAGCAAGCCAGAGAATTTCAGGATACTAGTTCAAAAGACCTTCTCACACCACAGCGCTTCACTGGGTTGCAAGAATAATTTTGATGATTAGGCCTTGCAGAAAGTCAATAGTTCTCTACTGCTTGCAAGAGTCTTGGCATCTGGATCTAAAAGGATGGTAAAGCTGGTTGTAGAATGCTGGTTCAGAGTGCTTCTCCGGAATCAGGAATGTGAATGAATCAGTGAGTCCCTATGTGTTGTCAGCTGTCTCTATTTATCCTTTCAAATGATATCACAAAATAGGTGTATGGGCTGGCTTAGGAAAGCTGGCCCCTGTGAGCTGTGATTGGATCAAAACTTCATCTCTGCCTTGCATGTGAATGATTGGATCAAGGCTGGATGATGTCACATTTTATGGTTTGCTTTATAGTTCTTAGAAATCTCCCTTTCGCTACTGGTCTCAAAATCGGATTTTATACTAAATACACATTTCTACATTGGTCACTTTTACACAAATCACACACAAAGATGCCATATTTTATGTGGCATCTGTTCCTCAAAATCCTGCAGCTGTGGAGTCTTGTTCCAACTTTCTACAGAATTTTGTCCTTTTTGCTATGAACACAATTTCCAAACTTTATGAAAATTTCCACAAATGTGTGTGTTTAACATAGGAATGAGTGTGTAAATTTTCATAATTCTAGGATTCATACATTTCACATAAAACCACATATATTGCCATTCCTGTCCAGAACATATTTCACGGTTCTGCCGCCTCTTAAAACGTGCAGCCAAAAATTAGACTAACAGATATGCCCTTGGTATATTTTTCACCATTTTGAAGCACAAGTTATGAGTCTTTAAAAATTGTTCTTTGTTCATGCTTAACAGCAAATGGTACGCCCCTTTTTCTCTCCCTGTAGTCTAGGAGCACCCCCTATCCCCCTTGTTTGTTCCTTCCAGGAGCCATTTATGACCCTCTCACACCTCCATTTCCTGGGCTGAAGGTCCTGCTATTGTTCATTCTCTTTCTGTAGACAAGAGTCTGGGTTACCCCACAATCAGCACCTCCCTGTGAGTTTCAGCTGAGAGGATATCCCTCCCCCTGGTAGAAACCTGTTTTTCCACTTCCAAAGGGTTGCAGCTCAGCCAAGCTAATTTATTCTTAATTAAAAATCCAGGAAAAACCAAACTTGTTGCATCAAACTTAAATACATTACTTTCTTAGTTTAACTCTGTGGGATAAAAGCAACTGATATCTGTATTCTTTTTAGCCACAATCCTTTTTATATTTGCTGATCTGGCAGACTTTTTAGTTTAGATCACTTTAAAGTTTCATCAGTAACTCATCTGACAGCTGTCATTCAGGTAGCCCAGGGTACTGCACCCATATTCTGACAGGGGTTGTCAGTTTACAGACAATCTGTTTTTTCTGAAGAAATGTTTTGCTCTTCACATTTAGGACTTTGTATGTTCACAATGCTTCATAAGATTACATGAATTTTAGCACCGAGCAAGATTTTGGATGTTGAGAAGTGTTGTGTTATAGGCATTTTGGAGTTTTTAGCACAAAGCAAATGTCATTTGCAGAGCGCTGCTTCTTTCTCTGCACTCTGTTTGCTCGTCATGGAGCCCAATGGCACATTTTCTGCAGTGTGTGCTCTATTCCACCACACATGCACCATGGGTGGCTGGTTGTGCCCTTCTTTTTGTGTGTTGCAGAACGCGGTTTTTGTAGGTTTTTGGCACACACAGGGTTTTGCCGCCATTGTTGCTATTTCTTGCACCATCTATATTAGAGTGGTACTGCATAGCACAGCAAAGTGGGTCAATACATCCCACAATGCACAGGTGCATGTTAGTGAGAAGACACATGACTCAAAACGTCAATCTCTGTTCATGTGCAGGGGATGATGCAGCACATACAGAGGAAGAGAAGGAGTACGAGTAAGAAGAGGTGCTGGTACATCAGTCCACCAGTGGAGGCCATGTTGTACTGCACCATGAAAATCCACAGTTGCTACAGGCCATTATCAGTCGTGCTCTGGCCTCTTCAGACTCTGCTCATTTGGATGCAGTACCAGAAGTGGAGGACTCTCTGAGGGAGAAAGTGAGTGGCCCAGCAAAGGGGAGACACTTTCTTTATCCTATGGTCCTCAGACACTGCAGAGGCGAGGTGCAGATGAAGAACAATTCTTGTGGCAATGTCATAGACCTGCTCCATTGCTCATCTCTAGTTCTAGGGGTTTGGAGCTGGAGCAGCTCTCACCATGTGCGAAGTGAGCTGTGGCTCAGCAGGGGACACAGCTAACTCAGCTGAGTCCCCAAAACAGCAAACAGGTTTAGGTACAGGGTAGAACAATACACATGGGGAAATACAACCATCAACATAGTCTCAAGACAAGGAATAGCACAGAGCACAACCGAAAGCAGGAACAGGCTCCCTGGATGAGGGTGTGGAAAGCACAGGGTGAGACACCAAAAGGCTCCTGTAGAAGGGGCAAGATAGGCATGCCAAACATGTCCATGGCTTAGCTTTTCAAGGTCTTGGGAACATACCATGGACAAGTTCAAGATGTTTCAGGAAGGATGTACCAAGTAATAAGCACAGGTGTAATAACTATACATGTTCAACAGCAAGCATATGAATGGAAACCTGGTGATACAATGCTGAGATTGGAATTAAAATTATGTAAATTGAACATGGGTAACAGAGTTGCATAATATTCTATGATAAAAAAGTTAATTAATTAAAGCATGTATATACCAGGTAAACTTACATTGCAGTCTGAGGGGCATCCTCCTCCTCCCACAGGTGGCAGGCAGTCTGCAAAACAACTAAATCGTAGGTATACGATTTAGTTGTTAGGCAGGTGGAAGAAAGGTTTGCAACATGAGGGTTTTATTTCAGGTGCTAAACAAGCAAACCCAGAGCAGTATCAGGTCAGTGGAGGGGGCATCTTCCCCTTCTTCCAGGTGCCAGGCAGTGTGAACATCATGTCAGTGTTAAGCATAGTACAATGACAGGGGCAGGAAGTAAGGTTGCAACATGAGTGTTTTTATGTTATCTGACAATCAAACACATGTCAAAAGAAGGTGCAGAGGAGTCCTGATGGCTCTGAGGAGTTTGAGAGTTTTGAGCTGGGGAATGGTCCAGCTTTGCTAAGCCATTGTCCATCGAAACACATTGCCGCCCATTTAGGGACATTGCTGTTCATATAGTTCAATGTACATCTACAGTACACTATTTCCAATAATTGTTTGAATATGAAAACACCGCTTTATCTATCCATATTAATGGTTCCTTTAGCACCTGCTCTTAGGACTGACCTTGCTTGACTGCAGTTTGCACACAGTGAGTGGTATGACCAGCCTGTCACGGCGTGTGGGCCCACAGGCCCCGCCTCTGTGTTGCTTTCTTCTTCGACTGACTCATGTGTTTCGTTACAGAAAGAACGCATTTCTAGGTATGTGATTATAAATAGGCCTACATGTTTGCAAGCATTTCTAGGTATGTGATTATAAATAGGCATACATGTTTGCAAGCATTTCTAGGTATGTGATTATAAATAGGCCTACATGTTTGCAACACTCATTTATGTATAAATTATGATTTTTTGACTATATGTTCATTACAGTAAAATGCTTCCAGATATTTTTCCGAGGCTTCTTTTCTCGCAGGTGACCTGTATTTCCATCGTTTTTGTGCCACAAAACCAGTTTGGTGAAAATCTTGATAACTCCTGCACTTTCTGCCTCATCACGAGTTTGCCGGTAGCCCTTAAATGCAGCGGTAACACTATTACCGCCGCATTTAAGGGTGTGCCAAATCAGGGGTTTGGCAGGATTTACCCCCAGCTCTGAGCTGGGGGTAAATCCACCACGGTTTTACTGATTTTTGATGCTATTACCGCCGCGCTAATACCACCAGCGGTAGTAGCACCGAGAATTCCCCATTGGGCCCAATGGGGAATGGGAAATTCCCGAATGGGCCCAATGGGGAATGGGGACTTACTGTTTCGCCAAACCTATGATACAGTGCTAATATCGCCGGGGGGTTTGGCAGTAACACTAAAAGCCCTGGCGGTAATACCGCCGGGAATACCACGCGCGTGTGCATGATCAAAGGTCAGCATTTTTTAACTTGTGGATGTGGACATCATATTTCCCATTAAAAAGAAAACTTTGAAATGACAAGTCAACGGGGTCAAATCAGGTGTGCTTGGTGGTTGTGAGGCTGGTGAACCCATTGAAGTCAATCTGAACAAATGCACTTTTAACTATTGCGGATGGTTTCCCTAGGTGGATGAATCAATTAAAGTCTATGGGGGACGAGTGGTGTTTTGGGAGGTTGAAGTCATGTACCGAACAAGTAAGACCCTCAAAAAGAGGGTGAGTTGATGTATACAGCCCCTACTTCTACTGCCATCTTGGGCTGGTATGATGTTTGGGAATCTAACAAAACGCCTGCTTGAACTGGCTACCTGTGCTTCTGAATCATTCTCTAGAGGATGTGCGGAAAATCCCACCTGTACAAAATTCCCGAAAAGATCACTGAAAATATGAAAATAAATTCCTCGTGATGTACAAAGCTCGTGTATTTCAAACGTGGGTCCTAGTCATCAAGCAACCTATTGCTGACAACTAAAAGTCCGCCTGCGTGAGTATGGAAAATGGATGCTGCCAAGCCCAGGAAGCACACGCCCAAAAAACCGACGGTGTACAGGGTGGCAGGCAGTTTGCACAACAATTTGCACATTTTACAAATTCCATGAGGATGTGTGGTACTCGAAGTTTGCACCAAGAAAATTCAGCCCCAGATAAACGAAGACCTACTCCTGGTGTGACATGATTGATTTCTATATTAACTTGCTGTGTTCAGCAGCACCCTCGTTTGGTGCAAGCTTGCTCCCGTCCTGTGTTGCACCTAGTGCTGCTGCCCCGAGCATTGTGGCTCCCCTTGTTTATGAACCAAGATGCAGCATCCGTTTGCCCGTGGGCAGGACCAAGAGTGCAAGCTGTACAGATTACCGACTTTAAAGCTCCATTACATATTCTCCCTTTCGAGCGTTGCTGTTTTAATATATTTCAGTCTTTTAATCGTGTTTTGTTTTCTTCACCTGTGCACTTCTCGGTGGCGGCTAGGAATTTTTTTAAGTGGTGGGGCTTAATTATGTCCCCCAAATATACCCTTGTGACCGAGCATAGTGAGGGAGCCCGAACCTATCACAGGGTGTTCTCGGGATTCTCCCTTGAGAACATTTTTAGAATAATGGGTAAAAATGCATTTTACAGAACACTTTTTTGGATAAATGGGTAAAAAGCCAAAGTTTGCAATTGGTTTTGTAGGATAACTCATGAAAAAATCCAATAGATGCAGGTCAGCAACAGTCCACAAGAGCATTTCTCCAACACATTTTCATGATGCCTTTGCCCACAATATGTGCCGGTATAAAAATACGAGCATGCTGGCTCCGCCCATACATTTCCATGCTGGCTGCACCAATATATGTCAGCATTTGCGTATAAGAACATACTAATGTTTGCTTTGCACATAATACTAGCAATGGTGTCAAAAGAAATAATGTCCATGCATGTTCTGCTAATATATGTTAGTATCCCCACACAAGGACATACTCCAGTTGGCTTTACCATTAAAAAATGCATTCAACATTATGAAAACATGTGCAAACTGGATGCACAAAAATGCCAGTCTAACTATATGATAACTCTTATCATGTTTGCCCAGTAAATAATGTCATGCCTGCACCTCGCAGACACCCATTATCAATTGTGTGCATGCAAGGTGCTGGGGGGGGGCCTAAGCATGGCGTTTTGTACGGGACATCTATCATAGATGCCCATTAAAAATGCCATGGCTGCCCCCTGTGGCATCCCAGCACCTCACACAATCAATGTGATTATGTGTGTATGCGAGACGCTGGGGTCCCGGAGTGCCGGCATGGTATTTTTCCATATTTTTATAGATGCCCAGTAAAATAATCCCATGCCTCCCACTATCCCCAAGCACCTCATAGGCGCACAATCAATGTGATCTATCATAGATCGGCAGTAGAAAAATGCCATGCCTGTCCCCTGGGCCTGCCAGCTCCACACACACAAACACACACATACACACACGCAATATGATTATGTGTTTATGTTTATGCAAGTCGGCGGTGGGTCTAAGGTGTAGGCATGATATTTTTTTTACTAGGCATCTATCATAGATGCCCAGTGATAAAAATGCCATGCCTGCCCCCTGGGCCCGCCAGCTCTTCACACGCACACACACACACACACACACACAATATGATTTTTTTTTTAAAACAATTTTTATTATCAAAAACAACCAACATTACAACCTTGTAGGACGTTCATATGACAAAACACATATCATGTTACACAAGCGTATTTACTGTCCTCTCCCCTCCCCCCTCAAACTCGAGCCGTCACCTCTGTACCATCTGCATGTGCATCCTCGGGATTCTCTGTATTCATTGACTCCTCCGAGTCTTCTGTTTCCTGGTTGTCCTGGTGAGCGTTCCCCATTGAGGTCACCAATTGTCTCCAGGCTATCAGGGGGCCTACTTCCTCCTCCCCCCCCTGGTGACAGCCTCAAACCATACCACAGTTTCTGCTTCAGCCCACCTCAAAAGGTCTGCCCACCATATCTCCACTCTGGGCCTATGAGCTGACTTCCAACTCATTATGATTCTGTGCTTGGCCAGCACGTAAGCCAAATCTTTCATTTTACTGACATGTTTTAAAGTACGCGGCCTGGGAAAGCTCCCGAGCATGCATGCCCAAGCAGACCGCACACCAGGCTCCACTCCCCCGCCAGCCATTCTCATCCTTACTTCTTACCAGAATCTTTGTATTTCGGGGCAGGCCCTAAACATGTGCAGCAGCCCTGCCTCCTCCTTCCCGCACCTAGGGCATTTCTGTATCGCTGAGCCTCCAAACCTGGCTATTCTTCCAGGGGTCAAATAGGCTCTATGGGTGACGTACAGCTGAATCTGCTGAAACCTTGCGTTCCGGGACACCTTCTTGTGGTACTTTTGGGCTCTATCCCATTGTCCCTCTGTCATAGGTTCTCCGACCTCTTCCTCCCAGGCATGCCTAAATTGGGGCAGCTCCTTCCTTGCCTTTGTACTCAGGAGCACATATATCCTTGATATTTCGTGCCCTCCCTCAGAGATGTCATACATCATTTCCAGAGTGGCATCAGGTCCTTCCGTTAATACCGTCTCAGGCCACCTCTCCTTCACCTGTTTGATAAGCCTAGTGTAAGTGATGTATTGGCCTCCTGCACTCCTGTCTCCTCCTGCAACCTCTGGAATCCCACTGCCTCCCCGTCCTGCCATATATCTCTGAGGGTAGCTATGCCCACCGGTTCCCAGTATTTGCGGACCACTTTAAGCAATTGGGTGTCTGCCCCACACAGTGCCACCAGCGAGATCTGCCATGAGAGTGGGTCTGGATCACCCACTGTTCTCCAAGCTCTGTGCCAGATCTCCCATCCCAGCGTCAGCAATCTCCCCATCTCCGCCACTTCAGCTTTATGCAGCCACACTATCTCGTTTAAGTAGTAAGGGGTAGAATCCCCTCGTAAAAGCCTGGTTTCCGCAGAGTCCTCTGCAGACAGCCACCTGGCCACATATAATAGCTGTCCCGCCAAGTAGTACAATTCAAGATTCGGCAGATTTATGCCCCCCTTATCACTTGCGTTTTGCAGTTTCCACAGGGCAACCCTATTCCAGGAGTTGCCCCATAGGAAGCCCCTACACATGCTGTGAAGTTTCACAAAGAAGCGTCTAAGAACAAGGAACGGGACATTCACAAAAAAATGCAAAAGTCTGGGCAAAACCACCATTTTAAGCAGGGCTGTGTAACGCTCACCTGGCTCCCACGGAGGCGCTGGTCTAGTCTGGGTTGCTGTGGCCTCTTCAAGCGTGATGCGCAGAACTCGGACCACCGATTGAACAGGACCCCCAAATCTTGCTTGTCTGGCCCGTAGGAATATCCTTCTGCAGATGAGAAAGGGGATTAACTGTCTGCAGAATAGTGTGCTTGCTCCCCCTTTTCCCCCTTCGTTCTTCTCTGACTTCCTCCAAAACCCCCGGTTTAAGCTCACCTTATGGTTTGGAAGGATGAACTCTCCATCCTGCTTCTGGTGCAGGGGCGCGCTTTCGTCCAGTTACTTCACTGGTTTTCAGAATAGCGCTGGCAAAATCCACTTGACTTTTCTGAGCGATACGCCGTAAGTATGAAGATTCAAAAGTTCAAGTGTGAGCCTCTTTTTATGTTGTCTTCCTAACCTGTGATCTGTCCTTTATTTCAGGTGCAGAACGAAGGCGATGCGTTGAGGGGTTAAATTGCCGATGGTAAAATCAGGTGAGTTAGTGATGAGGGCGACCCCTCTAAATGTCTTTATAATTCCCCAGTAATGTCTTTTGTCCTTTCCCCATAGAGGCCGGGGTGCGGTACCTGCCAACGAAGCGGCGCCGACCCGAAATGTGGAATGGTTCACCAAGAAAAGCCGGTAAGTATTATGGCTGAAAATTCGGCTTTCCTCCTGTGTTCCCTCTGCTCACCTTTTGTCTCTTCTTCTCTCCCCTAGGTGCAGAGATGTGGCGACCGGTGCTGACAGCCGCGATGGAGCCGGGAGATGTCTCGAGGACAGGTGAGTGAAGCGCAGCGCTGCAGCGAGCAACACGATGCTTTTAAATGGAAGTCTTCCTTCAAGAATGCTGGCGTGAAGATTCCGGATGCAGGTAAGAAGTTTGAATAAGTTCTTGGTTTTCACCTTTCTCTTCTCTTCTTTCCTTACAGGTGTTCCAGGTTCGAGGCGGGCGTGGCTGGAGTCCAGGTGCAGGAGCAGACACGGTGAGCGTTCAGCTGCTGGGATGCAGAACAACGCGAAGCACGTGTGGCTTTCCGGGCGTGGCTTAAATAGCCTTGGAAGAAGTCCTAGGTAAGTATTCTTCCACAGCCCCAACCAAGTAACAAAATAGTCCCTTCAGTAAAATAGTCCCTCCTAAGCCTCATTTGGCTTGGGTCTTCATGCAGCATGGTCTGCATCAGGTGACTATGCAGCATGGTCTGCATCAGGTAAGTGCACCAAACACTTTCCTTTATGAGCCTGGCGCCTATGGCGCCAGGACTGATGTCCAACATGAGCATGGCGCCAAAGGCGCCAGGACAGAGTCCAAAGAGCCCCTATAAGGGGCCACTGGGCTTTTACCCGGGGGCATGATGCCTGCTCCCGGGGGTGCTGGGCCTGGCCTGGTACTCCGGGGGTAGGCATCATGACAGCCTGCTCTACCCACCATGCCCAGGGGTAGTCGGGACCAGAACACCATGCTATTCTTAATGCCCTCGACTGCCTTCCCTGTATTAAGTTTATGTTCCACTTCCGTCCCATGGTAAATGCTAGGAATGTCACAGGCTGCCAGGGTATTTGCAGGATTGGTAATCTTTCCAGTGGAATGTTCCTATATCTTCCCAAGGGGAACAAACTGGACTTCCCGGGGTTCACCGATATGCCCGAGAGGGTGCATAACGGTTCATCACTTCCAACACATACTGCATGTTCTCCTCAGGGTATCGCAAATAGAGGAGCATGTCATCTGCGTATAAGGATATCAGGTGTGTGCCGCTCGTAGTTCGGATCCCCACCTCCCCGTATTGTTGCCGCAGGCATATTGCCAGCGGCTCTAATGCCAGGATGTATAACAAGGGCGACCAAGGACATCCCTGTCTGGTCCCCCTGCTGAGCTGCCATTTGTCAGAAATTGTAGTTCCCGTTTTAACTCTCCCAGTCGGGGAGTTATATAATATCTGGACCCATCTGGTATATCCTGGCCCCATCCCAAATCCCTTCAGGGCCGCTTTCAACCACGGCCACCGCACCGAATCAAATGCTTTGACCGCGTCTAATGACACGATGGCCAGCTCCCCTGGGTCTCCCTCGGTCTGGTCGATAATATGGTGCAGCCTCCTATGGTTATCAGTAATATTCCTACTGGGGACATATCCTGTTTGATCTATGTGTATCAGCTTACCAATTACCTTTTTTAACCTATTGGCCAACATTGCCGTGAGTATTTTACTGTCCTGGTTGAGCACAGACAGGGGCCTATAAGACCCGCAGTCCCCTCCTGGTTTGCCTGGCTTCAGGAGCGGGACGATTACTGCCTCGCGGAGAGACGCCGGCAGTTCACCCCGCTCGTAAGCCTCATTAAACATGGCTAGTAGCGGTTCAAGCAGCTCCTGCTTGTATACTTTATAGAACTCACTGGGTAGCCCATCCGACCCAGGCGCCTTACATGTGGGGAGGTGTTGGATCACCACGTCTAATTCGTCTATGGTGATGGGGGCATCTAGCGCCGCGTATTCTAAATCGTCCAAGGTGGGCAATCCTATGTCCTCTATTGCTTCCCGTATTTCTTGGCTCATCTCTCCTCCTGTATCCTCGTATAACCTTCTATAATACTTGAGGAACTCCCCATTTACTTCTTCCTGGTTATTATATGTTTGGCCTTCCGCGTCCTTGACCTCTCTGATCATTGGGCGGGGGGTCTCATTTATATATAACCAGGCTAGTAATCTGCCTGGCTTGTCTCCCCCTGCATGTAGCCTCTCTATATATTTCTTGTAATTTAATCTGCATAATCTGTCCCAGAGTTCACTACATGCCATCTGTAAATCCCCAATCCTGGCACTATCCCCATGAGTGGTCCGATGAGTGGTCCCCCCACTTTGTGTCAGACCTTCTCATTCTCTCTCTGTTTCTTGCAGTTCCCGTTCAACCCCCCCCCCCTGGAGCCCTTTGGATTTGGATATAGCCACCCCGCGCACCACCACCTTAAATGCCTCCCATACTGATGCCTCGGAGCGTACACTCCCAGTATTGATTTCAAAATATTCCTCAATGGACTCCCTGAAGTCCTCTCGAAATACCGAATCCTGTAAGGCCTCAGTTCTGAGCCTCCATGTCGGGATCCGCACTCTGGGGGGTTGGTGTTGCCATTCAACGACCAGAGGTGAATGATCAGACAGCACCCGGGCTTTGTATTCCGCGTCCACCATTTTTCCCATAATACCGGCACTCGCAAACACATAATCCAGCCCCGTGTAAAGGTCCCGAGGTGCTGCGTAGTGCGAATACTGTCTGTCTGCTGGGTGCGCTCGTCTCCACACACCCTCTAAGCCAAAGTCTTTCAGCAGCGTCAGCAGCGCCTTGGCTGCCGGCGCTGGCCTTTCTAGTTTGTCATCTGATCTGTCTTCCCTGGGGTTCAGGGTGCAGTTAAAGTCCCCTCCCCACACCATTGCACCCCCCAGCATGGGGCTAATTTTTCTGTATAGGGATCTAAAGTATGTCGCTGTGTCATGGTTGGGGGCATACAAATGTATAATGTTTACTTCTCTATTTTCCAGGAGTCCCGCCACCACCACCCTCTGGGTCTATCGTAGAGCTGAGTAGCTGAAATGGCACATGTGGTGCCACCCATGTGATCACCCCTCTTGCATATGCAGAGTATGTGGCCCCTATGACATTGCCTCTCCATTGTTTCCTCCACGTCTCTAACTTCTCTTTAGTGAGGTGGGTCACCTGTAGCAGAGCTATGTCAATCCGCATCCTCCTCAGGTACATCATCACCTTGTTACGTTTTAGGTAACTATTGAGGCCCCGCACATTCCAGGTAATAAATCTGAGATTACCCGATGCCATTGGCGTGATGCATGCCACACAGATCCCACTTCCGTCTCAATACCCCTAGGCTTGTTCCCCAATTCAACCCCCCCCATTTAAACTTCCTAAACTAAAAACACTCCCAACTTCCCTTCCCCCCTCCCTCCCGCTCCTCTTCTTTCAACTACAACCAACCACTGCACACAACCCCTTCCCTCCCCCCTCCGCACCCTACCTCAAAAAGTGCCCAACTCCATCCCTCGATCTCAGGCTCCCCCTGCGTTTGGATCTACCCTGGTGCCCCAGGCCAAGACCCCAGCAGGGTGTTACCACACTATCGGTGACCTAACTAACTTCTAAATGGGGGTGTGAAGAATAGCGCCGCAAGGCTCCATAGTGAAATAACAGTCACCATGCTCATGTTACCTTCCTTATCCGGTCTATTCCTACGGCCAGTAGGCCGCATCAGTGGCTATAATCAAGTCCCATAGTCCCAAGCTGCACCTGCGTCAGGCGCCCCCATTGTGCATTACATATCACCTCCATCTGCGTCTCTCGTCCGGGTGTCCGACTCCTGGGGGCTGCCTTGCATATCGAGCCATCCCATGGCCTCCTCCGGAGATTAAAAAAAAAAGGTGCTGTTCTTATAAAAGACTTTCAATTTTGCTGGATAAAGCAACATGTACTTATGGCCGGCTTCTCTCAATCTCCGCTTGACCGCCCCAAAGTTCATTCGACTCCGCTGCACCTTCAGAGTATAGTCTGGGTAGGCAGTTATGTGTGCCGCCCCTCTTTTGATTGTACCACCTTTTCGGAAGTACTCCAGTATCCTTTCTCGATCCCGGTAATTGAGGATTTTGGCGATCACTGGCCTAGGTGGGTTACCCGGCGGCGGCTTCCTCATCAGGGCCCTATGCGCCCTTTCCACCGCGAACCCCTAAGACAGGACCCCTCCAGATATCTCTTGTAACAACCTGGTTTCAATAAAATCCATGGGGTTGTGGCCTTCTGCTCCCTCCGGCAAACCCACAATGCGGATGTTATTTCTCCGGGCCCGTCCTTCCGCTGCCTCCGCCCTGTTTTCCAAATTGCCCATTCGCTGCAACAGGGCGTGTAGGTCCGACTTGTGTGAAGCACAATCTGCAGTGTTTGGGCTCACCTCTTTCTCGAGGTTCTCTGTGCACTCTGCCAGTGACCTTACATCCTGCCTAAGAAGATTCACCTCTTCCTGCAATTCTCCGACTTTGCGGTCCAATGCTGTTTTTAGTTCAGTCACAGCTGATTCAAGCTTGGTCTCCCATGCTAGCTTTAAGTCTGCAATTGCGGCCAGGACCTCTTGGTTCGTTCTCACAGCGGCCATGCTGCTCGCAGGGGGCCCATCCTTGCTCCTGGCGCCTTCCGGGCGGGGCGGCGTTCTAGCGTATTCGTCCAGTGTAGACTGCTTCCCTTTGAGTCTTGGAGGTTTGTTTGACATGGCGTTAGTCTCAATATCGTCGGCGCCACCTAACTTCTGGGGCACCGACTCTGCCGCGGCTCTTCCAGCCTTCCCCTCAACCAACCTGGGCGGCACTCAGTGGCCTGTCCATCCGCCTTCCCTTCTTCACTACTGCTGTGCAGTGCCAGGGTACCAGGGGTAGTCACACGTATTACGGAAGCATTTGCATCCCTGGAAATGCCAGTGTTGTGTTCGAGAATATCCTGGCACTATTTTATGTGCCATCCAGTTTCCTTTCTGGGCATTTTATTCTCGCTTCCACTGCTTCTGTAATAATGTCTTAGCTCAGGCAATTTGCTTCCAATCAGGGGGTCAGCACTAGCATCTGCATCTCGTATTACTTCGCTGCCGACTTCGCAATGTCTATTTGTATACACCACTGTGTTCGTAGCTCCCGTCTTGTGGCTTTCGAACACGGGCCTTGCTGTTTGTTGTTATTTCCTTGGGCTACATGCCCATCTGATACATTGTGTCTTCCAGGCCCTTCGCCGGCTCTGCAATTGTGATTCTGGGCCGTGGCTGCCCCCACCACCATCCGGCTCATGTCAGCGAATGCTGTCGCTGCCCGAGCCTCCGCCTCCGTATGTCCGAGGCACCACTGTATTCGTGCTGGGCTCACTGCGCAACAGTTACAGTCACGCTGCGGGCATTCAAGTCCTGCCCTGCACATACGTAGTCTCTAGGGGCTCTGCTATTTCTCCTCCGGTTCGCCGCGGCCGTCTCACCAACCCACGGCCCGCTGATTTCTTTGTTCTTTTTCTCGGGTGGCCATTTTGCCTCCTCCTTCTATCCGGCTCTCAATATCTTGTTTCATGATTATCTCTGTCGCGGCTCCACTCTTGGATTTACAAGCTGCCGCGGGCACGGCCGCCCCGCTCATGAGTTTGCCCTTGGAGTTTAGGGATTTATAAGCCTTTGTTAATGCACGTATTCATCCGGATCACTGCAGGATCGTAGGAGCTCCCTCAGCACACGTCCTCTCACATGGCCCTCTTGGCCACGCCCCCACACAAACAATATAATTATGTGTTTATGCGAGTCAATGGTTGGTCTAAGGTGCAGGCATGATATTATTTTACTAGGCATCTTTCATAGATGCCCAGTAATAAAAATGACATGCCTGCCCAATTTGCCCCCTTAGCTCCTTCCACACGCGCACAATCAATGAGGCGCAGGGGGCAGGCATGGCATTTTTTACTAGACATCTGTCATGGATGCCCAGTAAAGAAATGCCAACCCTATCCCCTGGACCCCCAGTGCATTGGAAGGGGAGCTGATTTTGGCCGGTGAGTGGGAGGTTGTGCAACACAGGCATTTTTAATTGTTGTACAACGATCCCCCGAACCTGCCAAAATCATCTCCCTGGCCCAGCGTGCGCGCGCGCACACACACGCACACATGCACACACACACGCGCACACACACACACACACACACACACACAAACACACACACACACACACACACACGCCGTCCTGGTTCCTGCACATGCATGCAGAAGCCAGGGTGCTAATGATGAAGCACCCCTCTCGGTTTGTATGTGCGGGAAGGCGCAGGAGCATCCCCTCCCTCACACATACAAACATGTTGTTCCGCAGCCTGCATTCCCAATGGGCTGAGGAAGCAAAACGCCCCGGCCTTGCATGGCTCATTGACCATGTAAAGCTGGGGAACAGAACTGTCAATGGGAAACCGCTTTTCCCTTTGACAGTTCAAGCCAGACCAGGAGTGCTCCCTCAGCTGTAAAAGGCAACTGAGGGATTGCTCAATATTTACACTGGGCTGGCTCCTTCAAAATGGGCGGGGGTGCCGGTGGGTCAGCACCCCCTAGCCCATTATGGTGGAGCTGCCACTGCTGCAGCAATACCCCCTCCAAGGCCGTGCCCAAACATTCATATACACATGCACACAAGCTGTCACCCACCCATTTAGCCTCTCTCAATCATTCAAACAATACCCAACAGAACACTTCACTCACACAGATATCTGATTGTGTGTATCTGCGTGAGCAAAGTGCTCTAGTGCGTGCTGTGTGAATGATTAAGAAAGCTGTATTGGTGCGTAGCTGCTTCTGTGCATGTGTATTTGAACGTGTGTGTGGGATCAGAGGGGGCATTGGCGCAGGACAATACCAAGGTAAGAAAACATGTTCTTGCTGGCTTCTGCAGTGCACACAGTCAGTAAGAACATGCTTTCCAACCTTGGGATTGCCCTGCTCCAATGTCACCTTCAAACCCAAGCCCAGACACACACACACACACACACACACACAAATACACGTTAATATACACATGCACCTGCATACAAGCAATCATTCGCCCATACAGCCTCTCTCAATCATGCACAAGACACCCACCAGAACACTGCACTCACACAGATATACATGTTCACATATGCAAGCACACAGTCACACCCCCCATACAGCATATCTAAATCAATAAATGATTGAGAGAAGCTGTATGGGGGTGTCTCTGCTTGTGTGCATGTACTTCCGGGCACCAGTGGTCCATGGATGAATATAGGTTTCTAAACCATCAATCAGCCCCACACCCCTAGGATACCAGAAGGGAGCCGAACAGAATGGAACACAAGTGAATTATAAAGCTCCTTGTCCAATTTTGGTAACGTGGACGGAATGGCAGGCTTATCTCCGTAAGGTTGTGGATCGTTGGTTAGTTGCAACACAGCAAAAATACAATTATTACCCAATGATAAAAGGGACTGTATAAAAATATCTACTTTATTATTATTAAAACAGACAGTCCTAGCACACTACAAAATACAACTCGCACTGTAAAGGAACACAGAGGACAGACAGTTTTACGAAGGAAAGGGAAGCACTCTGGATACTGACAGGAGGGTAGTTGGTAAAGCAATCAGTCTTAACTGTTCAAGGTTATTTGGTTTCAGCACCAGGGGTCAGAACCACAATGTACCTGGTGCTTGAGATGTTCTTGGTGCGCGACAGCGTCAAGTCGTTTCCAGAACACTTTGCAGCTCCTGCGACAGAGTTCAAGATGGGAGAAAGCTGCGGGTATCAGGCGGCAAGCAATTTCGCAAGTGAGGCTGGGCGGACAGCTACAGGCTGGCCTACACGGCGGCTCAGAGTCAAGAATCGTTGTCTCGGTGCGGGTTGGCAGATCTGGAATGCTGGTCGAGGCGCCCCGGAAGGCTTGAGTGACTGCACCGTGACAACTGTCAGTGGTGCAGCCAGTTGCGGTTCGAGGGCTTGACTGCCTCGAAGAAATGGCCTTAAAAGATGGACACTGATTGATGCTTGTGTGGAACTCCTCCTAGCTTCTTTGCAGGGCTTGTGCCATCCTTTCAAGGGGGACAATGCAAAGCTGAAGAGAGTGTTTGCATGCAACATCCTTGTCCTTTGTTCAGAGACTCTCTGGCACTTCCAACTAGAAAGCTTGCTGCCAGAACCTAGCAGGGCATGCTGTGTGCTGGCTGGGTACCAGTTCTGGAGCTGCTGGATGGGTCCTCTGAGTCCAGTATCTCCCTCTGTTCCCTGGGAGATGTTTAGGGGAGGGATCTTGCTTCCCTCTTGGAAATCCTGGCCCTCTTTAACTGACGGAAGATGTAAGGCAGACTGTACATTCAGCTAAGGTCCAAATTAGTCCTTCTTCTTACTCCTTTCAAAGTCATTGGATGATCTCCTAAGTGAGCGGTTCACCCTTGTTTAAAGCCAAATGGGACCCAGTGATTCGTGCAGGCTAAGCCTACCTTAATGAACCAACAATCTTCTGTTATGTGTGAGGTCAAAAACCAGAGTGCCCTACACAAGAAAGGTAAGTGGGGACAACATATACTCCTAAATCCAACCCATCTTCATGTCTTCTGTTGTGGATCAAAGTGTCTCTCTAGTTAACTGAGTCCTCTGTGACTCTTGATCAAAGTGCAGGTCTCCCTTGAAGTTTGTGATGAGAGCAGACTTCCTGTCTCCCTTAAATCACATACTTCTCCCTCTGAAAGGGGTCTGCTCTGCATCGGTTTCCCATGGTAAATAATGGACCCAGACATGCCATTCACTGCCTTTCATACGAAGGGGGGAGGGGCCAGCTTCAAGTTCCCACATTGCATACCATAGAGGTGTTAGCACCACCTTCCTGTTGTCTGTTCTGCAAACAAGCCCATTCGCAGGCTTGCCTTAATTATTCCTCATTAGTATGCACTGCCACCAGCTCAACTAGACAATAGGGAGGCAGATCCATGGGGCGTTTGATATTTTAATTAGGCTTCCAATGGCCAGAGGAAGGTGTGCCTTCCCCCTTCTTGAGATGCAAAATGTACTTGTGGATGTCACATTCCAGCTGAACATGCCTTTGGTGGACGGTGCCCATAGGCTGTGTCCACCTGGAGTACATGGAACTATGCGTTTCGTGCGGTGAGCAGGAAAAATGTGTGTGGAATGGCCTCACACATTTTCAGAAGTTAATCCCCCATCATTCATTTCCATTTTCAAAAATCAAAAAGCCCAGGCACGCACACATTCCACGTGCAGATGGTCGAATTCCTCACAGTGCATGTATATATGGATATGTGCATCTATCTGAGTAAGAGTTCTGCAGGGCTCTGTGTGAATGATTTGTTCACACAGTGCCCAGAAGAACACTTTGTTTATGCATGTACACACATTCATATATACACATGCACACAAGCAGTCACACACTCATATAGCTTATTTTAATCATACACACTGCACCCACCAGAACACTTACACACTCATTCATAAGCACATTCACACAAGCAGCCAGGCACACATACATCCTCTCTCTCAATCATACACCACACCCACCAGAACTCTTACACACACATTCATAAGCACATTCACATAACCAGCCAGGCACAAATACATCCTCTCTCTCAATCATGCACCACACCCACCAGAACACTTAGACAGAAACATACATTCAGGGCCTGATTGCAAGCCATGTTTAAAATAATATGTGCCTTTGCATCATGGAATGACACTTTTCTTATTTTACATAGAGATCACAATCAGGCCCTCAAACACACATAGACAGCATCCACACAAGCAGTCACGCACCCATACAGCTTCTCTCTCAATCTTACATGACACCCACCAGAACACGTACGCAGACACCCAAATTCAGGGTCTGATTGTAGGCCTTGTGTAAAATAATCTAAGTGTCTTTACATTATGGAATACCAATTTTCTTATTTTACAGATCTCACAATTAGGTCCTCATATACACCTACACAGCATCCACACAAGCAGTCACGCAGCCATACAGCCTTTACCGCAATCATACACAACACGTACACAGAAGCACACATTCGGGGCCTGGTTGCGAGCCTTGTGTAAAATAATAAAAGTGTCTTTTCATCACAGAATGACACTTTTCTTATTTCACACAGAGCTCACAATCAGGCCCTCATATAGACATACTTAGCATCCACACAAGCAGTCACGCAGCCATACAGCCTCTCCCATCAATCATACACACAGCACTCACAAGAACACTTTATTCACGCAAATACACTGTCATGCACGCACACATTGAAAATGCAACACTCTCTCTCTCACACACATACAAACAGACACATATTTTTTTTCCTTTAAAACAAATGCCTGACCAGGCCGCAGTGGTGATATTTCCTGACAGGCCCGGCCTTTCCCGCTCCCTCCAACGTCATCACGTTGTTGCAAGCGAGTCAGGGTTCAGGAGACACCCTTGGCCCCTCCTCCTGCCTGTTCCTCTATCAGGCAGAGGTCAGGGTCAGCATTCAGACCCAGCCCCCGGCCTGAGACAGACAGGCAGAGGGAGGGCTAAAGAGCCGTTCAGGATGCCTCCAGGGCTGTTTTTAACAGTGCCCACGAGGGATCTTGAAGGGCTGACGTCACCCGTGGTCGCCCTATGCCTTTTACAGAGCTCTACATGAGTGAAGGAATGGGCGTTTGGCCTTCACACGTGTAAAGTGCTGTGTAGGGCATAAGGGGGGCCCCGGGCGGAACGCAAAGCGTTTCCCCCCGGGGATTATTTTGGCGCTGCACACGGCCAGCGAGTGGCCGTGGGGGGCAGAGCGCCTCCTTGGGTATTTAAGGTTCCAGGGAAGGTTCGGGAGGCAGGCGACGGTTGGACTTGGAGATTGTCCTAGTCGCCTCCTCCCGAGCCTTCCCTGTTCTTGGGCCTGTGTGGGGTTTGTGAGTAGAGGTGAGGAGCAGGGTAGATTAGTATCAGCGGGTTGTTTGGGTAGGCAGTTTAGTAAATAAAAAAAAAAAAAAAAAAAGTTTGTTGGGAATTTAGCGGAGGTACCGTAAATAAGGTACCTCCAATTTCTTACCTTGGCGTGGCCAGGGCGTTCAGCGGTCTTTCTTCTGGAGCCCTGCCGTGGCTCGGGGGGTTGCATTTGTCACAAATTAGTTGGTGGTTTGGAAGGAAAGATTTCTTCCGTACCCGGGGGAGGTGTTTTGTTTAGGGCGGGGTGCGAGCAACGTGTCAGGCTCTTTTAATTTGTCCACAGCAGACAGTAGTGCCTCCGCCGCAGGGGTCCCGCTCCAGTTAGCTTTCAGTGCGCGTTGTTTTCCCGGGCCTGCTTGTGAGTGCGGGCGCGGTAGCATCTCCGTGTCATAGGGGGCAGTGCAGCTCCCTTAAAGGGACCACTTTGTTTTTCTGGGGGAGCGGTGCGGTACTGCTTGTTCGCCGCTAGGTGGCAGTGTGTACAGCAGTTTATTTAGCACTATTTTGTGCTTGTGCTTGTGGTTTGGGGATTTTTTGCTTTGGGGAACTTATCAAGGGAGTAGGGAGGGGGTGTTTACAAGGGCAGGCTATTCTAATAAGGTTTAAAAAAAAAAGAAAATAATCATAATAATAATAATAATAATAATAATAATAATAATAATAATAATAATAATAGCCATAATATAAAAATTAAATAGATAAGCATAATTCTGGGGTAATATTTGTCTGTCATTGATAATTGAATCTATTTAGGATAGCTTTATTGCTAAGCTCCCCCCCTTGCATTTTGTTTCTGGGATTTTCATTTTCTTTCAGGTACACAGTTCTAGGGGTACTGGTCCACGGGTAGGTACTGGCTCGGGGGCTTAGGGTAGCTATTTTAGCTTCAAGGGGCATATTTTAGTGCACATTAAGAATATTTAGTGCACAATGGTGGGACAGGGAGCAAGTGGGAAGGGGCTGGTGGATTCTAGGGCTCTGAGGGAGGCCCTGGAAATTATTAGCAGAGCATCTAAGGCCCATTTGGAAGGGGCGGTAGGGGAAGTAATGGGAGAAGGGGAGTTAGGGGGGATAGGCCGCAGCGTAGAGCAGCGGCAGATGGGGCTCTCGCGGCAGTGGTGGCTTGCACCCCCGCGGCGGGGAGGTTTGGGGATCCAGGGGCAGGAAGATGAGGAGGGAGATGGATAGGAGTGCGTCCGGGGGAGGAATGATTTCGGGTGGGGAGCCAGAGAGGGAGGGAGTCAATGATAGCCGAGGGGAGGTTTGGAGTGCTCAAAAAGAGGTGGGTCTAGGGAACCGCGGTGGGGGGCGGTGATGGGGCACGGAAGGGGGTGACAGGGCAGAGGGGAAAAGGGGGTAAATACCTGCAGAAGAGTGCAGGTGGGAGTAGGAGAGAGAGGTCCCCATCAATTGAGGAGGTTAGAGACGGGCGCGGGATGGCCCCCCCCGGGTAGGAGGAGTGAGGGCAGAGGACGCTGTGCAGCCCCTGCTGTTGAGGTAGAGGTAGAGGGTTTTAGAACGGCCCCTCCTCGGTCAGCGCAAGGAGAGCCTAGAGGGTGCTGCACGGCCCCTAGCGAGGAGGATTACAGGGTGGAGGACGGCATGCCTCACCCCAGAGAAGAGGCCCAGGCAGGGGTTTCTGCGGCCCTGCCGAGAAGACGTCAAAGGAGTGGCGGGGCGGACTCCTCGGGCTCGCAGGAAGAAGATCAACTCAACTCGGACATGAGCTTGCATCCACAATGGTATTTAAGGGGTGATGAAGTTGGATTGGAGGATTACGTGGGGCAGTGGGAGGAAGAAGGTTATAGGGCTGTAAAGGAAAGGGGGGAGGAGAGAAAGATTTTGAGGTGGGATTGGGAAAGACAGGTGCATGGTGGTCAGAGGGTAAGAGGTCGGGGGAACAATTGGCTGGGTGAATCTGCTGACATGTTTTGTCCCCGCAGTAGGAGCCCTCTAAGAAAAGAGATGAGGAGCATTGGTGTGGACGCCAGACCACAGACGGGCTGTATGGAAAGAGGTGAGTGGGAAAGGGAATGGTCATCTGCATGGCAGAGAGGGGACACGAGAATGGGGTCAGGAAATGAAGGGTCGGGGCTGCAAGGGGCAAGGAAAGAAGTTGGTGTACAGGCCATGGGAGCCTTGGGGGACGAGAAGGGCATTTGCTCAGTGGAGGTTCAAACGGACAAGGTGGTGGAGCCATTGGTGCTCGAGGTGCCAGTTACAAAAGAAAACGAGGTTGAAGTGAAAGGCAAGGAGAAAAAACTGTTGTACATGGGTATCACAAAACCTTTGGGGGCGCACTTGATGGCAGCGACCAGGGAGAAGATTCAAGCGGGGGAATTTGTAGATGTTTTTAAGCTGCTCCATAGGGAAGTGAGAGCAAAGGAGTGGTCTAAGGAAGAAGAGAGGGAACTGGCTTCGCGCCCAAGGGTCCCAGTGTCTATTGAGAATTGGACGTCGGCATTTATCATTTATGCCAGCGTATATTGTCAGAAATTCCCGGAGCGATGCGTGGCGCTGCTTAAATATATGGACGTAATTAGGAAGGCTTTCACGAGTTTTGGGGGTTTCGCCTGGGTACGCTATGATGAGGAATTCAGAGCAAGAATGGCGTAGGACAGTCAGGCTGTTTGGGGGGAGATAGACATGGATCTTTGGCTGCAATGGATGGCTCCAACGAGGCCTGCACCGACATTGCACACAGCAAGTGGGCTGCCTGTGCCTTACCGGCCCTTTCTTGGTCGCCCCGCCCATGAGGGGCGGAGGGAGAAGGCAGAGGACAGCCCTCAACAGCATGTTGGGGGTTCAATAAAGATGGCTGCACGAGGTGGATGTGCAAATTTAAACACGAGTGCAGCAGGTGTGCGGGTCGACATCCGGTTACAGGTTGTTTGCAGGCAGGGGACAGTGGGTCAGGGTGAGGAGCGGGGCAAGGAGGTGGGGGGGAAGGACTGCATGCCAGGTAAATTGGGGTGTGCTGGTAGGTTGGGCTCAGTTTATCGGAAAAGGAGGGGGGGGCCACAAGGTTTGATGAGAAGTTTTGGGGACGATCCAAAGGGGGTAGGAGAGGGGTGAGGAGGAAGATGCTTAGGTAGGGTAGGGGAGGGCCGCAGGGGGATGTAACTGTGGAAATTGTTAAGGGGTGGTGGCCGTTGTTTGGAGTGCATGGACGACGGTTGCGAAACCCTCACGCTTGCCGCACGACAAGGTGAGTAAGCTTCAGGCTGCATGGACGGAGGTGCGGGAGCGCCTCTGGTGCAGCAGGGGGAAGTGATGAGATGGGTCTGCATGGACGGGGGTGCATTAGGGCCCCTGGTGCAGCTAAAAAAAATAAAAATAAAAAAAAGGAGCAACAAAGAAGGTGCTGGAAGATGAATTTATATGGAATGGACTGCATGGACGGGGTCGCAGGTTTGGCCCCTGCTGCAGCGGTGGAGAGGAGTAAGGCAGAAAAGGGACCTGCTTGGACGGGGGCACACTAGGGCCCCTGGTGCAGGTGGCAAACAGGTGGTAATGGACGCAAGGAGCTTGAAGATTAGTGATATGGAATGGACTGCATGGACAGGGGTGCAGGTTTGGCCCCTGGTGCATTGATGAAGAGGAGTAATAAAAAAAAATGTAAAAAAATAAAAAGGGCCTGCAGGGACGGGTGTGCACGTGGGCCCCCGGTGCAGGGTGGGCAACGCAGGGCCATATTAGTAAGGTGAGTGAAGGTGGGGGCAAGGGTGAGCAGGAGGGTAATAGGTTAGAGGAGAAAGGGGGTCCAAGTGGGTTTAAGGTATTGTTTAAAGGTTAGGTGAAAGGTGCGAAATATAGGGGGACAGATAGGAGAGGGCCAGGGGTGTTTCCGGAGAGGGATAAGGAGATGGCCAGGAAGGATAGGTTACTGAGGAAGGTGTTACTAGTGGGTGGGAAAGGTTAGGAGGTTGGAACTCATTCATTGAGGAGGGGTGCAGCATCTGAAGGTAACAGGCTGGGCTATTCAGAGGAGTAGGTGAAAAGTTTGGGACGCTGGAAGTAAGGGAGATACAAAGGGTATGTCAGGGACTGGGGCAAACGGGATGTCTTTAATGAATTTTTCAGTAGGTAGCAGGAGTGTTGCATTTATGAGGATGTTGTTTGATTTGTAATTGATTTTGTAATTTCTTTTTCAGATGCTGCTAGGAGGTCGGGTCAGATGTCAGAAATCTGGTTTGTGGGACATTGTCTGGTTAAGGGGGCGGGGGAAGAAGCTGAGAAATGGGTGGTTGGCAGGCAACCGGGTTGCAGCTATAAATATGTTGTGGTTAGATGGTCCGGGTTTGGGGGGCTGCGCTGGGATTAGTTGCTTCCTATGTTGGCTGGGTTGAGGGAAAGCCATGGGCCTCCAGTTGGGTTGATTATTTATGGTGGGGAAAATGATCTGGTAAGGGATACGGGTGTGGCTCTTCTTAGGAAAATAAAAAGGGATTTTGTTATGGTTCCAAGAAGTGTGGCCTCAAGCATCTGTAGTGGGGACGAAGTGGTTGCCGCTGAGAGTTTGGAGGGGAGCGAGAAGTGAGGGAGCGATGGAGCGGGCTAGGAATGGGATAAACAGAGAGATAGTAAAGTTTTGTGCCTCAGTGGCGGTACAGGTTATGGACCATAATGAAATAGTCTATGAGGGATTCATGATCTTTAGAGAGGATGGTGTACACTTGTCGCTTTAGGGAATAATCATTATCTGGCGGACTTGGGCTCTTGGCTGGGAGATTGGTTAAGGAGTGGGAGGTAAAGAGAACTGTGGGGGGTGGGGCAGAAAGAACACCTCAGTGGAGGGTTTCTCTGGTGCCGGGGGCATGGCCCCTTTAGATGTGGGGGGAGGGAAGCACAATGGGGGAATGGCACCGGAAAGGATGGGGTGGTGCTGTTTGCACAAGCGGGCCACCCCGGGGGAACAGGTTTGAGCCTGGAGGGGCATGGCCCCAGGGAGAAAGCGGGACGCCTGGAAAAGGGGTAAGGAGACGGTAGGGTCCAAGGGATAGTTAGGTAGGAAGTGGCTTTATTTAATTATTTATTTGTTAGGGGAAAATGAAAATGTTTAATTATTTAATTGGTTGTTTAAATTAGTTCTTTAGTCTGTGGAGTCAGGTAAGCGTTTAATTGTAAGCTTTGGCCTGTCACATTAAAGTGACCTTTTTCACTTTTAAATGAGTCTGGGTTTTTGTGCAGTAAGCCAAAACGGAGGAGCGGGGGGAACGCGAAGCGTTTCCCCCTGGGGATTATTTTGGCGCTGGACACGGCCAGCGAGTGGCCGTGGGGGGCAGAGCGCCTTCTTGGGTATTTAAGGTTCCAGGGAAGGTTCGGGAGGCAGGCGACGGTTGGACTTGGATATTGTCCCGCCCTCCCACCCCTTTCTTTTGGGTTAGGTCTGGTGTCTGGTTTATTTCTAAGGGTGGGGGACCATGTACTTGGGTTCTGCAGGGTTTTTTACTTTCCATGTCAAGTTTTTACGGGGATTTCTTTTTTGGTGTCTGTTAAGGAGCTATTGTCTGGTAGTTTTCTCCTTTCAAAGTCATCGGATGATCTCCTAAGTGAGGGGTTCACCCTTGTTTAAAGCCAAATGGGACCCAGTGATTCGTGCAGGCTAAGCCTACCTTAATGAACCAACAATCTTCTGTTATGTGTGAGGTCAAAACCAGAGTGCCCTACACAAGAAAGGTAAGTGGGGACAACATATAATCTTAAGTCCCACCCATCTTCATGTCTTCTGTTGTGGATCAAAGTGTCTTTCTAGTTAACTGAGTCCTCTGTGACTCTTGATTAAAGTGCAGGTCTCCCTTGAAGTTTGTGATGAGAGCAGACTTCCTGTCTCCCTTAAATCACATACTTCTCCCTCTGAAAGGGGTCCGCTCTGCATCGGTTTCCCATGGTAAATAATGGACCCAGACATGCCATTCACTGCCTTTCATACGAAGGGGGGCAGGGGCCAGCTTCAAGTTCCCACATTGCATACCATAGAGGTGTTAGCACCACCTTCCTGTTGTCTGTTCTGCAAACAAGCCCAGTCGCAGGCTTGCCTTAATTATTCCTCATTAGTTTGCACTGCCACCAGCTGAACTAGACAATAGAGAGGCAGATCCATGGGGCGTTTGATATTTTAATTAGGCTTCCAATGGCCAGAGGAAGGTGTGCCTTCCCCCTTCTTGAGATGCAAAATGTACTTGTGGATATCACATTCCAGCTGAACATGCCTTGGGTGGACGGTGCCCATAGGCTGTGTCCACCTTGAGTACATGGAACTATGCGTTTCATGCGGTGAGCAGGAAAAATGTGTGTGGAATGGCCTCACACATTTTCAGAAGTTAATCCCCCATCATTCATTTCCATTTTCAAAAATCAAAAAGCCCAGGCGTGCACACATTCCACGTGCAGATGGTCGAATTCCTCACAGTGCATGTATATATGGATATGTGCATCTATCTGAGTAAGTGTTCTGCAGGGCGCTGTGTGAATGATTTGTTCACACAGTGCCCAGAAGAACACTTTGCTTATGCATGTACACACATTCACATATACACATGCACACAAGCAGTCACACACTCAAATAGCTCCTTTTAATCATACACACTGCACCCACCAGAACACTTACACACTCCTTCATAAGCACATTCACACAAGCAGCTAGGCACACATACATCCTCTCTCTCAATCATACACCACACCCACCAGAACTCTTACACACACATTCATAAGCACATTCGCACAAGCAGCCAGGCACAAATACATCCTCTCTCTCAATCATACACCACACCCACCAGAACACTTAGACAGAAACATACATTCAGGGCCTGATTGCAAGCCATGTTTAAAATAATATGTGCCTTTGCATCATGGAATGACACTTTTCTTATTTTGCATAGAGATCACAATCAGGCCCTCAAACACACATAGACAGCATCCACACAAGCAGTCACGCACCCATACAGCTTATCTCTCAATCTTACATGACACCCACCAGAACACGTACGCAGACACCCAAATTCAGTGTCTGATTGCAGGCCTTGTGTAAAATAATATAAGTGTCTTTACATTATGGAATACCAATTTTCTTATTTTACAGATCTCACAATCAGGTCCTCATATACACCTACACAGCATCCACACAAGCAGCCACGCAGCCATACAGCCTTTCCCGCAATCATACACAACACGCACACAGAAACACACATTCGGGGCCTGGTTGTGAGCCTTGTGTAAAATAATAAAAGTGTCTTTTCATCACAGAATGACACTTTTCTTATTTCACACAGAGCTCACAATCAGGCCCTCATATAGACATACTTAGCATCCACACAAGCAGTCACGCAGCCATACAGCCTCTCCCATCAATCATACACACAGCACTCACAAGAACACTTTATTCACGCAAATACACTGTCATGCACGCACACATTGAAAATGCAACACTCTCTCTCTCACACACATACAAAGAGACACATATTTTTTTTCCTTTAAAACAATTACCTGACCAGGCCGCAGTGGTGATATTTCCTGACAGGCCTGGCCTTTCCCGCTCCCTCCAACGTCATGACGTTGTTGCAAGAGAGTCAGGGTTCAGGAGACACCCTTGGCCCCTCCTCCTGCCTGTTCCTCTATCAGACAGAGGTCAGGGTCAGCATTCAGACCCAGCCCCCGGCCTGAGACAGACAGGCAGAGGGAGGGCTGAAGAGCCGTTCAGGATGCCTCCAGGGCTGTTTTTAACAGTGCCCACGAGGGATCTTGAAGGGCTGACGTCACCCGTGGTCTCCCTATGCCTTTCACAGAGCTCTACATGAGTGAAGGAATGGGCGTTTGGCCTTCACACGTGTAAAGTGCTGTGTAGGGCATAAGGGGGGCCCGGGGGGAACGAGAAGCGTTTCCCCCCGGGGATTATTTTGGCACTGCACACGGCCGGCGAGTGGCCGTGGGGGCAGAGCGCCTCCTTGGGTATTTAAGGTTCCAGGGAAGGTTCGGGAGGCAGGCGACGGTTGGACTTGGAGATTGTCCCGCCCTCCCACCCCTTTCTTTTGGGTTAGGTCTGGTGTCTGGTTTATTTCTAAGGGTGGGGGACCATGTACTTGGGTTCTGCAGGGTTTTTTACTTTCCATGTCAAGTTTTTACGGGGATTTCTTTTTTGGTGTCTGTTAAGGAGCTATTGTCTGGTAGTTTTGTGTGACAGGTCTGGGCACTAGTGAAGTTGTAATGTAAAATTTCTGTTTCTGATGTGGCAGGTCAAATGGCTGCAGGCCATAGGAGGGGGGAGATTGGTGTAGAGGGGAGTTTGAGGGGTCTTGAAGTGGTTCTGGTTGCCGGTGGCATGGCCCCTTTAGATGTGGGGGGAGGGAAGCACAATAGGGGAATGGCACGGGAAAGGATGGGATGGTGCTGTTTGCACAAGTGGGCCACCCTGGGGGAACAGGTATTGAGCCTGGAGGGGCATGGCACCGGGGAGAAAGCGGGACGCCTGGAAAAGGGGTGAGAAGACGGTAGGGTCCAAGGGATAGTTAGGGAGGAAGTGGTTTTATTTAATTATTTATTTGTTAGGGGAAAATGAAAATGTTTAATTATTTAATTGGTTGTTTAAAATAGTTCTTTAGTATGTAAGGCCATGGAGTCAGGTAAGCGTTTAATTGTAAGCTTTGGCCTGTCACATTAAAGCGACCTTTTCCACTTTTAAATGAGTCTGGGTTTTTGTGCAGTAAGCCAAAAGGAACTCCAGCAGTCTTTGCATTTGCAAAGAATGTACATGGTGTAGAGTCTTTGCAAATGCAAATACTGAATTTGCATTATTATGGAGCGAGTTGAAATCACTTGCTCCATTAAGGACATATTTATTTTTAATTTTTTTATTTTGCTTCTTTTATTTTTGCATGTTCATGCCCAGAAGGGTCCTGAAAATGTATGGGTGGTGTCGGTATGGGGCAGGGGGCAGGAGAGGGTGCTGCCCTAGTGCCCCCTACAGGCGAGCCTCCACTGGTCATTTTCACTTCCATGTTTGACTCAGTTATCTAAATCTGCCACCTGTAGCATGTCCCTCAAAAATCTACCCTCATTATTTGGCCGTTACCTTTTGGAAGGTGCAGGGCAGCTCGAGCGTGTGATATTCCATGCAGCTGCAGGGACGTGGTCATGGGGCGTGACGTGAACTGAACACCGTTGTCAGAGACCAACGTTTTGGAACGTCCTTCCTGATGAAAGGTCTCTGTGAGTACTTGTACAGTGACTGAAAGGGTCCTTCCTTGGAGACAATTAGCTTCTATTCATGTTGAAGTATAGTCCATAAGTACTGGGGTGAACTTTTGATGAATTGGCCTGAATCCACTGGGCCTGTGGCCTCAATGCACGGCGCTTGCTCGAAACCTTTTCTTGCTTTTCAACACTCGTCCTTGGCGGTGCAGGCACTTAACATCACAAGAACTTTTGGCATTCTCCACATTGCTGTCCATCACAGGCCGCGGGTACTCGTCATGGGTTGGCGTTTGGCGACAGTGATCCCAATATGGCCGTCATGAGTCAGGTGAAGTAAACAATTGCAAAGGGACACAGGCAGGATCAGTTTCTCACCACTCATGAGTCGGCAACCTTCTTCCGACATCTCATCCGGGATCTTACAATGTGGTTGTAGGCCAAGAGCATTTGTTGAAAGGACCATTCATCACGCATGAACACTCGCAAGGGGCGCGAAGTTGACCCCACGTCATTAAGTATTGCTCCCACAATGCACTCATGACCAGCAACTGAGCGGCTTCACCTTTACAGAAGCGGCAGTCTTGAGAAACAATCTGTTTATTTTTCTAGTGAGGCAAAGAAGACACTTGAAAACCAAAGTCCCGGAGTTTAGCCGTCAAAGGGGCAAGTCCGACAGATGCATTGCTGGTGCCGTTCGATACAAGGATGTGTGTCAAGGGTTTTTGACCCATAAATAGTTCAAGTGTTTTCCCCGAATAAGTGTGCTGTTTCCCAGGCACATGCAAGAATGTCGCGCTTCATAACAGAACACATATTTTCAGTGAGCGAATGCAATGTAGAAGCCACTGTTTGTTCTACTTGATCTTCCTGTAGCATCACTGCACCGAGGCTGTGGGTACCGGCATCTACATCATTGATGGTCAGCATCACTGCACCGAGGCTGTGGGTACTGGCATCTACATCATTGATGGTCAGCATCACTGCACCGAGGCTGTGGGTACTGGCATCTACCTCGCTGATGGTCAGCATCACTGCACCGAGGCTGTGGGTACTGGCATCTACATCCCTGAAGGTCAGCATCACTGCACCGAGGCTGTGGGTACCGGCATCTACATCATTGATGGTCAGCATCACTGCACCGAGGCTGTGGGTACTGGCATCTACATCATTGATGGTCAGCATCACTGCACCAAGGCTGTGGGTACTGGCATCTACATTGCTGAAGGTCAGCATCACTGCACCGAGGCTGTGGGTACCGGCATCTACATCATTGATGGTCAGCATCACTGCACCGAGACTGTGGGTACTGGCATCTACATCGCTGATGGTCAGCATCACTGCACCGAGGCTGTGGGTACCGGCATCTACATCATTGATAGTCAGCATCACTGCACCGAGGCTGTGGGTACTGGCATCTACATCGCTGATGGTCAGCATCACTGCACCGAGGCTGTGGGTACCGGCATCTACATCATTGATGGTCAGCATCACTGCACCGAGGCTGTGGGTACTGGCATCTACATCATTGATGGTCAGCATCACTGCACCGAGGCTGTGGGTACTGGCATCTACATCATTGATGGTCAGCATCACTGCACCAAGGCTGTGGGTACTGGCATCTACATTGCTGAAGGTCAGCATCACTGCACCGAGGCTGTGGGTACCGGCATCTACATCGCTGAAGGTCAGAATCACTGCACCGAGGCTGTGGGTACTGGCATCTACATCGCTGATGGTCAGCATCACTGCACCGAGGCTGTGGGTACCGGCATCTACATCGCTGAAGGTCAGCATCACACAGTGATGCTGTGGGTACCGGCATCTACATCGCTGAAAGTCAGCATCACTGCACCGAGGCTGTGGGTACCGGCATCTACATCGCTGAAGGTCAGCATCACGGAACCAAGGCTGTGGGTACCGGCATCTACATCGCTGAAGCTCAGCATCACTGCACCGAGGCTGTGGGTATGGGCATCTACATCGCTGATGGTCAGCATCACTGCACCGAGGCTGTGGGTACTGGCATCTACATCATTGATGGTCAGCATCACTGCACCAAGGCTGTGGGTACTGGCATCTACCTTGCTGAAGGTCAGCATCATTGCACCGAGGCTGTGGGTACCGGCATCTACATCGCTGAAGGTCAGCATCACTGCACCGAGGTCGTGGGTACCGGCATCTACATCGCTGAAGCTCAGCATCACTGCACTGAGGCTGTGGGTATGGGCATCTACATCGCTGATGGTCAGCATCACTGCACCGAGGCTGTGGGTACTGGCATCTACATCATTGATGGTCAGCTTCACTGCACCAAGGCTGTGGGTACTGGCATCTACCTTGCTGAAGGTCAGCATCACTGCACCGAGGCTGTGGGTACCGGCATCTACATCGCTGAAGGTCAGCATCACTGCACCGAGGTCGTGGGTACCGGCATCTACATCGCTGAAGCTCAGCATCACTGCACCGAGGCTGTGGGTACCGGCATCTACATCGCTGAAGGTCAGCATCACTGCACCGAGGTCGTGGGTACCGGCATCTACATTGCTGAAGGTCAGCATCACTGCACCGAGGCTGTGGGTACCGGCATCTACATCGCTGAAAGTCAGCATCACTGCACCGAGGTCGTGGGTACCGGCATCTACATCGCTGAAGGTCAGCATCACTGCACCAAGGCTGTGGGTACCGGCATCCTCATCGCTGATGGTCAGCATCACTGCACCGAGGCTGTGGGTACTGGCATCTACATCGCTGAAGGTCAGCATCACTGCACCGAGGCTGTGGGTACTGGCATCTACATCGCTGATGGTCAGCACCACTGCACCGAGGCTGTGGGTACCGGCATCTACATCATTGATGGTCAGCATCACTTCACCGAGGCTGTGGGTACTGGCAACTACATCATTGATGGTCAGCATCACTGCACCAAGGCTGTGGGTACTGGCATCTACATTGCTGAAGGTCAACATCACTGCACCGAGGCTGTGGGTACTGGCATCTACATCGCTGAAGGTCAGCATCACTGCACCGAGGCTCTGGACCCAGCATCTACATCGCTGAAGGTCAGCATCACTGCACCGAGGCTGTGGGTACCGGCATCTACATCGCTGAAGGTCAGCATCACTGCACCGAGGCTGTGGGTACCGGCATCCTCATCGCTGATGGTCAGCATCACTGCACCGAGACTGTGGGTACTGGCATCTACATCGCTGATGGTCAGCATCACTGCACCAAGGCTGTGGGTACCGGCATCTACATCGCTGTAGGTCAGCATCACAAAGTGATGCTGTGGGTACCGGCATCTACATCGCTGAAGGTCAGCATCACTGCACCGAGGCTGTGGGTACCGGCATCTACATCGCTGAAGGTCAGCATCACGGCACCAAGGCTGTGGGTACCGGCATCTACATCACTGATGATCAGCATCACTGCACCGAGGCTGTGGGTACCGGCATGTACATAGCTGAAGGTCAGAATCACTGCACCGAGGCTGTGGGTACTGGCATCTACATCGCTGATGGTCAGCATCACTGCACCGAGGCTGTGGGTACCGGCATCTACATCGCTGAAGGTCAGCATCACACAGTGATGCTGTGGGTACCGGCATCTACATCGCTGAAGGTCAGCATCACTGCACCGAGGCTGTGGGTACCGGCATCTACATCGCTGAAGGTCAGCATCACGGCACCGAGACTGTGGGTACCGGCATCTACATCGCTGATGATCAGCATCACTGCACCGAGGCTGTGGGTACCGGCATCTACATCGCTGAAGGTCAGCATCACTGCACCGAGGCTGTGGGTACCGGCATCTACATCGCTGAAGGTCAGCATCACTGCACCGAGGCTGTGGGTACCGGCATCTACATCGCTGATGGTCAGCATCACTGCACCGAGGCTGTGGGTACCGGCATCTACATCGCTGAAGGTCAGCATCACTGCACCGAGGCTGTGGGTACCGGCATCTACATCGCTGAAGGTCAGCATCACACAGTGATGCTATGGGTACCGGCATCTACATCGTTGAAGATCAGCATCACTGCACCGAGGCTGTGGGTACCGGCATCTACATCGCTGATGGTCAACATCACTGCACCGAGGCTGTGGGTACCGGCATATACATCGCTGAAGGTCAGCATCACTGCACCGAGGCTGTGGGTACGGGCATCTACATCGCTGAAGGTCAGCATCACGGCACCGAGGCTGTGGGTACCGGCATCTACATCGCTGATGATCAGCATCACTGCACCGAGGCTGTGGGTACCGGCATCTACATAGCTGAAGGTCAGAATCACTGCACCGAGGCTGTGGGTACTGGCATCTACATTGCTGATGGTCAGCATCACTGCACCGAGGCTGTGGGTACCGGCATCTACATCGCTGAAGGTCAGCATCACGGCACCAAGGCTGTGGGTACCGGCATCTACATCGCTGATGATCAGCATCATTGCACCGGGGCTGTGGGTACCGGCATCTACATCGCTGAAGGTCAGCATCACTGCACCAAGGCTGTGGGTACCGGCATCTACATTGCTGATGGTCAGCATCACTGCACCGAGGCTGTGGGTACCGGCATCTACATCGCTGAAGGTCAGCATCACTGCACCGAGGCTGTGGGTACCGGCATCTACATCGCTGAAGGTCAGCATCACACAGTGATGCTGTGGGTACCGGCATCTACATCGCTGAAGGTCAGCATCACTGCACCAAGGCTGTGGGTACCGGCATCTACATCGCTGAAGGTCAGCATCACTGCACCGAGGCTGTGGGTACCGGCATCTACATCGCTGAAGGTCAGCATCACTGCACTGGCATCTAAATCTTTGATGGTCTTCTGGTCGAAATGTTGTAACAAACTGTCCAGGACTCCCGACTTAGAGATGGCACTGGACCCTAAACTATTACTTTTGGGGATTTGGGGGCAATTCCGTACAAAAGACAAAAAAAACTGTTTCTATGCACAGACATTGGACTGATAAAGCGGAACATTGCCATTAAATGGGGGCAGGGTCGGGGCGGGGTTCCGGAGAGTCCTCACCTTAGCCAATGGATGACAGATGAAAGCGTTTGTGCGCCCACGGCGGGTCGCATATACGCAGCAAGAGGATGGTGGGAAGAGGGTACGTAGGGTATGGGGGTGCAGGATGGCTTTCGGCAATGGAGAAAGGGAACTCCAAGGCTCGGCTGTGTAACTGTTATGTGTACTTTGAAATGCTATGACCAATCCTTTTTTTATTATGTTATAAAATTAATAACACTTCTTATGGAGAAATAAAACCCATTGTTGATGGTCAATGCTGATGGTATGGTTGCAAGGGGTGTGCGGGCACGGGCCATTCAATAAGTCTTTTTAAGCCCTAGAAGGTGGTTTGGGTTACGCAGACCATGCGAATGTGGCCAGGGCTGGACTGGGAACTAAAAGAGGCCCTGGAAATAATTACTAGGGAACAAAAGAGGCCCTGGAAATAAAGTTCAAAGTGGCCCCATATGACACATTTTCAGCAAGCCCGATGCTTTTCCTATGAGAACATTTGGAAATATCACAGAAAAGTGTTCCAGGGTGCAGAGGCCCACCTGGAAATCTCCAGAGTTCCCTAAAGCCAGTCCACCCCTGAATGTGGCATCTTTCTTGAACACCGCCCGAAGTGCTTCTCCTACAAACTTAGTAGTGCTCCATAAGGCCCATACATTAGCGCAATCAGTCTATGTTCTGAGGCCCTGCGTCATCTCGGATGGCATGTCCCAATGGAACCTTAAGAGGATATTTCGTATCCGATGTTGTTTGCGAAATTCGCATGTTTTGCTTGGAGAGTCATTCCACTGCAGAACACTAACATGCGGCCATGTTCCTCTCCGGTACTGCCACAGATCAGACTGTCATCCTGAAAAAGAAATATGACGTGTGCAATTCCTTTCAGCAAATGAGTGACTAACCTTTGGAAAACTGATGCCACCGAGGAAAGGCAAGCGTGTGTATTGATGCATTACATTGGGAGTGACAAATGCCGGGAGGGCTTTGGAATCGGGAAGGACTGGATCTGGGGGTGAGCACTCTTGGGCTCGAGCTTGGTAAAGACTGGCACATTCCGCAGTAAAAGTACCAGTTTGGTGGTGTTGGAAGGGAAAACATCTCCATGACGATGTTGTTATTGAGCAGGGGAGTTGCTAGGTCTGGAAAAGACCCGGGGCTAAGCTGATGTCGGAACTGTTGGGACTGGGGGCTAACTAGTCTTTTGGCTGTAGTTCCTGAGATTCTATCCGGGGCTACAACCAAAAGATCAGGGGCTATAGCCCCCTTAGCCCCCCCCTAGCAACGCCCCTGTTATTGAGGATGCGTGCATCAACGCACAGATGGAGCCCTGTGTTGTCTGGCTTGCAGATTAGTACAATGGGAATAAGCCACTCTTTAGCTTCTGCAGGTTTAGTGATATTGGGCCTCATTACAAGTTTGCCGGTCCGGTAACAACGGTGCCGGTAAGCTACCGGCACCGTTGTTACCAGACCGGCAAACTACGAGTTCTGCTTGCGGGTGCATTTCCGATCGCCAGGTCTGACCTGGCGGGCAGACCGGCACCGCGAGCAGACCTCCACGGATGCACCGGCACCATTCGTGAATGGTGCCGGTGCATCGAGCCTCCCCATTCCCATTGAGTCCAAACGGACTCAAATGGGAATGGGGAGTAATAAATACCAGCACCCGGCAATGGGGATTTAACGGGTCCACCGGGGCTGGAGTTCCCAGTTAAGTCCCCATTGCCTGGTGCCGGTAAATTCATGACTCCGAGAGGGGTATCACCATTCTTGAGAAATATTATTTACCGGCACAGCTACCGCCGGACTCATAATGAGGCCCATAGTCTCTGATTAGTGAATGAAGTAGCTCTGAAAAGTCTTTCCTGAATCTAAGCAGCACTGGTCGTAATTTGTGCTTCAAGGGTACAGCCCCTGGAGGTAATACTATCTCGCACATGCAATTTAGGAGGGTACCTGGGAATTTATTGAAAACTGTAGCATATTTAGTCAGTAAATCTTCACGTTTCTGCATAGACACCAGTACACTTGTTCTTGAGAACATGGGTCTCTAGATGCATACGTAGCAGCCTTTGCTTACCCTCGTAACTCCCCCAGCACTGGTGGCCATCTCAATGCCGCATATTCTTTTCCCTGGGCTTTGCAATCATTGAAACTGATCTATCTATAGTGATATATCTGCAGGAAGAGGTCGGCCATTTTAATTTGGGAACAAGGAGTTGTGTTTATTTTTTTATGTAATTTATTTTGCTAATTTTCGACTAGTTCTCCAGAACATAGGTTGGGCTGAGGTACCCCGCAAGTAAGCTTGCCCTGGTCCCACAAAGTCCCAGAAAGCATCTGAATTCATACACAGATTAGTTATCGTCCGCAGTAAAGCCGAGTTCACTTTTGGAAAGAGAATCCTATCTTTTTGAAAGAAAATTGAACTGACAAATAAAATCCTTCTGGGCGTTAAGCTGCTAGTTGACCTGCAGAAGTTATTCACATACATTAGTACCCAGCGAGGGACTATCAGATTATTACAAACGATCTGATTGCCCTCGCTGGGTCCTTACCAACCTGGCAAGGCTCTGTTTGCCGCTGTGTCCCTCTCTCGAGTGGCAGCCATGGAAAGGGAGAAGGGACTACCTTCTTCCGTTCCAATGGCGGCCATCCTATTTGGTAACTTTTTTTTTATACCCTTTTCAATAGGTGCAATGGAAAGGGAGAACAGACTTCATATTGAGTTCTGTGGTGGCCATTTTTTTAAATACTTTTTTCAGTTGGGAAACAAGAACATCTCACAACTGTATAAAGATGCTTTTAGTACCCCGATCCCATGGGCTGGAGTACTAATAGCAGTAAGCCCCTCGCTGGGGGGCAGTACCACTTCAGGTAATATACCCTGCGGCCTGCGTTAAGGCCCTCGCTTCACTCGGGGTGTAACCATAGCTCTCAACCATTTATATCGCAATGGCCGATTTTATTTTTGGCGGGTGAGAGCCCCATTGAAACGAATGGGCGTGCAGGAGGCTTGGCGGGTGAGGCAGCTGTTTACAAGGCGGATGACACCCGCCAAAAGCGTCTGAGTTGAGAGCTATGGTGTAACTAGGGGCCGGGGGGCACTACCCAAAGCGGTAATCCCCCCCAACTCAGTGCTTGTTGTTTAATTATTTTGTCTACACTGTTTTGGTTTGAGAGTACCAGCGGCATTGTAATGTCTCCATATCAGCTGTAAAGTGTAATTGAGGAAGTGAATTATTCTATCATTTCCTCGAGGCCTTTGTTTCCAAACTATTCCTGAAAGTTTTGTCTTTGACAACTGAATGAAACCAATAGGTAGATGGTGTTTGCCTGATTTCAATGAAGTCCTTCTTCGTCTCGTTAGGACGTTTTGAGTGCTTTCCGATTAACGTCATAAAAGACACCCCACATCTAGGACATCATCAGTTATTTATTTATTTAGACGCCTTGCGACCAAATAAATAAATAACTGATGATGTCCTAGAGGCGGCGTGTCTTTTCTATACCACCCTTCGTTGTAATTGCTGGCCGTATACTATTGGCCAGCAGGTGGCGCATCAATGCCCAAACACGCACCTTTAATTCATCGCTCAACAGGCATTTCACATGTCTTACTGTGCCGCGCTCTCGCTCACCCAGGCACCCAGAGCAGGGAATAGAATCGTGTTTACATACACGCTCCTTCTTTATTTAAGGAACACACGTCCCACCCTCTTTCTCATACTTGTCAGTAGGAATGTACAGGCAAGCGATGAAAACGCACCGTTTTAGAGTAGCCAGCACAGAACTCAAATGTACCCCACACATCCGTGGCGATCTCCACTACACTCCTCACGTGTTTTTCACGATACCGTTTCTGGTTACAAGTATTAGATGTTGTTATTCATGTTTAACATAAGCCTACTTAGTTCACTGTTGAATATATTGTCTGTGTGTCGCTTGCTTGTTGCAAACGTTAATAGAGGAGGGGCTTAGAATTCCTGCTGTTCGTTTTCACCATGACAACGTGTATTAGGGTAACAGTCTTCTCGTCAAGGTGACATCAGCCAGTGCCTCAATGTTTTTCTGTTGAAACACTTATCTTGAGTTTCCATCCCGCAACCGGAATAAAACCCCACTTTGTAGGGTGACCAGGCGTCCTGGTTTTGCCAGGACTGTCCCGGAATTTGGTGCTCTGCCCCCCTTTTTTAAGATTATTTTTCCCTTGGGAAATGCAGTGGTCCCGGTTTTTGGTAGAAGGTCTTCATAGCTGACAGGCAGGAATGCACAATCTCATACAGAAGAAATGCTGTATTTTACAAATTAAGATAGTGGTAGTTTGTGATAAATTAATTGTAATCTGTGTTTATTCCACCAGTAACACTTAAACCTCCTTCTCCTACAACTGCTACTGCAGTGTAGTGCCTTGATAGCCACTTTCAAGAGTTAGTCCTACTTTCATGTTAGTTGCACTTGCCCTTTTTTTAACTTTTTAAATCTGGTCACTCTACCACATTACCTCCACGTCCACTCTTCCTCGTCCCAGTACTTACTTCATGAGGCCCCTGCCTCCGACACAGGACCTTTCTTTAAATTCCTATAACTCCTCCCCCACATCCATGTCACTCAGTTTTAATTTTTCCTGCCTCCGGCAGGTCGGACTTTTTCTTCCCAATGCGGGGCACTGGGGAGCACCGCTTGCTGGCCCCCTGGGGGGGGCTGTGTGGCGGGCCCTCGGCTCCCTCAGGTGCAGTGCTGCTCCTGGGCCACCTGCGGGGCTTGGGGTCACAGTTGAGCGCAATTGCCTTGCTTGGTTCTTTGCTGGGCTCTGGACCGCAGCGTGAGCATTGTGTCCCGGGTCCTGCACGGCCCCGGGGAAGGTAAGGAGAGGGGAGGACTGGGCTTGATGTTTTTCCCCTCTCCTCCTGTTTTTGGCCATCTTGATTCAACAGGCATTTTCCTCGTGCTGTGTGTACACATCTTTATTGGAAATGATGGCAAGCACTTGGCAGTATGGGCTAAGTCTTCCCTTTTGTTGTGAGGCCTCTCTGCTTCTTGTCGTGGGGTGACTGTGGCAGAAAGTATTTGAAAGTGCAGGGGCTCTGTTCTCTCGCAGGCATGTCACATACCACCCGCTCCTCAGACATACACAGCCCAGGATGCACCGGATGTTAGCTGCATTCTCTGGGGGAAGGTAAGGAGAGAGGAGGACTGTGCTTGATATTTTTCCCCTCTCCTGCTGGTATGGCCATCTTGACTCCTTCAACATGCCGTTTCCTCGTGCTCTGTGTACACATCTTTATTGGAAATAATGGCAAGCACTTGGCAGTATGGGCTAGCCTTGCCTTTTGTTGTGAGGCTTCTCTGCTTCTTGTCGTGGGGTGACAGTGCAGAGAGTCTTTGAAAGTGCGGGGGCTCTGTTCTGTCACGGGCATTTCACATACCACCTGCTCCTCAGACACACGCAGCCCAGGATGCACCAGATGTTGGCTGCATTCTTTGCGTGCAGCCTGTGAAAACGGGGCAGATTTGGGCATGTCTGCTAGCGGCCAGAACGGTACCGGCCTGGCATTGTCTACACTTCGGGTTTGAGTCTCCACAGTGCTGACTCGGCCCTTCATCCTTCCTAGACCGATGCATTGGAACTATTTAGAGCTTGGGGCTACCAGCTACTGAATACAGGGCTCAAGCCACCTCTCAGTCATGTGGCAAGTTAGTGGTGTGTTTGGGTCTGTGCTATCCTCTTCCTCTGAACTTCACGAGGGAAGGTCAAAGGAGATGATTTTCTTTTCCCTTGTCTGGCATGGAATTATAGAAAATGCATCATGGAAGTAATGGCCGTTCAGAGGGTTCCCATTGTCTCTTCTTTTAGGCCCTAGGTCCTCCGGTGCCGACATGTTGCTTTCACGCCTCCTCTCAGACTTGTGGGAAGTGACATGGCACATGGTGACACATGTCTGTGCTTAGAGGCGTTCTCAGAGCCCCTGGTGCCGGTGGAGGGGGATGTCACTTCAGTGAGTTTTTCCAGTGTAGGCATACCCGAGGTGGGGGGGTTGCCTTTGATGTCTGCTATCCGGGATGGATTGCTTTGCCCCGCTTTGTGACAGTACTCTGCCCTTTTGACACCAGCCTGGTGGTTCCTCTGTCGGTTAGGAGGGGGGAATGGTCTGCTGGACCTCAGGGCTGTCCTGTATCTTCCTTTTGATAAGTAGGATCTTTTTGTGGGCTGACAAGCATGCTGTTATATTGTGGCTCAGGCACTCTTCAACGTCCTGTGATTTTCCTCTGGTGCAATTGCAGTGACTGGCTGTTTTCTCTGGCTTCTTGTCTCTATCTTCTCAGAGGTGCATGGGACAGGTGGGGTTCGGCTTCCTGGGTAATGGGCTCCTTCCAGAGGGGGGTATCAGTTGCCGTTCCTGTCTCCTCCTGTCGAGGTTTGCATGGTTAGGACTTTGGTACCCAGCTCACGGTCCAACTAGTTGGCCATGGGATCTGTTCTCTCGGAACGGTTGTTGTGGGTTAGCGTCTTGCCCGTTCCTCTCCCTAGGGTCATGTTTTCTACTTGCGGTTGTTCCTGGTCCCTATGCCTTCTAGGATGTGTCACCTGCTTATGGGTCTCAAGACCTTGCACTGCTTGTCTGGACGTCTGGGGAGAGCGTACTCTGGATGTTGTGCGGGGGGGGGCGCTTGCTGGCTGGTCTGGGTTCTCAGAAGGCAGTATGTCTCGGCTCACCTGTTGCTGAAGTTATGGGGCACGTGGCGTCTTGCGTGTTTTCTGGTTCCTTGATCCCGTCTTCGGTTATGTCCCCTGGTGTCTTATACTCTCTCCCACTGGCTCCCGATGTCTCGGCTTTCGTAGTTTTGTTTTCAGTGTCCCCAGCGCTGCGAGTCTCCCTGCTATGGTGGCGGGGGCTTTCAGGTCTACAGGCTGAGGTGTGGTTAGTGCTTCCTCCTGTGGCCTCTCTTATTACCGACGCCAGCAGAAAGGGTCTACATTGGGGGTCCTCTTAGCTCAAGGGTTGTGAGATCTGGGGAGAGCTGGCGATCATCTAATTGGCAAGAGTTGTGCCATTGTCCAAGCTCTGGTGTACTATGAGGAGTTGATGAACGGTCGGCGGTTTTGATCCGATCGGACAATACGACGGCCTTGGCATATGTCAACTGCAAAAGGGGTTCCAGCTGCTCCTTGAATGCTCTGGTGGCGCTGATAGGCACCTGGGAGGAATCTTATCTGGTGTCTCTGGTGGCCTCACGTATCAGAAGGGTGGACAATGTTCAAGCGGATCTTCTCAGACGCCGGTTTTCACTCCTCTGCGGAAATGGTCCTGTTGGCCCAGGTCTTTGCGGTGACCTGTGCCAGATTGGGGTCCCGGTTCTAGACATGTTTTCATCCCCTGCCTCAGCAGAAGTTTCCCTCTTCTGCTCTCGGTTTCAGGCTGGGGGGATTGGGGGATGGACGCCCTCTCTGTACTGTGGCCTTGGGGTTTTTCCTTTATGCCTTTCCACCTATTCCCCTTCTGCCCCGGGTGGTAAGGCGCATCAGAGTGTCCATGGTGACTTTGTTGTTGTTAGCTCAGTTCTGGTCCCGCCGGAGTTGGCTCCCCTCTCTGTTGGAGCTTCGGTTCTAGGAACCTTGGCTGGTTCCGGGGTGGCCGTGTCCCCTTCAAGGGGATCTATGGCTGGAATTCCTCCGGATGCAATGGGCAGTGTGGCTATTACTCAGTCTAGGTTGATATCTCAGGGATTCTCAGATCCTGTAGTTGAGTACATAATGGATGCTCTTAGACCCTCCACTCTGAAGGTGTTCGGCAGGCATTGGAGCCATTTCCGAGACTGGTATGGCCGGTCTGGGATCCCTCCCCTGCGTTCTGGCCTCTCTGCTATCCTTCGATTCCTCCAGAAGGGCTTTTGACAGGGGCCTGGCAGTTTCTTTCCAGGCTTCGTTCTCAGTGAGCCTCCATGAAATTCCTTTTGGGGGACTCTGAGGGTCACTTGGATGGGGAGGTGTTGCTCCAGGGTTTTTCTTCTTCCCGTCCTTGTGCTGATAAAGGGCTTACCTCATGAGGCCCCTGCCTCTGACACAGGACCTTCTTCTATTTCTTTTATTTACTATAACTCCTCCCCTTAACCCTGTTTAATTTTTCCTGCCTTCATGAAGGTTGGACTGTTCCCGGCACAGGGCTCTGGGGAGCCATAGTTACTGGCATCTGGCATGGAGGCATCGATGCCTGGGTCCTGCAGGGCCTGGGGTTGCGGTAGGCAGATGGGGGGGTGTTCGACCCATGTATGCCCCACGGGAGGGGGGGGCCTGAGTGGAGAATATTTGCACACCTTTTCCATTCCGTTAGCCCCCGCAGGATTCAGCGTTCCGTTTGTTGAGGCATTATGGCTGTTTGGTGACCCTTAGAGGGCAGGGGTTCCTCCTCCAGGGGGAAGGGGGAGTTTTCAAGTTCATGTTTCTCTGTGTCTTGAGGGGGGACGCTGAATGTAACGGCCCGTTCCCATGGTGGTGGATTGTTTGTTTCACCTGTTGGTGGGTTTTCTTCTGGCCTACAGTTGATGTTTATGTGGGGATCCCTATAGCTCAACGGATGGTACGTGGGCCCCCCTGCTACAACATGCAGGGTTAAGGCCACCTCTCAGGCATGTGAAAGAAAAATGGCTGATTGAGGTGCAAGTACATATTTTAAACTCAGCTAGTGGCGTGCCTGTTTGTTGTTACTGCACACCTTGGGTGAGCGCTCTGCTGCACTAGGGCACCTTGCACTGTCCTTTTTCCTTTCATATGAAGAAGTGAAGGCACATGCCATTGTCTCAGGAACGCTGCAGGACCCGGTGGACTACAGGTGGTGTTTGTGCCTTCCGAGGGTGGGTTGGCCCCTCCTCCAGGGGGAAGGGGAGTTGTTATTATGTGCTCTGGTGGGCCTGGAGTTGAATAAGAGCACTGACGCCCATTGCCGGGGGAATTGGGTGATTATTCTCTCCTGGAGTTTAATAGACGTACATGTGTTGCTGGCATTTCTGTTTTTGCTGTGTTTTGGATACATGGGGTTTCCATGTACACTTGAAAATGCGAGCAGTTTACAATCACACAGACTCTGAAGATATTTTTTTTATTTATAGAACCTTTCTTTCTTCACCCAAAAAGCAATGCAAAAATAGTTCTGCTATCAGGGTCACTTCCTAATTCTCAGGAAAGAGTGTATAATTTGCAATGGAGAATTACACTGGTTTTCACTTTTACAAAGCACTTCTCTCCCCAAACACCAAAAACCCAGGAATCAGTTATATGCAGCACATCTCTGTTTAAAGGCCAGGTCTACGGAGTAGGGACAGTTTAGGAATTTCGATTTGGAACAAATGCATTGTTTTAAAGGCAAGGTTTGGGAATGGTGACAATTATGAATTTAATTTTGTGGCAAGTATACCCCTGTTCTTTAGAGAAATCTGGAATGGACAGGAAAAATAGAGGCACCCAATAACTTTACGTAGCTATAACTCAATTTCCGCTAGCAAAGAAGGTGGAGGTTTTTAACTCCTCCAACCTCCCCTATGTGTCAATCTATTTGGGAGTTATTTAAATTAAGATTCAGTCAAATATGTTAAGGGTCTACTCAACTTGCGACCCACCCACTATGAAGGGAAGATTTCAAGGCAGATAGATCCCCACACACACTTGGTTTCAAATGGAACAATTCTACTTACATTGGACCTCTGTTTTGGGGCACTCAGGAAAGACAGCCAGCTCCTCTGTGGGAACAGCACAGGTCTGATCACAGGCTGCCATCAACGATAGTTCCAGAATCCACCCCTTATTTGGCTCTCCTTAAGAATCAGGGCCCAGTCAGCTGATGACTTTTCCAGTTTCTTTCTCTCATGAAAAGGTAATGCTTCATTAGTTTTAGGCCTCTCCAAATAAGTAAGATCATGCAGCTTTCTCAGGATACCCCCTGGTGCAGGAAGGGCAATTCTCCTTCAAGATGTTTAGCAGCTCTCCCTCCAAGATGGTTTTAGACAGGTTTGTCTGTGTCCCTCTCCTATCTCCATAGAGCAAAGGCTTTTTAATGTATAAGGCCCTCCCACTAAATATTAAGATCACGAGGTGTCACCTTATTAGCCTCAAATTTCCATTGGACCTCTGCAGTTCTACCCTCCTCCCAAGGTTTCACCCATGTCTGCTGATAGCCCTGGGAGTTCCATGATGGAAGTGGAGAGGTACACACCTTCCATCATTTACATTTATTTTACATGACAGCTTTTGCACTCAAAAAGTCCCTACATGGCAACATTTAGTAATTTACCAATAAATGCCATTATATATCAATATGAATGTTCCCCTAATCAAGACAGATAGGTGGAACTGACTTTCATTTTGACAAGTTATTGCATGTACAAGCAACATTGTTGGGAATATGAAACTTCCTAATCAGATATCTAATTTAGGAAGCCATTAGCTCCCCAAGTTTCCGATTTCTAACATTTTTGGGGGCAGCTAGAAACACCCTTGAGGTTGCCACAGGGTTATAAAAAATGTAATTCTGATAGGGATCACATCAACACCATTGCCTTGACAACAGCTTTAAAATGAGATCTGTCAAAAGCCTCGAAGAGATCTCCCTTTCAGATAAGGAGCAAAATAGACCTGCAATTGGGGAAGGCCCCTTGATTCTCCGTGTTGAAGTCAGCCCCACTGACCAGAATTATGTACTTAGCCTGTCACAATATCTTTCTTTAGACATGATACCTTGCTATTATTATCAAAATGTTTGCACATCACTGTTGATCTGATCATGATAACAGATTCATTCTTAGAAACATTTTTCCAGTTTTGTGAAATGCACATGCCTCTGGACATTTTAGTTTCAGTGTTTTCATGTAACATCAATTTCTGAATTTTTTCTTGGCCTTCTAAACACATGCAGAGCTCTTTTGAATCAGTGTCTTTCTTCTTGCTTTGCACATCATTATTTTATTAATGCGACAACAGGAATTAAACCCCGCTGTTCATTTAGCTATTTATCATGTGCATTTTCACCCTTAGCAACATTTTTAACTCCATGTATTTGTGACTTCAGTTGCAAAATGCACGCAGCTTCCCATTCAACATAATGTCAGTTCCTGTGTTGCTTAATTTTCAGGGTGCACTACATTTTGATGTGTGGCATTTTCAATTAATATATCACTTTTTGTCTCTCAGCCAACAACACGCCTTTTCCATCTTCACATATCCCTTGTGTCAATTGCAGGAATACCTGTATTTGGATTTGCTAAGCACATTGAGCAGTATTGAATATTTGAGGAAGGCTTTTCATTCACCACTGTGCCTTGCCATAAGAACAATGCTTTTAAAATTAAAGGCCTAACCTGGCCTTTCCTTTTGTCTGGTGGGCTGTCATTTAATCTGTCATGCAGCGCCGCTTCCGCTGGTCTCTTTGGCACAGGTGGAAGCACATTGCCAGTGTTTGTTTACCTCCTACTAACATGGTGCCTGCTACTGTGTGTAACGTTGCAGTCCTCCAAGGGTCTTGGGACTGTTGGGCTCCGCCCCCCACTCCAATGAAGATCCTTCCACCTGCGACTTCCAGGAATCTCTGCGTTGCTACTAGTCATAGCGGATGCTCTGTGAGATCAACCCTTTCCCTACTAATACTTTTCCGCATAAAATGCCAGCTTACTTGGTTGTCTCTCTTATCTTTAGAGCTCTGCTGACTTTCCGACCTACGATCACCACCCTCGCCTGTACCGCGACACATCCTGGGCTTCGCGGAGAAGGTAGCTAGTTAGTGTTTGTTTTTCTGCTTTTCCCTGGGTTGAACCGCCATTTACCATTGACTCTGTTTCTGTTCTAGAACTGTTTCTATAGTTCTGCACAAAACTCGTGTTTGTGCTGAAGGACAGTCATTAAGCCCATCGCACAGTGCGAAAACAAACATCCAGACACTCCGCCGTTCTCTCTCCGAGCAAACTGAAGAGGAAGGATTCCGCTCTTCTCAAAACCCAGCTGTCACCTCCCAGGGTACAAAAAGTAGGCAGTATTGATCTGTTACACGCACTCATAAAAGGCTTTCTTTTGACCTAGTATACGCGTGTTTGTTTACTTAGAATTGACACGCCTCCAGTCCTAAGAACACACTGATTAGTGGGCTCCGGGTAAACAGCCATACGATCTACCCTTCACAGGTGCATATTCCTGATTCTACATTGTTAGCAAAGATAGACGTCTATAGTTTACATTTTTCTACAACTTACCTGCTTTCTTGCTTACTACCACAGCATACTAATATTCAACCATAGACCTGCTGATCTCCCAGATTAAGAAAAGAAGACACCACCCTGTTGCCTCCACACCTGATTACATCCAGAATACTTTGCATCCGTTCCAGGAGCAGGGTTTTCTTCCCCAGAGGGTTTCCCTGGGGGGCCTGAGTTACTGTCACCATCTTCTGGCGCAGGGGCACAGGGCTCACAGGGGGACTCTTGCATTCCACATTGCTGTCTCTGATCCTGATGTTCCAGAAGGTGGGTCCAGCACTTATATCACAAATAGTTGAGATTTAGTTAACATAATCCCAAACATATCACCCACAACTCTTTTATGGATCTCTCGTTGTAAGTAGCAGGGGAGAGTGGGACTTTCCTCCGAAGTCCTTTTTCATTGGAGCATGCCCTGCTAATTTTCCTTCCTTAGGGAGTGGGCGCTCTGGCCTCCACTTCCGTATTTTGTCGCTGTGGGGTATGGTATGGAACCTCTCTCCCTTTCCTTGGTCCCTGGGGTTCTCCCTGGATTCCCCTCCTCCTGTTCCCCAGGCTGGAATGGAAGGAGGTGAATTCTCTATAAATAGGAAGAAAAAGAAAGGTTCATTATTTTATACACAACATATTTCCCTGGCAGATAGGATAATTATGAGACAACTTCACCTATTTATAATATGAAACATTTAATTGAAATGACACGACCTTCACCAAATTTCAAATATACATTTTCAAGACCATACTTTTCTTTTTGATGTTTTTCCTGGGTAGTAATTAAATTACTCTGTTATATATATTTTAGTCCTGATCTGGGGTTTTCATCGTCACTACTCATTCCTCAGATGGTTCCTCAGTTTGCCCTTCATTGGGCTCCTCAATCAGTCATAAAGTTTGTCTGGGATGACAGTTCATTTCTCTACCATCTGGTTTCCTTTTTGGATGCAGATCTTTTAGGCAACAGGTGATATCTACAATTTCAAAGCTACCGCACCAAGGGAAGGAATGTCCATTCCTTGGTCTAATTCCTGTGAAAATTGTACAGGTAAACCATGTTGCCTATCTCATGCTCCTTCTTTGTGGTCTTCAGATCATAATATGTTTCATTCCTTCAGTCGACTTTTCTAAATTGCGCTGAGCAAAGCATAAGAAAAAGCGTGCTGGAGGTGCTTCCTTGAATTTTCAATATACTCATGATTGGTGGACGAATATATCAGTGTCTGCTCCCGAGCTCTATAGAGTAGATGCTGAGGTGACCCCATTTTTCATAAGGTCATAAGCTCAAATTGAGACATTATAGTTGCATAAGATGGTGTAGACCTAATAGCCATCAAGACAAGCAGTAGTCAACAGTCGGAACTGGGTCCAGAGTCTGCCACAAACCTCTTTAAGATGCTCACAATTGTCTTGTTGTATAGCTCTACCTCCTGCCCCCGCTCGAGGCTAGGCGGTATGCAATGTGGAGCTGCTGGCTCTGCCTCACAATTCGGGGCAGGTGGACTTTCTACCCACTTTGTGAACAAACATGTTACAGTCAGCATGTACATGTTTTCTCCACAGGAGTGAATCACTTGCCCAATGAAATCAACTTTCAAATCTGACCATGGAAGTGTCATTCCCCTTTTTTGTAGGAGAGCCCTGTGTGTGAGTGAACTAGGTTGAAATTGAGCACACACAAGCCACCCCTTTAAATGACTGTCGAGGTCCTGGCCTATGTGTGGCCAGTGGGCAACCTCGCACAAGATTTGGAATGTCATATGAAGCCCCCTATGACCAGCAGTGGCTGCGCCATGGGTATGGTTCAACATCAGGCTTCGGAATGAGGCAGGTAGCACCCACTGGTCACATGCATGTAGGGCTCTACATATGAACAAACCATCTTGGATCTAGAACATCTTGGACCACTTCATCAGCACCCAGAGATCCTCTTTACTGGCATAGTCAGATTCTGTTAGAGGAAAATGAACAGGGTCTTCAATGTTTGTTTGTTTGTTTGTTTGTTTTATTAATTTGTAATGCGCACCAAACCCGAAGGTAACTGGGCGCAACCGTAAATAATATGCAAAGCTTACATGGGTACAAGTAATAATATACAGGTGATAACAATTACATATTTACAGATAAAGTATACAGGCAGTTACATAACAAATTACAGGCAGTTATATATGTACAACAGTTACATGAATGAGCAGTAAGGCAAGTGTGCTGAAATGAGAGGGGGAATGAATCCAAGGTGGAATTCAGAGGAGTGGAGGTGTGGGCTGGTAAACAGTTAGTGGTTAGCAGATTTCAGCAAATTGATATAGCTGGCTCTAAATTTGAGGTATGATTGCTCGACACATAGGGGGCATGGCAATTAGTTCCATAATTGTGCCGCTTGGACGGGGACGCTGTCGTCCCTGGCTTTGGTCAGTTTGAATCTCGGAATGCTCAGGTTATTGACATTGGGGGTTCTTAAGGGTCTAGAGGAGATTATTTTTAGGAATCGATCCATGAGATAAGAAGTTGCCGCATTGTTCATAGCTTTATATGTGAGTGATGCGACTTTTAGGAGGATTTTACTTTACCAGTTGTTTTTGCGCCTTATCTTAGATATGTGTGGGTATGCCGAGAGCTGCTCTCAGGGCATCATTTTGCAGGATTTGAATTCTCTGGGTGATAGATTGGTTGGCACCTATGTATAAGGCATTGCAATAATCGAGCCTAGACAAGAAAAGGGCTCTCGCTAGGATGATGCAATTGTCCTCAGAGATTAAGTGTTTACCTGCTCTGATAAGCTTACATGTGTAGGGTGTAGTTGATTCTAATGATTTCACCTGTTTATCGAAGGAGAGGGTGGCATCGAAATAAAAACCAAGTGCCTTCACCTCCTTGGCTACCTTGATAGAATTGCTGTCAATCTCAAAAGAGGAGTACTCTTGGCCTAATTTCTTAAGGTTGGGATGGGTAGCCAGGATGATTAGTTCTGTTTTATCATCATTCAGGCATAGACCGTGGGTTGCTCTCCATGCCTGGATGATGAGATACACCCTATTTACCAAGGCCAAATCCTTGTTGTAATCCCCTGAAAGTGGGAGGAGAATCTGAGTATCATCTGCATAGTCAGTGCAGGTGATACCAAGAGAGTCCAGATCATCAAAAAGGGGCTTGGTAAATATGTTGTAGAGAGTGGGGGAAATGCAGGAGCCCTGGGGGACACCACACAGGATAGGGATCAGGTCTGCCGGTGCAGATGGGGAGAACACCCTCATGGTCCCATCACTGAGGAAAGATTCGATCCAACGTATAGCTTCTTTGGAGAAATGAGCAGCAGAGTCAAGGTGGTTGCACAGGACCTTGTGATCAACGAGGTTGAATGCTGCCGAGAGATCCAATAGTAGGAGGAGGGCTGTTTGCCCTTTGTCTTGTAGATCATTATTTTGAGCCTTTAAATCGATTAGGGCAGTCTAGGTGCCGTGTTGAGGTCGGAAACCTGATTGACGTGCTCCTAAGAGCTTATGTTGTTCCAAGAATTCTTTTATTTGATTATATGCAATCTTGTCTAAGATTTTAAGCAGGAATGGGACTGTCGTAATAGGACGGTAATCGGTAGGGATGAGAGGGTCGAGGGATTGCTTTGTGAGCAGAGGTAATACCCAGGATTGTTTCAAGTTGGTCGGCATGGTGCCCGACGCAAATGAAGCATTAATGAGTTTGGATATGAAAGGGAAGAGCTCTCTTGCAGCGTCTTTTATCAATTGGTCTGGGCAAAGGTCACCTTGACAGTTGAATGGCTTGAGGGAGAGGATGACTTTCTCTACTTCCAGGGTGGAGGTAGTGGTGAACCTAAATTGAGCAGCTGGGTTATTCTTCGTGGGATGAGGGTTAGTATTAGTATGAGAGGCTTGATTGAGAGAGGCCTTCTTTATAGCTATTTTCTTTTGTAGCATGGCTACTTTGTTTGATAATGCTTGTTGAATCTCTGGTGACAACAGCTACTTGGATTTAATCCAACAGGGATTCCGTATCTATGAAATCCGCGCAGCAGAGCTATGCTTTTTGCCAGCTGGTCAGCCAGGTCATTTCCAGTTTTATCTAGCCCCTCTATTTTGGAATGACCTCTTATTTTCATCCAATAGATGGTCATCTCGTTAAAGGTCACCAGATTGTTATTTGACTGGATCAGTTTGCCATGCTTTAGAGGTTCGTTGTTAGCACAAAACATGCCTTGTTCCTTCCAGTTATTCAGGTGTTCCATGAACCCATTCCTAACATAATCAGACTCAGTGATTATGACCAGTTCTTTGAGCTGGTGGTGCACTGCAGTGAAGATGGCTTGATAAATGGCCATCAACTCTGCTACCTGACTACTTCGGGGTCCTATATTTTAACCAGCAGAGGTTCTGTGGTATCATTTACCAGGCATTCCTAATGCCAGCCACTAGTTCTCTTTCCCCATTATTACCAACATGATAGGAGCATCCATCCACATGAACTGAGGGTATCCCCTGACACATGTCTTCCTAATAGACAATGTGCAGGGAAATTAAGTATGCCGCCATATCGGTGTTGGTCATTAGACTTTCGTCCTCGAGACAGTTTTCTTGATCCCAATCATGCATGTCCGTCAATTTTTGTGCTAGATGACTCTTCTTGTTTTGTCCATATCTGACCTTCACAGGAAGGTCTTGCATGGATAGAATCCAGGAAGTAATTCTGGAATTACTCACGTTCCCTGCCCAGATTCTATCACTTTGTAAATATTGCGAGGGTTGTTGAGGAGTCTCTACGATGATGTGTTTCCCCTGGGTGAATAGGCGGTAATTTTTCAATGCTCACACCCTTGCCAGGGGTACCTTCCTGCAGTCATTATATTTTTCCTCCACCAAGGACAAAGTTTTGCTCTCATACAAGATTACTTTGTTGACCACATGATGCTTTTGGTATAATACTGCTGTTAGGCAAGTGTCTGAGAACCCCGTCTCCAAGAAGAACTCCCTATTTATTATGGGGTAAACCAAACAAGGAACTTGGGAAAGGCTTCTTTTCAGTTGTTTAACTGCTTGAGATTGTTCTGGACCACACTCCCACTTGACTACGGTCTTTAATAAATGGACCAAAGGTCGAGTGACCTCTGCATATTCTTCAATTAATTTTTCTACTATAACTCAGTAGAGTTCAAGAAGGCTTCTTAATTCTCGTAGAACAGTAGGGTCTTTTAATTTCAATAAGGCTTCCACCTTCTTTGCCAGGTGATTAAGACTCTCAGGGGTGATTTTGATGCCTAAGAAGTTTACTCAGGTCTTACACCATTGTGCCTTTTTGCAACTAGTTAAGAACATTGCAGATTTCTGCTATATGTTCCTCCACAGTTGAGCTCTTCATGAGGACATCATCTACATAGACCAGGTTTCCCCTTTTGCCCAAATGCAGAAAGATGTTAAACTCATTGCCGAAGTTTATGGATCCAAAGAGGGTTCGAGTCCACGTATATTGCTTTTTTGTCTTGCCCTTCCCTTTAGTGAGATCAATGACTGTGTACACCTTTCACCCTTGGATCTGTGCCAGCCCTTGATCGATGTAGGGAAGTGTCATCTTGACATGTGGACCAGTTGTTCAACTCCCTCAGGTCTGCACGTAGTCTCCATTGGCCATTTGGTTTTAGTATCCCCAGTACTGGTTTGTTAAAGGTACTGTGGATCGAACAAATTATCCCACGGGATTCTATGTTCTTAATCATCTCTGTGAGTGACTTCATGAATGTGAGAGGTAACCGGTATTGTTTCACAAAGACTGGAGCCATCTCAGGGTCCCTGGGAATGGTGGCTATGGTGGTTGAATGAATGTGCGTCCACAATCATATGAGTCCACTTAAAAGATAACCAGGAATACTCATTTCAGCTTTTGTTTCTGCCCCTCAGTCTCACAGGTGTCAGCAAGATTGATTCATTCTTCGACCATCTGCTTGAAACCTGGAAGGACCCTGGGTGTGGCAATTTCAGCGGTATCCTCCAGTAGGGTGGCAAGATCTCTTTTTATAGTGTTGACCTGGACAGGAGGTTCCTTAGATTTGAGGTCGTTTTTATTGAGGCTGAATACTACCTCATCCCCCCTGATGTCCTGGGTCACCTCTCACACCCCATAAGGACAGGAAGAGTACATCAAGAAATTTCCCCTATGGGTATAAATTCTTTCCGAAGGAATACTGTCGCTGATGTCAAAACAGTTGTTTGGGATTGATCCAATGATTTAATTACCTAAATCAATAGAACATTGTTGGGCATTGTGAGAAACCTGAAGGCATCTCACCCGCTAGTCCCCGCAGATCTGTCATCTAGGTGGCCAGGACACGGCCAGCGCTATTGGATCCAGTTCCTGGGGGTGAACCAGTGGGTGAGGATCACCTGGATGGGGGGTCTTTGTGGAGTGGAAGTGGGACAGAGACGGGTGAGAGTCGGTACCCTTTTCGTCATAACACCTTTTCCCCATCCTACCCTGTAGGATATTTAGAGGCTCTACCCCCCTTTTCCAACGCAAAGACTTTCTTACACCGTGAAAGACAACAGACGAACACCAGTGCTGTTTACCTGACATGTCCTAACAAGGGTCAGGCAGAGTCAGGCAATTGATAATAACTACACACACCTGACAGCCCTTTCCCTTCCCCACAGGGATAAAAGGCAGAGCACGAGAGCACACTACAAGCAAGGCCGAACGCATGAGGAAGCAGCTATTCCGGACCGGCAGTTCAAATGGGAGGGAAAGGCAGCAAGACCTCAAAAGACGACAAGAAGGGAAGTGCCCTTGTCCTTTTCAACCCAGACCCGCAAAGCTTATGTGAATGGAATCATAAGACTGGGAACTACAACTGGCGTGTGGTGTAATAGATGTCAACGGTACTTGAAGCCATCCTGTACTGATAGCCAAGGTGGGGAGATGTGCTTGCTACCGTGGTACCGTCCTTGACTCCAGAGGGAAGAAACACAAATGGGTTCAGCACAGCTGGTGAGTGGGGGAGAGCTGATAGTAAGCTGGACTGTGTTGAGCCCAAGGTTGCGAACGGCAACATTATATGAACTTGTGAACAAAAAACTTGTGTGTGTTTGAGCTTGAAAGAAAGTCCAGTGAAGGACCAGTGGCAGAGTGGTCAGGCGCCACGTGGGCAATCATTAAAAGGACTCTGGCTAGTCCACTTTGCTGAAATTACAAATACCAGGGGGCCCAAAGAGAGGCCAGTGTGAGAAGTCAGAGTGGTCATACAAGGGTCGAGTCAAACCCCTTGTACAATCAAAAGTCTCTGACACGTTGACAAGAGGAAAGAAAAGGGAAGTGAATCCTGCATGGTGATAAAGCAAAGTGAACTGTGTATTTTGCAAACGTGAACCCAGCTGAGGGATGCCTGCAAATGGGGATGAATCATAATACACCCATGAACATTGTGTCGACAAGAGTGAACCCGGCTGAGTGTTGTCCACAGTGAATGATTGTTTAAAAAGACTTTGAGACTCTTGAATGTTAGGTTGTGAATGAAAGGCCATCATGAATCTGACTGAGGGAGGCCAACATTGCAAGAAGGATCAGAGCACACTTGAGGAGGTCCAAGGGTGAAGAGAAATCACCCAACGTGAAGATTACCAAAGGAACGTTTGTTTGTTGTTTATGGTTCATCAGGCCTTCTAAGGCAAGAGACTTTGCATGAAAAGAGACTTGGCCCCAGAAGGTCCTGATATCATTGAGAGGAACTGTAACCTCATGTGGAGAGGCCCAGAAGTGTGCAGTGCTCAGGAGTCCCACCTTGTCCCATGCTAAAAACGTGGGGAAGGAAGACCCAAGCTATACCATCCTGATTTATCATTTTGAGAACCCTTCCTTCTACTCTTGTGAACATTATCCCACACTCTTTTGTAATATAGTGGTAAGAATTGGCAATAGGTTCTTTTATAGGTCCTTTTTGTTTGACTAAGACACCACTAGGACTGTATTATTATTATTTGATGGTCACAGCTTGCTCCCATCTTAGATTTAGGTTTAGATTAGGCATTTACCTCACCCATTATACAGTTAAATAAACACCCTTGAACTGTGATCACTTGTGTCTGTCTTTACTGTTGCCACCATGAGTGTCATTCTCCTCAAATCAAGAGCTTAGCCAGGAGATGCTTCCTGGCATAACACACTTCTATGGTATTCTTTTTTTTAATGGCTTTTTGCAAATTTGTAACACTTTCTTTAGGCAGCAGCACAATCACTGTGTTTCTGATTGATTTCAACACTCAATACCAAATCAAAAATCAACTCTAATCAATCTACTTCTTGCATTGGTACTCTGCACAGTCTAGTTTTCACCTGCACACCTCCCTGGAACTCAGGGGTCAAGTCCTGATGGTACTTTAACAAAGCAAAAGCAACTTTCTATCCACCTCAATGCCGTTACACCAGAATGAATAAGTCAAAAGACGTTAAGCTAAATCCCGGCATGAGCCCCCACATTGTAACAATATATTGGGAGATAACGCTTCACATAGTGAGTTTCTTCCCACCAACCAAGATGGCCCACAATATACCATTGATTTTGGATTCAGAAAGTCCTATCTGTGACTCATATAGAGCCACGTAGATCCCTCCCCCTGTGCCAACAATGAGCCAAGAACCAGGCCGGGGTAATGGGAGAATATATATTTAAAGTTTATATTAAATTAATTAATTTCCTTTAATGGTTACACACACCACTTTCTCTGTGCCACAATACAAAGCTTCAACACAACATGCACCTATTTTTACGCAATAAACAGGTCAATTTAGATCGAAAACAAAGCAGCATTTCGATTTTAAAACAAGTTACACATTACACATACAGTGTTGGATACATGGGGTTTCCCTGCACACTGGAAAATGCAGGCAGTTTACAATCACACAGACTGTGAGGATATGTTTATATTTATAGAACCTTTCTTTCCCTACCCTAAAAGCAATTCAAACATTGTTCTGCTATGAGGGTCACAGCCTCACTCCCTGGAAAGAGTGAGAATTACACTGCTTTTCACTTTTCTTTTGAAAATCAAGTTTTTATTGTCATATTTCAAAACATCAGCAATGTCACCAAAATGTACAGCATATAATTTATGCGACTACCCTCCTTTTCACCCTCCACCCTATATGCAGTATAACCAGTCACCTATATTTCTTCATCACAACCGATGAGTTCCTGCATCAACTCACTGTATTCCAAGGGCATGTTATCGTCCATACTTGTAAAGAAAGGCGGTCATATCCCCTAGAGGTCCGTTTGCGCCTCATCCAGAAGGTGAGTCAAGAATTCCATGTCATACATGGACTTTGCTTGATGAACCCATATTCTCTTTCTGTGGGCGTACTCCCCCTTTTCCAGTGTTATGTCACACAACTCCTTGCCACTACTAATAGAGTATGGACAATGTGGCCCTCCTCCCCCCATACTCCCCTTTCTCATGCACACCGAACAGTAGTAGGCTTGGCTCCCTAGGGCTATGTATCCCATCCAGGTTCTTTAGCCATCCCAAGACATCCTCCCAAAACGTCTGAATAAGTGGACATTTTTCCATCACATATGGTGATAGTCACTGTTTTCCCATTTACTGCGCCAGCAGCGAGAATCAACCTCCGGATACATTTTTGCAAGTGTTGCAGCTGGGTAGTGCCATCTATGTATCAGTTTGAATCCCTGCATTCTGTATTGTAGGAACAGTATGGACCTTTTTACCCCCCTACACATTTTACCCCACAGCTGGTCGGTCAGATCAATTCCCAGGTCGTTCACCTATTTCATATGTATAGATAGTATATCAATGGACTCGCCCCTTCTCAGTTCCCCATATAGCCTGGATATTTGCCCCTTCGTATTGGTTTCCTGAAGCAGTACTTTCTCGAAGTCAAAGGTTATCTCCCAAATTTGTCTTCAACAGGGCTCCCTTCAACTGCAGGTGCCTAAAGACCGAGAGTCCCTTTATCCCCAGGAATTCCTCCAAAGGAGTCAATGGCATGAACTTGCCCCTATCCCACAACTGTTGGCATACATGGCCCATCTAGGGATTTCCAGAAGCGGGCCAGCACAGTTTTGCCTGCTAGGAGACATTAGGTTAGTAGTTTCACTCTGTTACCGGAGCGCGGGTAGATTCCGGGGATCGGGACCCCCAGCAGGACGGGTTTGGGTTCCAACGGGCGCACAGTCCCGGCGATCTGTTCAATGGTTCCCAAGTACCGTTTCCAGAATTGCATGATTTTAGGACATGTCCACCACATATGGAAGAAGGAGCCCGGTTGGGCACACCCTCACCAGCAGGAATAGTCCACCCGGGGGTTCATTTGGTGAAGCCTGAGAGAGGAGTAATACCATCGCAGCATGATCTTGTATGCACCTTCCTTGTTGGTGACACAGGTGGATGAGGAGTGGGTACGGGACCAGATATCCACCCAGGTGTGGTCGTCAATCGGGTGACCCAAGTCGGCTTCCCATTGGGCCATGCACCGGGTTTTTGAAGTTAGGAAGTCACTCAAGAAACGTCTATAAAGAGTCAAAATCCTACCTCGTAATGGCAGATCCTTAAGGGTTAGTTCAAGGGGGGCCAAGGGACGCGTGGCCACCTGGAGGGTTTGGGGATGCGAGCACCAATGACGCAGCTGGAAATATGTAAATCTGTCTCTTTCTTAGAGTAGGAACATCTCCTTGCATTGTTCGAAAGTGCGGGGTACGTTTCCGGTATATAGCTGTTCCAGTGTCTCGAGGCCTCCATCTATCTAGTTCTGGAAGTTGCGGCAGTTCGCCCCAGGCGAGAAGTCTGGGTTGTGGAAGATTGGTGATAGGGGGCTTAGTCCTCTCAGGATTCCCTTTTGTTTCAGGGCCCAGTCCCAGGAGCCTAGAGTGTGTTTGGTCGTGGGAGCGAGGAAGAGAGCGAGAATGGTGCTCCTTTGTCAAGAAGAGAGAAACGAAAGAGAAACAGAGAAATACAAAACACGGCAACAGATGAGATTATACTGGTCGATAAAGGAAATATAACAAAAATAGAAAAGAAGAAACGTACAAAAGGAGAGAGAAAAAGGGCGCCCGGAAATGCAAGAAAGCGTGCAGAAAAAAAGAGTGGTGAAAAAAAGTGCACTCTTACATCTTGGGTGATCGAAACTGATAAGAAAAAAACTAGCTCCAGTAAGCAGACTAATATACAACCAGAGGAATCCGAGAGTGAGGATAGTAGCGATGGCTCAGTCGTTGGCACAGATGATTCATCTATGAATAGCAGTTACAGTGAGGCAGACTCGATAGATATATCACTGCCCATCACAAAATCAAAGGTGACATTTTCCAAGATAGCTCAAGACAATTGGGCAACGCCACGAAAAACAGAGACAAAGGGCCTCATTACGAGTTTGGCAGCAGCCACGGAGCTATTAGCTCCATGCCTGTCGCCAAACCGGGCTCCTTTACCGGGTTCCCTGAATGGGGAATTACAGGGCCATTCCGAGTTCGGAGGGCCCAGTAATTCCTCCCTTTGGGAACCCAGACCTGGACCTTCCCCATTCCTATTTGAGCCCCCATAGGGCTCAATGGAAATGGGAGAGGGAGCTAACAACGGACCGATTACGACCGGCCCGTTGTTAGCTCCCTCTTCCCCTCACAGGACCCGGTAACGACACCTGGTTTTACCAGGCTTCCTTACCGGGTCTCGCAAGGGGACCTCGTAATCAAGCGGAATGGTGTTAATGGGCCCGCCACCATTAGTGGAGCCCGTTAACCCATTCCGCCTGACAATGAGGCCAAAGTCTACAAGGTCAAATAAGGCAGAGACCTCATATGGACCCATGCAAAAAAAGGTTTTCACCATCTCATGTACAAATAAAAGAAATTCCACTGTCATTAACAGGGGAGTGCTGCTAGAAGCTCTACACCAGCAACTGCAATTAAGAATATTGAAAAGTGGGGACTTTAAATTTGTAGACCCCTGTAAGGGCAACTATAGTCGCATTCACTGCTACTCTGAGGCGGTGGTAAATCTTGTGAGAGAATAAAAAGAAGAACTAAGGAGTAACGGTTATTTTCTGGACGCTAAAGAAAGTGAGGCAGGATGCCAAGACAGTAAATCTGTATATAATAAAAGTGCTAAAAATGTTCAACAGCCAAGAGAACCTAAGAAGGGCAATGATATAAATAAGTCACATTGGGAATGGCTATGTTCCTTTTTACCTCCAGTATCTAATGGAGAATGATTAGACTCTACTATTATATCTTGGAACACTAGGGGTCATTCCCACCTTTTTGCAGAAAATGGTTCTTTTGGTTTATTAAAGGATGCACTAATTGTTTCTTTTACAGGAAACATGGCTTTTGAATGGTGCTGTCTTTGATGGTTTTAAATCGTATCATAAAGCAGCAAAAAAAAGGAGAAAAGGGCCGCCCGTTTGGAGGCCTTACTATCCTAGTCTCTAATAGACTGAATGCACAAGAGTGTATACTGTCTCCAACAAATCTAAATGTGTTGAGGGTGGTGGTTGCTATGCCCAGTAATGGTAAAATCCTGTTGGTTAATATTTATGATGCCCCTGGACTGTCTCAAACTTTTGAGATCCAACAGACAATATTCAATGCTCTGGCTAATCAAATTATGGCAGGAGGAGAACTGAATATCATACTTGGAGGTGATCTCAATGCTAATCTACTAACAGACGATATGGGTTTATTAACTAAAGCAGCTATTTGGAGAACTTTCATCAGTGAAAATACAGTAAGGCTGCTAAATGGAAGCAGTTGTGATAAATCCCCCAACATTGTAACATGAACTAACAATGCCTATACCTCTACACTGGACTATATATGTCTAAGCGATAATATGTTTGATCAAACCAAAAGCTTTGAAACTCTGAATAATATTTTTAGCGACCATTATCTTTTGCAAAGCAGAATGGATTTGCACATAGCACCTCCTGTAAGAGATGCAGTGGGCGAGGTATACAGCAGTAGTAATGGCATCAGAATTCGATGGTCTGATACTAACCTGGCCAAAGCCATAGGGTGGTGTGAAACCATTGATCCAGAACAGTTTCTCTCTGCCTCTGTGGACAATATATTAGCCTGGTTTTCTAACCATCTCTCTTTTCTGATGCCAATTCCAGGGAAGGTGTGTCCCTGGAAGTACAAGGTCATTCATATCAGACTGTTTGATAAAAACATAAGGGATATGAAAAGGGAGAAGAAAAGAAATCTGAGACAATTTAATAAGCTATGCTTGAGTCCTGATCCTGAAGCAAGTCAAAAAGGCAGAAGGGAGATTTGCCATAAATATTCTAATGCGATTAAACTCTATTGGACATCAGAGAAGAATGCCACCTGGCAATCTATGGTTTGAATATTAAATGAAGGTGATGCTTGGAAGTTCTGGGCCTGCTTTATAAACATGAACAATGCAGGTAACCCAGAGCTGTTAATTCCTATTGACAGTTATACCTGGGTAAACTTCCTAACAAAAAAGTTTAAAGGAGAATCTTTAAAGCTTGATATCTGTCCTATAACCAATATGAACATATGCAGGGAAGATATTGTGTTAATAATTAAGAAGTTAAAGAGCTCTGATGGTTTATGCAATATTATTCTAAAAGAAAATCTGGAAATCTGGGCGGATATCCTATTAATAATGTACCAAAAAATTATCGATACGGGAAGGATGCCTAATTCCTGGAAGACTTCTAATATCATACCTATTTTTAAGAGTGGTTTACGCAATCTTCCTGAGAATTATAGGCTAAAAGCCCTTACCAATGTCCCTAGCAAGATTTTCTGTACTATAATACTAAAGGAAATCAATAAGTGGATTGCTAGTGAAAACATACTAGACAAAGCCCAAACAGGCTTTAGAAAAGGATGCATAACGGTAGATAATATCTTCATACTAAACACAGTAATTGAGCAGGCCAACCAAAATAAAAATCTACCTTTTTATGTACTTTTTGTAGATTTTACTTCCGCCTTTGATTCGGTGGAGTGGGGGCGACTTTGGAGGAAACTTAAAGCCTGAGGTGTGCCTGCTAATTTGTTGTATTTCTGTATGATGATATACGATGACAGTAAAGCCTGGATACGCCTAGACAATCAAGGTACTCTATCTGAACCCTTTAATATCTCAAAAGGTGTAAGACAGGGATGTGCGCTAGCGCCCACCTTTTACAATCTGTTCATGTCCGATTTTGGTAACATCTTTAAAGATAAAATGAACGCCTTTCCCAAAATCGGCTCACATAAGGTGGGGTGGATCTGCTATGCAGATGATATCATAATCATGGCAATACGTATGTGGGCATCTGTAATATTGCATCTGCCCTGTGTGAATATGCAGATAAGAATGACCTCACAATTAACTTGAAAAAAACACATTTTATGAGTTTTGGAGCCTATCACTGTAAAATTATTAACATCTATAAACAAAACTTGGTTGAAATGTTTCTGTATGCCTTGGAAGCCTCCTTTTCTGACTGGTCTGAATGGGCGGATGTAACAGAAGGTGTGATATGGAGGAGAATATTAGGTCTCTCTAAATATACACCTATCCAGGCCATCCAGTTAGAAAAGGGGCTGATTTCTCTATCTACCCAAATTGATCATAACAGAGCAAAGTTATATATCAAAATAAGGTATGCACAGCAAGGCTCACTACTACACATAGGACATGAAGGCCTAAAGGGAGGAAATATGGGGGCCCTGAATAACTTCCAGAAAAAAATCCAGGATATTTTTGAGAGAATTGCTTTTGTCCCAAAATGGGAATATGGTGAAGGGGCGGTGTTGAAGTCCCTGAAAAATGCCTTGGAAAAGTGGGACTGGGCCTACAGTAATGATAGGGTTGCTGAATGTGGCTCACTAGGGTCATTTGCGAAACTACCTTTCCTGTATAAAAAACCCTCAGTTCTCCCTAAAGCTTATGCCCTCAAAGGTCAATCGGAAAATCTTCCTGTATATGAGGTTACATCATCTTAATGTTCTGGGGGTACGGGGTCCTGGCTAAAAATCCTGGAGGAAAGAAGAATGTGCAGACTGTGTTGTAGTGAAAATGATAAATAAACTATAAGCCATGTGCTCACCTGCTGTAAGAATATGAGTTCCATCTATGAGAAATATTTTGAAAAATATTTAGTAAAATACGAATATGATTTGACTTACATTGCCAGTGAAAGGTTTTGGCTGAGATGCCTAGCAGGATGGAATAGGAGCCTAATAATTGCAACAACCCAGATATAGAAGGTGGCGGATCTTCGCCTTAGGCAGTCCGAAGAAAATGTGAACTTACTAGTAGAATTATAAATTTTTCTGAGTTGGGGTAATATTAAGTTACTATGTTTTTATTATTGTCATCCTTTGCCTAGAAGATGAATAGAATGAGATTTAGATATACTCAGGAGCGATGGGTGTTTGGTTTGTTGTACTCTACAATTAGTTCATGTAAGCAAGGTAACTAATTTCCTTTTTAATAATGTATACTATTGGTGTTAAATCTAAATGCAGGTACTATTTTATTATGTATTTTATTGATTAATGAGTGTACTTTTTTTTATCTCTCTTGTTCCTATTTAAGTTTTTTGTGTATGTTTCTCTTTTTTGTGAAAAGGTCTTTTGAACTAAAACACAATAAATAAAAAAATAAAAAATGATCTTCCAGCGAGGGATCGATCTCCAAGAGCCTCAACCCAGCCTGCTGAGTTGACTGAGAGGTTCATCAAATCCTCCAAATCATTATTAGAGACTGCAGTTCTCGGGGTGTACTTGTTCCTTATTTCCTTTACTACCTCTGGGATCTTTGGCTCCTCGTACATTTCTTCATCAGAGTCCACACTTATGTGGGATTCATCGTTTTGCTTCTTAGATAACCCGGAAGCATGCTCCTTGTCTTCATAGTTGACCTGTTTGAGAACCAAGTCCCTAAAGTTCTTTATTGCTGAAGGTTGACGTCATTGTATAGTCTTTCGAGATTTGGTAGTAAAGTTCACTTGTTTAATTTGTCTCTTGGTCTTAATGCGTTCGCTCCCAGGACAAGTCTTACTAATGGTGCCCTTTTCTATCTCACCGTCATTCACAAAGATGCCATAGGTTCTTGAGGAAGATGCCATGGGTTGCCTAATGTCACCAGTCGGAATAAAGGGCACCGATTTGTTAGCAGCAATACCCAGCATATCACGGCCCATAAATGGTTTCCCCTTGTCACAACTCCCTCCCCCTGGCCTCTCAGGGGGAGCGTGTATCGAGGGGCCGGGTAGCTGGTTATCTTGTACCCTTACATGGTTCCACGACCCCCTTGGGGGCATTGTTACCTCATAGTGGACTCTCTTGTGGGCACCATTTTTATTTGAGTTTAGAATTCCCTTGTCTCCTTCGCAACTGGGTATGTCTTTGTCAACCAAGTCATCCACTAGTGTAATATTCGTTAAAACCAATAGAGGGTTTGTGGATCCCAGAATAGTTTCACTTGATCCAACATTTCCTCTGTTGTTACAAAAGACTGGACCCAAGTTGTGACAGATATGGATATTACTTGACAAGGATAATCTTCGTTTTTCTTTATCTCTGCTTAATGGATCCAAAATGGACTTCAAGAAATTTGTGATATGTTCTTCTTGATTGTTATTATTATCACTAAGTGCTGAAATAAACCCTTCCACAAAAAAACATTTTTGTATGTAGCATTGCAATGAAAATAGATTGGTCTTTTAATTGATCCGCTATAGACTCGTACAACTTCATGAATGGAGTCATGGTAACAGAAAATGCGGCAATCATATTGGCATCCAGCGTTGCACTTGAAGACGATTTTTCCTCCACCTGGGCCGCTACCATGTCCAATAATAGGTCTTCATCAGATAATGCCTCATTAATCCTCAATTCTGCCTTTACCTGTGTAGAGAGTCTACGTCGTTTATGTGGGCAGAGCACTGGAGCCCCCCTTGATGATTGAATGTACCTTTGCCATACTTCCTCAATAGAAGGAGAAGTATTTGTTATAGCGCTGGGCTGATTAATAGCAGTTTCACAGTCAATAGCTCCCGTTTCTTCATGGCAAATTGGGCTTTTTCCCATTAGGTCAATATCAATTGACTTGCCAGAACTAGTTTCCAGATCTTTCACGCCCACACCCACTGAGTCAAGGGGCCCTGTTGTTTTCTTTGCACAATGTTGCACCACATGTTGGAAAATCGATGTTTGTCCTGAGCATCCAGGCATGTTCCCTATTTGATTCAACAAAACCCTGCTTCCTCGTGGGCTGTGTTGCCCAGGGTTAGCTTGCAAGGTCATTTGAGCACTTAAGGAGTTGCCACTATACATGTGGCGTGGGTTCCCAAGATAGGAGCCGAAGCTCAAGCCACTGGGTTTCCATGTGGAGCGATTTCTGACCCTGTTATTAGGACTTTTAGCAATATTGATCGCTATAGGTGTGACCACTCCAAAGGTCCTAGTCGGAGATGCAGAAGGAGAATGTCTGTCTCCTATCAAGGAGGTAACAATAATGATTGCCTCCCTGGGTTGAACGTTACTTGAAGGGCTTGCGTTGTTTTCATTTAGAGTCAGTGTGCAGCCCTCTCAAGTTTCCTTAGTCTCCAATTTCGGAATCTTTATATAAAAGCAAGTCTTTATGTAGAGCATGATCTTGATGGACCTCTCTATTTGAAGGGGCGTGTTTAAAGCTTGAGGTTCCTGATTGTAATCAATGACCTTGTCCTTTTCTAAAACATTCAGTGCAGAATCTGTTTTCGGACTTATTTTTACAAGTACATCAATTGGACGTTTGGCAATGTCCTTTGAATTTGAGTCACTCATGACACCCATGACGTCCTCCCCAGAGGTTTTGTCCTCGGTAAGAGATGCCATGGTCGTGGTTGTGGTTGTGCTTACCAGTACAAGGGATACTTGTTGACACTTTAGGCCTAAAGCGTATCACCTCCGGCTGGCTCAAAGATATGTTAATCCACAGTCACCAGCAGTGGGGGCAAGGCAAGGCAAGCCCCCAGCAAATCTGTTAGTTAGTTTGCCAAACATCAGCATGAGAACAGCCTGCAGGCTCAGAGAAGATATTCGCAGCCACCAGCCACCAGCTACTGGCTACCGGCTACCAACTACCAGCTACCAGCAGGATTTTTGCAGGGGTTTAGCAGTAAAGCAGAAACAAACAAAAAAGGGAAAACACTGCATTTAGCACTGTCTGTTACCATGAAGATTGCCATTTAACATCGGCGGTGAAGGCGGTGGAGGCCAGATCAGGCTTAGCCCTACTCTGCACAACTCACCTCAAACAGTGCTAGAATCGTCTCTGGGCGCCTCAGGGATCCCACCCTACCACCTTGCACACCTCCGATAGTCATAGGCGTCACACCTGCACCCCCACAAGAGGTACGTAGGAGAAACAGAGGTCGGGAACACTTCCTTGCTGAGTGCGGAGGGGATTTGAGGAAAGCACCTCCCACAGAATCAAGTAGGCACAGGAAACACTCAGCAGCGCCGTAAGTGAAAAGAGTCAAGCCGCACTGCACTGCAAACAACCAACAACGCAACAAGCAGCTGCTTCCGACCTTGTCTCACTTACTATTCTACAGGGATCTGCCATGCAGGTGGCCAGTACATGGCTATCGCTATTGGATCCAGTTCTTGGGGGCGGACCAGTGGGGGAGGATCACCTGGATGGGGGGAATTGTGGAGTGGAGGTGGGACACCAAAGGGTGAGACGCAGTATCCCCTTCCTTATGACACCTTTTCCCCATCCTACCTTGTAGGATATCTAGACTCTCTACCCCCCTTTCCAACACGAACACTCTCTTAAACCGTGACAATCAACGGACTAACACCAGAGCCATTTACCTGACATGTCCCAACACAAGGAACAAGCAGAATCAGGCAATTAACGGTAATTACATACACCTGACTACCCTTTCCCTTCCCCACAGGGATAAAAGGTGGAGCACGAGAGCACACTACGAGCAAGACTGAACGCATGAGAAAGAAGCTATTCTGGACCGGCAGTTCAAATGGAGGAGAAAGATGACGAGACCTGAAAGGACGACCAGGAGGAAATTGCCCTTGCCCTTTTCAACTCAGACACGCAAAGGCTCCAAAAGCCTCCGAAAGGGGAATCATAGGACCGGGAAGTACAGCTGGCATGTGGTGTGACAGGTATCAATGGTACATGGGCCCCGCCCATGCTGATAGCCAAGGTGGGGAGAAGCGATTGCTGCCGTGGTGCCATCCTCGACTCCCGAGGCAAGAAAGTACAACAGTTCAGTACAGACAGTGAGTCAGAAAGGACTGACAGAAAACCAAACTGTCCTGGGCCGAAGTTTGCAGGCGGCAACATTATTGAACAAGGAACTTGTGTGTTTGAACTTTAAAGCTATCCCAATAAAGGTCCAGACTCAGAGTGGTCCGACACCGCGTGGGCACTCATTCGAAGGACTCTGACTGGAGCCTTTTTGTATGTTGAAACTATGAGAACCAAGAGGCCTTAGGGGAGGACGGCGTGAAGTGTCAAGGTGTTCATACAATGGTTAGGCAAAAACACATTTTACACTTGAAAGTCTTTGACACGTGGAGGAAAGCAACATGAATTGTATTACTAAATCAATTCTGTGAAGCCTGGCTGGGGGCTTTAAAGAAAGTCTGACTGCGGGCTGAGACTCAGACTCAGGTAAAGGGAGAAACCTATGGGGTCTATAAAGACTGTATTGTGAACTGTGGCAAGTGTGAACCTGAAGGAGGGATGCCCAGAGAAAGCTAGGGGAAGGGAACCCCGCTTTCTAATTAATTGTAAAATTGTGCACTTTGGCAAGTGTGAAACCGACAGAGCGATGACGAAAGAAAGCTAGGGGAAGGGAGGCCCGCTTTCTAATGAATTTTTAAATTTCGAACTTAGGCAAGTGGGTACCCGATGGAGGGATGCCGAAAGAAAGCTAGGGGAAGGGAACCCTGCTTTTTCTGATGAGGCGATAGAATAATGAACCGTGTTAGAATGGCTATGTGAACCCGACTGAGGGATGCCAAGGGAAAAGCTAAGAGAAGTAAATCACGCATGGTGATAAAGCAAAGTGAACTGAGTATTTGGAAAATGTGAACCCGGCTGAGGGATGCCTGCGAATTGAGGTGAACAGTGATACACCCGTGAACATTGTGTCGACAAGAGTGAACCCGGCTGAGGGATGTCCACAGTGAATGGTTGTTTAAAAAGACATTGAAACTCTTGAATATTACAAGTTGCTGAGATTTTGAATAAAAGGCCATAGTGAACCCGACTGAGGGAGGCCCACATTCAAAGAAGGATTGGACCTGGTTGAGGGGGTCCAAGGGTGAAGAGAAATTACCCGACGTGAAGATTACTGAAAGGAACTTTTGTTTTTGTTGTTTATGGCACATCAGGTCCTCTGAGGCAAGAGACTTTGTGTGAAAGAGACTTGGCCACAGAAGGCCCTGATATTTTGGAAACAAACTGTGCTCGTGCTGGTGAAGCACAGGAGTGTGTAGTGCTCAAATTCCCGCCTTGTCCCGTGCTAAAAACATGGGGATGGAAGACTCCAGCTATACTGTCCTAACTTATCATTTTGAGAACACTTCTTTCTTTTCTTGTGAACATTATCCCACACTCTTTTGTAATGTAGCAGCAAGGATTGACAATATTTGTTTTTTTAGAATAGGCCCTTTTTATTTGTCTAAGACACCACTAGGACTGTATTATTATTATTTGATGGTCGTAGCATGCTCCCATATTAGATTTAGGTTTAGATTAGGTGTTTATCTCACCCATTTTTAAAGTTTAATAAACAACCTTGAACTGTGATCACTTGTGTTTGTCTTGCTATTGTCACCATGATTTCCTTACAGCACCCAGATGCAACTGAGGGGAAAGGGCCATGTTGACAACCATCGGATAGGGCTTTCCTCACGCCAAATTGGGCAGAATATCTCCAGAATGGGGTGTTCCAACACTTGCCTAGGGATCTCTTTCAAAGTAACCCACATCCATTCACCCAGCGTTACCGGCTATAAAATCGCATTGTCCATGTGGATCCATTGCTTCCTTGTGTCTGGGTCTAGTTGGTCCACCATAATTCGCAATTGGGCCATCCTGTAATATGCTCCCAAGTCTGGGAATCCCACCCCCCCTCCTCGTTTGGCAACAGAAGTACCCTATAAGATACCCAGGGTTTTGCTCCGGCCCTTAGAAACCTAAAAGAGCCTTCTGTGCAGTAGCTAGGAAGTGGGCTCTCACGTCGTGGGGAGCATTTGGTAGAGAAACAACAGCCTGAGGAGGATTGTATTCTTGATATAGTTTAGCCGTGCCATCCGGGAAAGTCCAATCCATCCCCAGCATTGCATGTCCTCCCTTATCTTGCTCCACAGCTGGAGGTAGTTCTTTTCGATAAGGTTCTGGACCTCTCTTGTGATTTCGATCCCAAGGTGGCGAAAGATCTCACGCCTTGCCTTGAATCCCCATTTACCAACCAAGTTGCTGTCCCCCTGGCTCCAATTCCCAGCTAGGAAGGCCACTGACACAACGAGATTGACCTGAAACCCTGATAGTTCCCTGTAGAAGGGCTGATACCAAGGACCATGGGTTTGTGAGGTCGAGCAATGCGTCATCCACAAAAAGACTTGCTTCTTATTCCTGTCCACTTATGTGCACCCCTGTTATATGCACGCAACCCCTCAGGCAAATTATCCATGGCTCCATAACCAAAATGTATAGTAAAGGTGACAGGGGCACCCCTGCCTGGGCCCTCTAAGCAGCCTTATTGTCCTGGACATGACTCTGTTAACAACCACTCTTGCCCTTGGGATATGATACAGGGCCCTAATCCATCCCATCCACCATTCTCCCATGCCTATCTCTTCAAGAACCTCATCCTTAAAGGACCAACTGACGCCGTCAAATGTCTTTTCAGCATTTCTGTCCTGGGGTCATTCAGGATATGCAGGGTTTTCCTTAGGTTTTCGAAGCCCTGCCTGTTTTGGATGAATCCCATCTGGTATTAGTGTACTAGGCGGGGGCGGTGTATCTCCAGACGAGACTCCAAGATTCTTGTGAATATCTTTGCATCCACGTTGAGCAAGTATATAGGCACAGTCCGTCTGGTCCTTATCCTGCTTGGGGATCACTGTTATGAGTGCTTCCCAAAATGTAGGCAGTATGTCCTCTGCTTGTTTTATGGAGTTAAAAACTTTCACCAAGGGCCTCTAGAGGACTTCTTGGAACTGCTTATAGAAGCCAGCTGTATGGTCATCCTCCCCTGGCACCTTCCCTGACTTTAGCTGGCCTATCGCTCTCTTAACCTCCTCCCTTGTCATATCTGTCTCCAGCTTAGATGTTTCCTCTCTCATCAGCTGTGGGATGGGGAGTTTACCCAAATACTCCTTGACCTCCCTCTCCCCCAGTTTATTTGGTTGGGAGTACAATGTTTTGTAGTAGTCCACAAAATGCTTGGGGATGCTTCCCCTGGGTCCAACTACCTCCCGTTCTCATCCTTCAGCTGGTGTACCCTCCTGTCACCCCTGCATTCCCCTGTTTGCCAACAGTGTCCCTACTCGAACAGCCCCCTCGTAGAACCTTTGTTTAGTATAGCGCATCTTCGTTACCACTTTTCCTGTCAAGAGTCAGGGTAGATCCTGTCTCTTGTGCCGCATTGTCTCCAATAATCCCTCTCTGTCCACTGCCGGTCTTGTTATCCTTGTCCTTAGGTCTTTCAATTCCCACATCCCCACCCCCTCTATCAGCATTAGTTCCCTGTTCTTACGGGCCCCTTCTCCTATAAGAAGGCCTTGCACCGTCACCTTGGCTGCCTCCCACACCATTTTCAGCGGCATCTCCCCTGTGTCGTTTATTTCAAAGTATTGAGTGATCTCTCTCTGCATGAAGTCCCGAAATACTGGGTCTCAGAGGAGACCGTCTTTGCATCTTCAAAGTGGCCATCCCTTCCTCCCATCTTCTATCCATCAGTGTCCGTTGTGACCATCTTGTGGTCTCACCACGCCTTGCCTCCACCTGTGTGGATGATACCATGGCCTTCTGTTCCCTTGAGACCAGTAAGAGATAGTTTCTAGTGTATGTGTGGTGTGGGGTAAAAAGTATATCATCTTGCATGGGGGAACCTGGATCTCCACACATCAACATAGAACTGGTCTTGCAACAGTTGGGAGAATGCTACGTGTTCCTTTCCCCTCACCTTAACCTTGTCAACCTTCGCTGACCACCAGTCCACTGCCAGATATGTGATCAGATTGAAATCCCCTCACAACAGAACGATCCCTGCACCCTACTATTTACTCATCTTGTGGGGGGCCCAATAGGTCTGCACAATCTCTACTCCTTTCAAGGCACGTTCCATCCCCGGTCTATAGTGTGTTTCTTGCAGGAATAGCACTGCTATCTTGGCTTTGCAAAGCATATTCTCTGTGAGAGATCTTTTGTTTGGGGAGTTCAGCCCCTTCACAATCAGTGTTGCCACCTTCCAATTAACCATTATCCCATCTTTGAAGCCTCCCTCCTTCCCTGTCCTTGGTTGGTCCTTTCCCCCATTTCGGACATGACATTATACTGCATGTAACCCCCCATCCCCCTTTCAATCTGCCCCTCCTCCCCTGCATCAGTGAGCCTTCTTCTCTGCTCCCCACTTCTATTTTGCCACCCTTTCACACCACCTCCTCTCCCCCGCCCTCCTTACCTCCCCCCCTTCCCAATTGGGGCATTCGGCTGCAAGTTTCAGAACCTCCCGCATACCGGCCAAACCACCAAGGTAGTGGCCCCTGTCCTGTCCACAATGATATCCCCTACTCCTCCCCCATTTATGTAGCACTGTAGCGTCGTTCAACCCTCCTTCCCTGCTTGATGGGCCACTCCCATTCCCCCACCTCCCCTGTCTCCTCTCCTGTCAAGTTACCAGGCCATAGCCCCTCTGGGTGCCCCTACTTCTGAAACCTGAACAGTAATATGTCAACAGCCAAAACTCTTTCCTCTTAAACTCCATTGCTTCACATCTCTTATGTCCCACCCCACTTTCTCCCTCAGAAGCACAAACAAACTCATAACAACTGGATTCAGAGCACAGGGTTTCTGGATCCCCATGGAACAAATAACTGTCAACAATCGACCTGGCCCCCCTCAGGTGGCCTCTTATCTGGGGGAGGGGGTGCTGAGCTTCTGGAATTTCCTGCCCCTGTTAAGATGTAGCTTGTGTATGCTCACATGTTCATTTGTATTGATAATACACTTATCTGTTTCTTATCCTGTTCTTTCTAACTATGATGTCATAGCATTCCGGGTTGGAGTGTTATTGTATGTGTATAATTCTATGGTGGTCAGTTGAGCTTTGCCTCTCAAGGTGAGGCCTGCTGCCGCGTACTTCTTATCCTGAATAAATATACTTTTACTACTTCAAGCCTGGCATGTTCTAATTTAACAGCCCCCTTGCATTTTGTGCCTTCTACACTCAGTCTTCGGGCCCCTGAGTTCTCCTCTCATAGGTAGCTCTCCCTCCCCTTCTTCCCCCTGGTGATCCTGTAGGGGCCCTCCTCCAGCACCAGGTGGTGTCTCTCTCCTTCCAATTTGAATATGAGTGTAAAAGGATCCCCCATCTATAGCTCACCCCTTTCTCCAGAAGACACCTTGTGAGGGGGCTACACTTTTTACGTCTGAAAAGGGTGTGTGCCCAGAGGTCCTGAACTATAGCCACCTTAGAGTCTTGGTTGTCATTGGCCCCCTTTCACCTTGCTTTTTCCAGGATGAGTGGGGCCCCTTGGTTCCACCTCCTGCTCTGTGTACCCTGACCAGGGCCACTTTTTTATGTTCCGTAGATCCTTGAACTATCCCCATAATTTCCTTTATTTTCCTTTCCATCCACCTCTCTCCTCTCAATGCCAAAGAAACGGACCTCTATGTGATTCCAACTCCCCCGAAGAGGCTTGATTCGCCTCCACACCATCTAACCGCTCCTCCAACGTGACCACCTTTTCTGACAAGTCTGCCACTTTCACCCCAATGTCTGTGCGCATTCTGCATATTTCCTCCAGAATTATCTTGATGTCGCTTTTAATGGTGCCAATCTCCATGGAACATGGGTGGGATCCACCATCAGCCTTTGCATTCGCCATGTCTCCTCCGTCGAGATATTGGAACTGTGAAAGCTTTTCTTTCCAACTGATTCACCTGGCCTGGTACCTTCTTCACTGTGTTCCCTTTGCTACCACGCCTCCACTGTGGACCTCCTTCCTCTCCGTGCCTTCCTTTCGGCTCCTTGCCACCTTGACAGTTCACTCTGGCCTATGTTGGGCCCTTGTCCCTCCACTCCACTCTCTGTGTCATCTTCCCTGGTGCGTCTCACCAACTCACTGTTCACATCCCAGGTCTCCTGTGTCTGTTCCCCAGGTCCTCTGCACTCCTCCTGCTCAAGCTTCCATTGTGAGACTCCAGGAGCAGGGCTGCACGTTTCTGCTGGTGACTCCTTTCCGCCCGCAGCTCTCCCCTTGGGCCCTTCTCCTCTGGGGTGCTGGTCACCTTGCCGGGTTCTATTTTCCTCCTCTCTGGGCCCCTCCAGGCACCCCACTCCACTCTAAGCCACTGCCAGTGATATCGTGGTGGCACCAGGCGTGCTCCCACCACTCTCACTGGGAGCCCGCTGCTAGCTGCCTCTCGATCCCCAGTGCCTACCTCCTAGCCTCCAGTGAGAGGGCTGCCCCTCACTTGGCATTTAGCACCTGCTCACTGTTCGTTCTATTGCGTGGGTGGCCTGCTCAATTCCGGCTCCTCCTCTATGCTACTCTGCTGCTCTGGGCTTCCCCACTGCAGCCCAACTGCACCACTGCTTGTGGTTCCTCCCGGAGAAGCCGTCCTGGATCTCACCACTTGTTGTATCGCTCATGGGGTTATCAACCCACTCCTCATCCTCCGATGTCATTCCTGGAACTGCACAGACTGCGGTAGCCACGGCCCGCCCTCTACGGCTCCTTGGCATTGTGGCCCACCTTACTGCCTGCAGAGCGTGCCTCACTTTTCGGGGCTCCATTTTCTTTCACTACAGGCTGTGGCCACTTCTCCAGCCCAACAGTGCCGCTATACCCACGCTGCCCGGAGACCCAGTCTGGGACAGGGACAGGAGAACAACGATCAGGTGCCACCTAGCCTGCGTCCACCTGGTTTTCACTTTTGCAAATTACTTCTCTCCCCAAACACCAAAAACCCAGGCATCAGTTATATGCAGCACACCTCTGTTTACAGGCCAGGTCTGGGGAGTGGGGGCAGTTTGGGAATTTCAATTTGGAACAAACTTCTTTTTGTTTTAAAGGCATGGTTTGGGAATGGTGACAATTAAAATGCTTGTTTTGTGTCAAGGACACCCCTGTTCATTCGAGAAATCTGTTGTGGACAGGAAAAATAAAGGCACCCAATTACTTTACGTGGCTATAACTTAATTTTCTCTAGGAAAGAGGGGGTATGTTTCGAACTCCACCAAGCTCCCCACTGCGTCAATCTATTTGAGAGTTCATTAAATTAAGATTCAGTTAAATATGTTAAGCCCGGCGCCCGCAAAGGGCATCGGAAATTGTGGACTACAGGAGCTGTTAGGCTGTGGCTGCGACCCCCTCTCACCTGCCCTCTCCCATCATCCAGAGGATTTGAGGTACTGCTGTGGGTCCGCTGACACGCAGCTTGAGACTGTGTGAAAACGGCGTGCAGGACTGAGCGCCGTAGCACTGGTTGGCTCTGCCCCCGGCCCACCCCCTGTGACGAAATCAGGAAGTGAAACAAAAGCTGCCCCCAGACACCCTTGCGGCGCTAAGCCCGGCGCGCGCAAAGGGCATCGGAAATTGTGGACTACAGGAGCTGTTAGGCTGTTTGGCTGCTTGCTGTGGCTGGACAGGGACAATCTATCTACCAGCTACCGGAGGATACGGTGGGGAAGCTGCACGAAGAAGCCTCAGAAAGAATGAAATATATTCCGGCATCAAAGGACACACAAAGTACAGGTTTAAGAACATGCCTGCAGGTAAGACAGAGATTTGGTTCACTCCCTGAGAAAACTGGGAGTCCAGAGCAAACCTCTAGAACCACGACGTTAAAACAAAGTCGCTTACCATTTTGTATTGAAAATAGAAAAAGTCTATCAGTGGGAGAAAAGCAGTCAAATATGGAAAAATTCAATCCCACACAGTTGAAGGACATAGACGAAAATCTGTGCCTGGCACCGAAATCCCCTGAATTACCTATGCCATGTACGATCCCCATGGAAAGAGAAATTGCAAAAACCCCTTTACCACTTACAAATGGCGGCCAAGTAGAGACGGTACTTGAGGATCCTCGCAAGGGGAAATCAGATGGGCTAATCTCCTTGAAGTCTGATGAAGTGGATGATTTAACAAGGGATGACATCTGTAAGGAGAACCTGGTTCCATTTGATAAAGTAGCAGTAGGCAAGGATTATATCCTTGTACAAGAAAAGGAAAACTCAAAGTGCCAGACCCCTAATTCTCCAGAATTATCTATGCCATTTACGACCCCTATGGAAAGAGAAGCTGTAAAAACCTCGCTACCACTAATAAAAGCTAACGTCGGCCAAGTGGAGACGTTACTTGAGAACATTGACAAGGGGAAATTATATGTCTAACCCCCTTGGAATCTATTGAAGTAGTAAAATCGGGAATTGATGGGATCTGTAAGGAGAAAGTGGATCCATCTGATGAAGTAGCAGTAGGAAAGGATGATATCCCCGTCCAAGAAATTGAAAAATCAAAGTTTGAAGTATTGCCAACTAATCCATTGGATGACATCTCATGTAATCAGAAGGTCGTGCAATTAGGAGATGAGGATATTGGAACAATATCCAATCATGGAAAACGGACTAGATTTGAGTGAACCAATAATTAAAGAAAGTTCGGTTATAAATCTGGAGAACTCTATACAATCACCAGATACAAATAATCGACAATCAGCAGATATATCGTGGGACCAGGGAGACAAATGGGATGTGTTCGAATTAGGACACATCGAAGAGGCACTTCATGACTCAATCAATCTAAAGGAAAAGATTGATCACAGAGGGCCGATAAGGATAGCCCTAGAGCCTATTGATATTTTCCAACCATATCGGGAAGAGAGGATTAGTCCGATTTTGAAGAACTGCCCCCCAATTGCAAATCCCACAAAAGGGAATGGATATCGATCTGTAAACTACACAATTGAATCGAATAAAGGAATCCATATGGATGAGCATGATGCAGAACCTACTACGCGCAATCTGGGGGGGCAGAGAACTTTGGAAAAATCGAATATGAAGATTGTTAAAGTCAATCCTCCAGCAAGTCTGAGTAACTTATGTCTTGCAAACAAGATAATGCAAGACATTTCTACACTGACGGATAAAATAGAAAGAGAAAAAAGAAGACGTTTCAGTCTGATTAATGAGAAAATGGCCGCTCTGGATAAAGAAAAGGCTGATGATATCGCTACAACGCCGATTGGGCAGAGCGGAAATAGGCCAGCCCTAAAAGAGACTCAACTGCCATTTGAGGATGGGAGAAATAAAAACTTGCCAGTGAAAATAATGGAACAGTGTATGGGTAAGGCAGTACCCGGTTTGGAACAAACAAGAAATAATATAGCCAGCTCCCAAATCTTGGAAATTGAAAGCAGACCTATATGAGAAATATGGAATCAGCAAATCATAAAGACCATCAGTGAGGTCTGCAAGACTGAAAGGGAAAAAGATTTGGGCCACTTTGAAAAACTGGTAATGGCTTCCCTAACTATTACAATGGCCCCTTTCCTCAAGCTTTATGAGGCAATCAAAGACTCAGTACAAGAGGTAACTACCAGCAATGCACAAATAAAAGAGACACACGTTAACATGGCCTCGGCTTTGCAAAGCTTAAATGAACAAACAAATAAAGAAGCGGAATTAACCCATACCTGGCAATCTCGCCTTAGTGATTTAGCTAGACGGGATGCGACGGACAAATCTGTATTAATGGAAGCGGTATTGGAAGACTGTAAATGGATGAGATCTATCCATAAACATGACAGTCCGAGGGAAAAGGAGGATCGGCCGAATATAACTCCTAAGGAAGGAAAGGGACCAATGAAATTGAAACAGGATGCAGCTGCCCCCCCAATCAAAAGGAGCACCATCAGGAAAAGGTGACCCTGATTCCACCTGGGATAAAGGAAACTAAAAAAGACACATCTGGAAAACCAGAACGATCTTCTTTTGCAATCTTTGCTGGAACAGTGCCAAAAGATTTGAATGATGAAAAAAGGAGGGAGAACATAAGTGCAGCGAATGAAAAGGGGGAAAAAACCAAGAATGAATCCGTCAAACGAAAAGTAAATGGTTCAAGAGCCTTTTTAAGAAACTTAAGAACGCCACCCAGAAGAGAGAACTCACAATGTGCAAAGAAATCTCGCAGAGAGGTGAATATGAGTGACCACATAGAGACTGAGGGTGAAAAGATCAAGAAAAGATGCTAATGGAAGACAGTGGAGAGGATTTAGAACAGCAAGCAAATCTGACTGATCTCATAGATCTGATGGGATCCGATAGTGAGAAAGAAGCTTGGAACAGCCTAAGTGACTGGGACTGGCAAACACTTGATAATTGGGAAACAATCGATCTAACTGCAAAATCAAAGGAAGCTCAGAAACCGAAGCCTCATAAAAAAAGTGCCCGGGAATATAATCAGGAAAAAGAAAGAAGAGATTGTGGAAAGGAAGTTGGCTTAGAACTAGATCATGACCTCAACAGATTTAAGACTCTGGAGCAAAAAAGAAAAGATATGGTGAACAAAGAGAGGACAGATCAAAAGGGCTGTGACAGCCCCTGTCCTAAAGAAATAATAAATAAGGGAAAAAAAAAATAAGGACATTCAAACAAAAAGGAAAGAGATACCGCTAAGGTCACCCCCGATCAAATCAATTCTATTTAAAGGGTGCTACTTAAAACTAGAAACAGCTGCGAATGGACCAAGAAGGGCAATCTTAAATAGGAGATATGTGGTGGAGCTTTGTAAGCAAGTTCTGTCACCAAGAGAAATTTCAACGGATGATATAAAAGTAGTCGAATTCCCAAAGGAACAGAGGCTAGACCAAGTTATCTTCCATTTGACGTCAAAAAATGTAAAGCGGAAACTCTTGGAAGTGTCAGATACCTTAAGAAAAAGAGGTTTCTTGCTGGAGGACGTGGACGATGAATCCAGAAGACTAAAAGAAAAATCTCAAATGGGATTAAGAAAGGATACAAAAAAGGAGGCATCAGTAAAAAATAGATCCTCAACTACGGGGGGAAAATTGGCAAAAGACAGAATTGATGCCGAAAAACCGAAGAAAAATAATGGAAAAAGCGAAGAAGAGAAAGAATTGCAGGAGGAAGAGTCTTCAATATTCGAAAAAAGCAAAGAGTCATTGAAAACCCTGAGGTTCACAGCGGATAACTCCGAAAATTCAAGGAGGAATAAGAACAATCCCACTAAAGCAAATAATCAGAGCAAGGACTGGGCTTGGATGGCCAATGCTCTGAACTCAAAGAAGAAACAATAGAGTACGGAGTATGAGCAGAACTCAATCCTCTGTGCATCATGGAACACAAGAGGATTTAAACATCTGCTCTCAGACACAAGCTATTTCCTGACTCAATATGATTTCATTTCAATCCAAGAATCTTGGTTACGTGAGCCCCCCATGTGTGAGGGCTATGAGGTCTATATCAATCCGGCGAGAAAGGGGCCAAAGGGAAGACCGTTTGGAGGCCTCATGATACTTAAGAAACTGGAATGTCCCCTAAAAGTAAAAGAACATCTAACACCAAACCCATTTGTTCAAATTCTCAAAGTTACGTCTGAACTAGATGGCCAGACAAACCCGAAACAAATGATCCTGATAAACGTCTACTGGAGCGAGAATATGTTAACCCAGGAGAACTTTCTAACGTCAATCACGGAGGTAATTGATCAATCCATGACGGAGGGGAATGATCAGTTGATAATATTAAATGGTGACTTGAACATCAAATTACTGGATAAAGATGGAAAGATCAAAGTCACTGATCATTTGTTAGGAAAGGAAAAAGTCTGGATGAAAGAAATGAGAATTTGTGAGATGAAGATGTTAAATGGTCAGACTAAGGGAGACCTCCAGGGTGCCAACACTTGGCACATTGGGAAATCAGGCGCCTGCTTAGACTACTGCTTTGCAGGAGGAAACACTTTGGAGCGGGTGCTATCCTTCAAAATAATAAAACAAATGAGAGTGATACTCTTGCGTGGGAACTAAGTACTAACAGAGGGACCAAAAGAGTAATGGCAACTGAGGTCACTGGAGGAAGAAAACGTTTGAGAATTAAAAATCAGGCAATTCCGAATTTAGTTCAAGGATACAAAGAAGCGATTAACATTGATGAGGGGATGGTTGACTACAAATTGCTACTGGAAGCCTATGAAATTAAGTATGATCCAACTAAAAAAAAAGGGAACACTAAAAAAAAACATGTGTATGACGAACAACTTGTGAAAAGAAGAAAACAATATAGGTCAGACTTGAGATCTATAAAAAAGAAAAAGGGCCCAGGTCAATATGATCTCCAGAGAAAATGCCAACAAACATATAAAAACTGGCTGAGACAAACTCGACATCTAAGAATGCAGAATGATGCTGAAAAAATGATCGGAGCAATATCAACAAACAATGCCAGAGGTACTTGGGACCTACTTAACGGCAGAAAGGAAAGTCAATCTGCCGTAGGCATCAATCAAGTCGTGGAAGACAAATGGTTCGAACATTACACTACTCTTTATAAAGGAGATAGTGAGGAAAAAAACCACAAAAGAAATCCCTGACACAATTCCTTGGGACTTGAAATTCGACAAAGATGATATCAGAATCCTAATAAAAAACTTAGTAACTCAAGAGCTGTCGGGCCAGACGGCATTTCCAACAAACTTCTTAATGAAAACTGTGAGACCTGGACAGAGTTAATCTATACACTATTCCAACAAATTATGAAAACTAAACAAATACCATCTACATGGACGGAGGCTTATATAGTACAGATCTATAAAAAGGGAGACCGCGAAAACCCTAGGAACTACAGGCCTATAGCTCTCGTAGATTCAATTGGCAAGCTATTTGCATCTTTACTACTGAAAGATCTAAAAAAATGGGCCTCGGAGGTGAAAATCCTAGATGAAAGACAGACAGCTTTTGTAAGTGGAGTGGGCACCGCCTTGAATCTATTCTTGATCAATCTGTTGAAGGCAAATACACTAGCCGGGAAAAAAAGCTTTACCTGGCTTTCATTGACCTCGAACAAGCTTTCGACGGTATCAACAGAGAGCGCTTGTGGTCGAAGATGCGAAACTGGGGATGCCCTAAGGACCAACTTGAAGCTGTCAAAGCATTTTATGCTGATACCTCCATCAAGATCCAAATAACAAGTAATGGAGGACTTTGTAGGAGGATTGGAACCTCCAGAGGAATTAAATAGGGCTGCGCAGTAGCGCCATTCCTCTTTGTTCTATATCTGGCCGATATGAAAACTGCTCAGGAGAAGATCCGTGCATTCCCGCCTAAGATAAACAGAAAAGAGATACCTTGGATGCTGTACGCGGATGACGCGGTATTCATAGATCAAACTCCTATAGGCCTACAAAGAAGGATTGAGACCTTTAATAACTATCTAAAGGAAAATAGCATGAAGATGAATATCAAAAAATCTATGATCTTAACTATGAAATCTACCCGGGGGAGGAAGCAGGCTGGAAAAACTGCGATTTTGTCTTTGGAAAAGCAAAAACTGGAGGAAGTGGAAACGTCACTTTATCTGGGGATATTGATCAACAAAAATTGCAATGAACAAGCACACTATTCTCTGATCCGGGAAAAATTAGTGGCTCTAACAAATCAAGGAGTCTGCATACATCGCAGATATGGGAAGTTTTCGCTAACCCCTATTGTCACCTTCTTCAAGCAGAAAGTGGTGGCGGTCATCACCTATGGTACGGAAGCACTCTTGGCCCTAAAATGGGAGGTTTGGAATCTTTGTGAGGCGTATTTGTGGCGCAAAATCTTACGTCTCCCAAATTCACTACCAGTTGAACTTTTAAGAACTGAGGTTAGGCTGCAATCAGTGACCTCTGTCGCTCTGTGGAAATCCATATCATTGTATAGGAAGTGTATTCTGGATGATCCACCAAAACCATTTGAAATTTTAGCTCGGACGAACGTTTTGAATGAAGACAAAATGTTTATGGAGTGGAAAAGCAGTTGTAAGGCTCACTTGCTGAAATTAGATCTTTTAGAAGACACCTTAAAGAATAACCCGGATAAAGCAAAAAGAGTAAATCGGCAAAAAGACTGGGAGGAAACACAGGAACAAAGATAGAAAAGAAACTTATGCTATAACATTGTGTAGGAAAAAAAAGCCTTGAATATCCTACCGCCTTACCTGTTGAAATTCCCGACTGAGCACTATCGGGATCTGTTGCTGCGCTGCAGACTTAATATCTGGAACTGCAGAGAAGTTAAATGGAAAAGAAAGCAAATTGAAGATACAGCAGCCTTTTGCCGATTCTGCAAAAGGAAGGATCAACTGGAAACAATAAGGCATGTTATGTTAACTTGCCCATCTTTAAAACCTAAAAGAGAGACCTTTATGGGAAGTTACGTAACAAATATTACTGAGGAGATGGAAGAAAACTATTGGGAACGACTCCTCACTGTTGAAAAAATTGGGAAAACGCTTGATGCATTAAAATTTGTTGAAATGCTAAACCTGAACCAGGAGGAGGAGGGACCAGAACTATAAGAAAAGGGCATGAGTTGCCTTATGTATTAAATGCTCGAGTTACCTAATTAGTTAAAAATGGAACAGTGGACCATAAGGTAACTGGGGGTAAGGGATCTGTAATCACTGTGTGAAGAAAATTTGGATTGGAACTAAGACTTTTTAATGAAGAAATAATGAACCTACCAAAGTCACAAGGATGTAATGTAAAAAAAAATATGTTAAGGGTCTAAACAATTGGACCTCCCCCCACCCACTTAGAAGGGAACATATTGCAGCAGGCAGATCCTCACACACATTTGGTTTCAAATGGATCAATTCTGCTTGCATTGAGCCTCTCTTTTGGGGTACTCGGGAAAAACAGCCAGGCTAATCTGTGGAAGAGAACAGGTCTGGTTACAGGCTGCTGTCAAAGATAGTCCTAGAATTCACCCCTCGTTTGGCTCTCCTTAAGAATCAGGGCCCGGTCCGCTGTTGGCTTTCCCAGTTTCTCCCTCTCATGTAAAGTTAATGCTTCATTAATTTTAGGCCTCTCCACTCACATAAGGTCAGGCAACTGTCTCAGGATACCCCCTGGTGGATTATGGGCAATTCTCTTTCAGGATGTTTAGTAGCTCTCCCTCCAAGATAGTTGTAGACAGGTTTTTCTGAGGGACTTATACATCAAATGTATAAGTCCCTCCCACGAAATATTAAAATCAGGAGCTGTCCACTTATTATGCTGGTCTGTCCTCCTCCCAAGGTTCCACCCTTGTCTGCCGATAGGCCCTGGGTGTTCCATGATTGAAGTGAAGTGGAGAGGTACACACCTTCAATCATTTACAATTTTTTTACAGGACAACTTTTTCATTCAAAAAGACCCTACATGGCAATATATAGTAATTTACCTATAAATGCCATTGTATGTTGATATTAATGTCCCCCTAATCATGACAGATAGGTGGAACTGATTTTCGTTTTGACAAGTTATTGCAGGTGCAAGCTTTGGTTTTGCCCTTTTTGCAGAAACTAACATAGTTGGGAATATGAAACTTCCTAATCAGATATCTAATTTAATAAGCCATTAGATCCCTAACTTTAAGATTTATAACGTTTTTGATGCAGCTAGAAACACCTTTGAGGTTGCCACAGGCTTATAAAAATTGAATTCAGATGTGATTGATTTCAACATCATCGCCTTGACAACAGCTTTAAAATGAGATCTGTCACAACCCTCTAAGTATCACGGTCTAAAAGTAATTAAGTAAAAGGACATTTGTAATGCAAGTAAGTCAATGGCCATATATCTATACATAGGTTTCCTCAGTCTCATTTTTCCATTTCCTTGAAACCACATGGTTCAGAGCCTCTGATCCAATGTGGATTTAGCCTGCAATAAAACGACCAAACACTCTTGAGGTGCACAAAGCTAAGTTAATGGACAACGCAGAGATTGTATCTCTGTCACCAGATGATCCCCGACATCACAATGCTGTGCTGGCATTTGCCATTTTGTCCTTGGAATCTTGAGTTGACCACAAACATGATCTAATATTTTGTATTTCTTAAACACTGCACCCACCCTGGCTGGCACTGTGGTCTATCAGCTCATTTTAAATACCTAGAATGCCTCAAAGTGATCTCCCTTACAGATAAGGAGCCAAGCAGACCTGCAATGGGGGAAGGCCCCTTGGATCTCTGTGTTGAAGTCTGCCCCACTGACCAGAATTCTGTACTTCGCCTGTCACAATATCTTTCTTTAGACATGAAGCCTTTCAATATGTTTGCACATCGCTGTTGATCTGATCATCATAATAGATTCATTCTTAGGAACATTTTTCCTTTTTTTGTGAAATGCACACGTCTCTGGACATTGCAGTTTCAGTGTTAGAAAACCCTGCATATTTCTTTCCTTGGCCTTCTAAGTACATGCAAGGCCCAGTTGAATCAGTGTCATTCTTCTTGCTTTGCACAGTATTATTTTATTAATGGGGCAACAGGAATTAAACCAAGCTGTGCATTTTGCCGTTTCCATGTGCATTTTCACCCTTAGCAAAATTCTTTACTCCATGTATTGTGACTTTAGCTGCAAAATGCACACAGCTTCCCATTCAACATAATGTCAGGTCCTGTGTTGCTTAATTTTCAGGGTGCACCACATTTTGATGTGTGGCAGTTTCAATGACAAATGCCAGCTTTTGTCTCTCAGCCAACAATGTGCCTTTTCCATCTTCACATATTCCTTGTGTCAACTGCAGGAAGACCAGTATTTGGATTTGCTAGGCACATTTAACAGTATTGAAGATTTAAGGACGGCTTTTCTTTCACCAGTGGGTCTTGCCATAAGAACAATGCATTTCAGATAAGAGCACTAACCTGGCCTTTCCTTATGTGTGCTGGGCTGTATTGAACCCCACATCTGCACCCATACACTACATGCACTACTATACAACATGTTGCACAACATCTCTGCCATAAGAATGCAACTATCCCCACAACAAAAATGTGGTCTCGCTGAACACATAAGAACTCTCTTACTCCCACATACTCTACAGCCTACCTCTCAGCGCCCATCCACTCCATGCACTGCCCTAAAACACACTGCACAAAACCTCTGCCATAGGAATGCAGCTATCCTCCATGATATAAATTTGGTCGAACTGCACACATAATTCTTCTCCTGCTATCGCATACCCTCTAGACTACCTCTTCGCATCCATTCACATCCTTGCTCAACATGGGTGACTAGCAGGGACTTGGCAACCCCTACCTATCTTCATATTTGCTCAAATGCACACATGCATTCTATAACTCTGATGAATTTCCAATACTTGGACTACTGAGCCCCAAGGGCATTCAACCTACAGCGTGTTGGGACATACCAATGGTGAAAGGCGCTATACAAATGACAATTACTTACTTACAAATTGGAAGGTTCAAGAGGATTATACCTGCTAGGTGGTATGGGTGTGAGAAGTCCAAATGTGGAATGTGGCCTGTGATGTTCACCAGGTAGCTGTGAGGTACAATATCCTATTTGAATACATTCTTTTTTTAATGAAATGTCATGATGTTTTTGGAAGGTTTTTATGTCCTAATACAGTTTCTCTTCTACATTTCTGATGGATGGCAAAAAAG